>NC_142000.1:6215000-6527083 GCF_049901715.1 Pseudonaja textilis
TGTGTGTGAAGTGGGCGCCGAGAAGCAGAGCGCCTTCCAAGTTTGGGGGGCGTGTTCGGCCTAGGGAGTCTTCTCTTGCTCTCTCTCGCACGCGCACGCGGCCGTCTACACCTCTCCGGCCGGCCTTTTGGAGGCGAAGCCGCGATTTCGTTGTCTCCGGGCAAGGAGCGCGGATTTATTTTTTTTATTTTTTTTGCGAGCGCTCAGCCTTCAGCCGACACCCGCTTAACCGGCGCAGGCGGAGAGAAAGAAAGAGGGAGCGGGAGAAAGAAAGAAAGAGGGAGCGGGAGGAAGAAGGAGAAGGGAGAGGGAGAGGGAGAGGGAGGGAGGGAGGGAGAGAGAGGGGGATATAGATATAGGGGGAAAGAGAGAGGGGAGGGAGAGAGAGAGAGAGATGAGAGAGAGGATATGATATAGGGGAGAGAGTGGGGATATAGATATAGGGGAAAGAGAGAGAGGAGGGATAGATATAGGGGAGATATAGATATAGGGGGAAGAGAGAGAATGAGAGAGACAGAGAGAGAGAGGGACAGAGAGAGAGAAAGAAGATATAGATATAGGGGAGAGAGGGAGAGAGAGAGAGAGAGAGAGAGAGAATGGGAGAGAGAATGAGAGGGGCCTGCGAGGAGCGGGGGGTCTTCTGCCCCTCGGACCTCCACCTGCCCCCCTTTCCAATCCCCTTCAATTTTCCTTCCCCTGCAACCTGCCCTCTGCTGAGGCCGGAGGAAAAGGCGAGCGAGCCCCCGAGATTTCCCGCCAGGGGATCCTCCGCGGCCGCGGATGATGGGCATGGGATCCCGCGAGCGCCGGGCGGGGTGGGGGGGGGCCGGGGGGAGGGTGTGAACGGCTGGCCGGCTGACTCCGCGCCTCTCGGCTCTGCCGCCCGCGCATCGCTGGGGTACCTTAGGGTGCCTGGCGGCGGCGGCAGGAGGCGGTCCCCGGCTCCATGGCTCCGGCAGCGGCAGCGGCGGCGGCAGCAGCAGAGGCGGCGGCGGCGGCGCTCAGCACCTCCGCGCTGAACAGCTCCGGGCGGGCGAGCGAGCGAAGCAGCCGCAGCGAGCGCTGCTACCCAGGCGTCGCTTCCCCCGGACTCGCCGCCGCCCGCCGCCAGCTCCATCCTTCATCCCCGCCCAGCTCCGCCCCCGGCTGCTGCCATTGGTCCCGCCGCCCGGCTAGATGGTCCGCTGGTCCCTTCGCCCCCCCACTCCCCCCTCCCGGCCGCCACCAGCCCGGGGTCGCCCACCGCGGGAGGAGGAGGGGGGGGCGGGCAGCCAAGCAACGCGGCAGCGCAGCAGCAACGATGGCTGGGCTCCGGCGGCATCGCCTCCTCCTCCTCCTCCTCCTCCTCCCACCCAGTCATCCCTGCCAGGCATCTCGCAAGGGGGGGCCGGAGAGGTGGCTGGGAGTTGTAGTTCTTTCTCCTCTCCAGGAGGAGAATGGGGTGGCCAGCAGGACCAAATGGTGACCCCTGAGGAAGATGGGCTTCAACTCCCCCCCCCGGGGAAGAGCTCACCGGTTCACCATCTTTCTACTTTCCAAGGGTTGGCAAAGCCTTCATCCCAATCTAGGGATGGGCAGATGGGTTTGGGAATGCCACTAGATGGGCGCGGTAGTCCACCGTGCCCCTAGGAAGCAACGTCGGAGAAGACGGCTCCTCCTTGCAAGGCCTTCAGAGAAAAACCAGAAAGTCCAGTTGCCTCTTGAAAAAGCACCTTGGGGACAATTTTGCAAGCACCGTCTTAGTGCTATTTTGAGGACCAATAAATGCCCTTGAAAGGGTTGCCATGTTGTCTGCATGGAGCAGAACAGAGAAGAAGCTTCGAGTTTGGGGCAGTAAAAGTCCGTGTTGTGGAGACAACTCACCATGGAGTTGACACAGAAACTGAACAAGAGTAGAGTCAATCTGCAGCCTTGCTTGGTGCTTTTGTCAATTACAACAGTACTTGTTAGAAGGCCCGGGGGTGGGTGGGTTACATCTTACTTTGCGTAATGTCCTTCATGTAACTGTAATGGTATGTTGGAAAGGCCTTGGGATGCTGGATGAGGGTCTATGACAATTTGTCATAGCCAACTCATCATGGCCAACTCGCCACAGCCAACTCACCATGGCTAACTCACCACGGCCAACTCACCAGGGCCAACTCGCCACAGCTAACTCACCACAGCCAATTCACCATGACCAACTTGCCATGGCCTACTTGCCACGGCCAACTTGCTATGACCATCTCTCCATGGCCAACTCACCATGGCCAACTCACCACAGTCAACTCACCAGGGCCAACTCACCAGGGCCAACTCACCACGGCCAACTCACCAGGGCCAACTCAACAGGGCCAATTCACCAGGGCCAACTCGCCACAGCTAACTCACCACAGCCAATTCACCATGACCAACTTGCCATGGCCTACTTGCCACGGCCAACTTGCTATGACCATCTCTCCATGGCCAACTCACCATGGCCAACTCAACACAGTCAATTTGCCGTGGCCAACTTGCTGCAAGACAACTCACCACAGCCATTGCACCACGGGACAATTCGGTAAGGGACAAGAGTTACACTAAATCAAAGAAATGGTGGAATAGAATCATTAAAGAAAGGATGCAAAAGGAGGAAGAGAATTAAATGTGAATGGCAAAAATTAAAATTTCATTTATTTTAAATAATTTAATAGAATTTCTAAATTGTCCTGCAGAGAGTTGTCCCATGGCAAGTTGGCCATGGTGTATTGGCTGCAGCAAATTGTCCCATGGCAAGTTGTCCCATTCCTATTGGATGAAGAGTCATTGCCAAGGGAGTGGTCAGATAAGAGACAGCATGGCCCATAGTTGGGTAATGAGATCTTTCCTTGTTTCTTGGGCTGTAGAAGTCACGGAAGAGGAGAGAGATACTTTCAGAGTTGTGAGGCTATGCAAAGTAGCTTTACAATGAAGTAGAATTAGCACATTTGGTTTTGACAGCCCCTCAATTACTTGAGAGACAGCTAGCATGCCACACCTAATCTGCCTTTTCATTTGGCTAGGTAAACCAAGTTTCCACAACCAAAGGACAGTTTTTTCCCCGAACGCCATCACTCTGCTAAACAAATAATTCCCTCAACACTGACCAACTATTTACAAAGTCTGCACTACTATTGCTATTAATCTTCTCATTGCTCCTTATCACGCATCCCCTCCTATTTGTGACTGTATGACTTTAACTTTGTCGCTTGTATCCTTATGATCTATATTGACTGTTTCTTAGTATGATTTGATTGCTTATTTGTACCCTGTGACTATTATTAAGTGTTGTACCTGATGATTCTTGACTCTTGACGAATGTATCTTTTTTTTAATGTACACTGAGAGCATTTGCACCAAGATAAATTCCTTGCGCATCCAATCACAAGGATTAACAATGAGCAGATGGATCTTCCAGAGCAAACTTTATTTTTGAAAAAGATTTCATCAAGAAGTCATCCTACTGCTTTACACCATGCTGGTGAGACCACACTTGCAATATTGCATCCAGTTTTGGTCACCACAACACAGTAGAGATATCGAGACACCAGAAAGTGTGCAAAGGAACATCAAAGATGATTGAGGATTTGGAGGCTAAAGCACATGGTGAATAGGATAGGATAGGACAGGACAGGACAGAACAGAACAGAACAGAACAGAATTCTTTATTGGCCAAGTTGGAAATATTCCTATTTCTTTCCTGGCCCTTGAAGTCTCCTCTACCATAAGTGATTACTGAACACATCCTTCTCCAACCTGGATTTATGCAAACCAAGTTAGATTGCTGGGAGGAGAGAAATCTGGAAAAGCTAACTTTGCAATGTTGAGAATAACAATCAGCAGCAATAGCACTTAGACTTATATACCGCTTCACAGTATTTTAACATCCCTCTCTAAGCGGTTTACAGAGTCAGCCTCTTGCCCCCAACAATCTAGATTTTCAGTTCACCCACCTCAGGAGGATGGAAGGCTGAATCAACCTTGAGCCAGTCAGAATTGAACTCCTGGCAGTAAGCAATATTGCATTCTAACCACTGCACACTATGGATGGATGGATGGATGGATGGATGGATGGATGGATGGATGGATGGATGGATGGATGGATGGATGGATGGACGGACAATAGCAATAGTACTTAACCTTATATACCGCTTCACAGTGCTTTATAGCCCTCTCTAAATGGTTTACAGACTCAGCATATTGCCCCCAATAATCTAGGTCCTCATTTTACCGACCACGGAAGAATGGAAAGCTGAGCCAACCTTCAGCTGGTCAGGATCAAACTGCTGACAGTCAACAGAATTAGCCTGCAAAACTGCATTCTAACCCTTGCACTATCATGAAAGACTTTGATAAACAAGAAGTGGTAATCTGAAGTTAGATAGCTGTTTTAACTTTGTTGTTTTTAGCTATCTCCACTATTTATAGATTCCATGTCTGATTTAAAGATTAACATTTTTTGTAGGGTTATTTCCAGTACCCCACCACCTAAATCCACACTCACTTCAAATGGAGGCACCAAATACCTTTTAAGAGCCTTGGTTGTGTGGTGGTTAAAATGCAGTACTGCAGGCTAACTCACTGCTTACTCTAGGAGTTCAATCCTGATTGGCTCCAGGTTAACTCAGCATTCCATCCTTGTGACGTGGGTAAAACAAGGACCCAGACTGTTGGGGACAATAGTCTGGTTCTGTTAACCACGTAGAGAGGGCTGTAAAGCACTGTGAAGCAGTATATAAGTCTAAGTGCATTGCTATTGCCCTTCCTTCCTTCCTTCCTTCCTTCCTTCCTTCCTTCCTTCCTTCCTTCCATCCATCCATCCATCCATCCATCCATCCAGTCAGTATTGCAGGCTGACTCTGCCCACTACCAACAGTTCAATCCTGATCAACTCAAGGTCAACTCAGCCTTCCATCCTTCCAAGGTTGATAAAATGACGACCCAGTTTGTTGGGGACAGTAGGCTGGCTCTGTAAACTGCTTAGAGAAGGCTGTAAAGCACTGTGAAGTGGTATATAAGTTTAAGTGCTATTGCTAGTAACAAATCAGTTTATTTCAGCAGGTAGAAAGTCAGCGTTTACTTATCAATAATCCTTTTGGGCTTAATTCCGTACAGGAACAGATAGAAGTGCATTATATTAATCTAACAGTATCTTGCAGGGCAGGCATGCAGGGCAGCGTCTTTCCCGGCAAAGCCAGAAACAAGGAATAGTTGACAATGTCTGAGAGCACAGCAGGATCCCTTGAAAGCTTTCTGGAAGCAAAGACAAGCAATTACCCTTTAATCATATTTTTTGGGGTGGGTGGGGGGGTTGATATGATGCTACAGAAAACTAAGATGGCACAGATGGGTATTGTGGTTTAGCACCGTGCTGTTGCCAAACAATTTAAACTCTGCTGCCCCTCATCTTTCTCCAGTTTGCTGCTCTCCAGAAAATGAGAAAGTTCAGACAAGGTGGAGGCTGGTTCACTAGGCACAGTGGATCCTGTTGGGGTCAGTAAGAGGAATCAACGCGGCTTTGAGTGTCCTTCCAGGTGTTTTGGCTGTCCGGAAGCAGTGGGCAGGGCTTAGCAGAATAACAGATTTGGAGGTCTTCTGTCTAGTCCAACCACCCACCCTGGCTCAAGAAAGAGACCCCATACCATTTCAGATAAATGGCTGTCCAGTCACTTTTTAAAAGCTTCCAGTGATGGAGCTCCCACATCTTTTGAAGGCCGTTTTCCCCACTGATTAACAGTTCTCACTCATTCAGGAAATTTCTCCCTATTTCTAAGGTTGCTTCTCTCCTTGATTAGTTTCCAGCCATTGCTTCTTGGTCTGCCTTCAGGTACTTTGGAGCAGTGGTGGCTAACCAGTGGGCTAACCACAAGAAAAAGGTTGGTGGTCCACAGAGAAATGTCACCCCCAAAGCAATTAATCCAGGCTGCACGGGAGCACATGGCTGCGCTGCCCACATGCTTGTGTCGCTTGCATTGTGAACAACATGAGGTAGTGAGGGGAGGGGGGATAGGGTGGAGGGGGGAACTTGCCCCACTCACCCCACATGCCTGGCCTGGCCACCAGGCTGCTTCTTTCCGCTTCTTTCTTCTTCTGCTTTTGGCTGCATGCAAGGAAAGCAGCAAAAGTCTTTCTTTCTCTCCCCCAAACTCCGCCAGAAATGAGTCTTTGGGACCCTGCAAGGCCTCCTGCTCCAAGAGCCTGTGCCAGCACAACAAGTCTCACAAAGACTCATTTCTGGCGGAGTTTGAGGGAAAGAAAGAAAGACTTCTGCTGCTTCTGCTGCTTTCCTTGCATGAAGCCAAAAGTCTCTCTCTCCCTTCCTCCCTCCCCCTGAGAATGGAGTGGGAGATGGTATCCTGCGATCCCAAATAAAGAATGTCAATCAGTAGGAAAACGGGGTGGGGGATTTTCCTGCAGACTTTTTTGGGGATTTTCCCAGGGTCTCTGGTCCGTGGAATTTAAAATCATGAGTTTGGTGGTCCCTGAGGTCCAAAAGATTGGCGACCCCTGCTTTGGAGAATAGGTTGACCACCTTGTTTTTGTGGCAGCCCCTTAAATATTGAAACATTGCTATGATGTCATCCCTAGTTCTTCCTTTTCTTAAACTAGACACGCCCAATTCCTGCAACCCTTCTTCACGGGGTTCAGCTTCGGAGGGATCTGTGGTTTACAGCCCATAATATTATCCTGCCCTTGGAAAAGGGTCTTGAGAACAATTTGGCCATCCAGCCAGATGTTCCCATTTCTTTACAGGAGTTTCTACTTTTAAAATGGTAAAATATTAAAACATTGGGAACGCTCTTCAGCCCTGCCCCACAAATGCACTTTAGATCATTCCAACTGGGAATTCTGGGAAATTGTACTTCCAACCATCTGGAGGCATGCACCATCGTAGAGAAAAATTGGTGTAAAATGAGCGCTTACTTTTAAAGAAGAGCATCCTGTTATTTAAGTTATTTAAGACCCTGAAATGCAAACTTACTGCCCTAAATTGTGTTCAAGACATTTAACACCGGTTTGTAAGATACAAACATGAGCGCAACTGGGACACAAAAGAGAAACTCCATTTAATATTCTCTGTTGATAATCAAAGAAATATGTCACATCCTCCAACTGAAACCTATTTCAGGACCCGGTTCAAATTAAACACTAAATGCTCATTTAAATAAAACATATTTGCCTCTCACAGATGGTCAATCAAAATGGAATTAGTCTAGCCCTGGCAGAAAGATCCAGAATTTGGAAGTTGCCATGGAGAACACTCTTTCTTGGATTGCTATCAAAAATGTCCCATCAGGTGGGAACATCAAACTGAGATCTTGCAACACGGCATTGTGTTACAGTGGTCTACAGTTTCTCAAGTAGGCCTGGGAAACAAAACGAAACCGCCTTCCCCATTTTATTTTCTGGAATACAAATTGACAGCCTTTTATAGGAATGTGAATATTCTTTTGGAAATCGCTACAACAAAAAGGACGGTTGTTTTGAAGGACTAGGGGTGACATGACAGCAATGTTCCAATATTTGAGGGGCTGCCAGGAAGAAGAGCGGGGAGGTCAAGCTCTTCTCCGAAACACTTGAAGGCAGGACAAGAAGCAATGGGTGAAAACTTACAAAGGAAAAATCAAACCTAGAACTAGGAAGGAACTTCCTGACAGCTAGAACAATTAATCAGTGGAATAGCTTACTTCCAGAATTGTGGATGCTGTATCACTGGAAGCTTTTAAGAAGAGATTGGACAACCATTTGTCTGAAATGGTATAGATTGTCCTGCTTGAACAGGGGGCTGGACTAGAAGACCTCCAAAGTCCCTTCCAAACCTGCCTATTCTATTCTAATTCTATTCTATTCTAATTCTAATTCTAATTCTAATCCTACTCTATTCTATTCTGATATAGAAAAGAAGTTGAGCTTCTGGAAACAGTGCAGACAAGAGCAACAAAGATTATTAGGGCTAAAACATATAAAGAACAGTTGCAGGAATTGGGCATGTCTAGTCTAGTGAAAAGAAGGACCAGGGTGACATGATAACAGTGTTTCAATACTTGAGGGTCTGCTACAAAGAAGAGGGGGTGTCAACCTATTTGCCAAAGCACCAGAGGTCAGGAGAAGAAGCAATGGATGGAAACTAATCAAGGAGAGACTCAGCCTGGAATTCCTAACAGTGAGGACAATTAACCAGTGGAACAGCTGGCCACCAGAAGCTGTGGCTGCTCCAACATTGGCGGCTTTTTAGAAGAAACTGGACAGCCATTTGTCCAGAATGGTATAGGGTCTTCTGCTTGGGTAGGAGTTGGACTAGAAGAACTCCAAGGTCCTTTCCAATTCTTTTATTCTGATCTGGGGTAGGAAGGAACACAATATTAGTTTTAAAGAACCATGCCAGTATAATATGCTCTCTCCAGATATTCTATGCATCACTTCTCCTGTTTTGGGGGCTATGAATCAACATTTGTGGAATTAGAGCTGAAATTCTCACATCTCTGAAGCTGCAGAGAAGTCATCTGAGATGCCCCACAAAACATTCCTAAGTATGTATCTCCCTCTCTCTCCCTTTTTCCTCCCTTTTCTATTTTTTTTTTTTTTCTCTCCATCTTGGTCATGAAATTTTGAGGCAAGGATTTTGCTGTCAGGTCTAACCGTAGGGCCTTTTGCCAAGCCAAAATACAAGCTTTTATATGACAGGCAGGCGTAGGAAATTGCCAAACTGTTCACCACTGCTGGAGAATATGGTTTTGCTAAAATGAATTGCGCCATTTCATAAATGTTAGGGTGCTAGTTGAGGATTTTATTTCTGGAAATTTGGTTGCTATTTGTGGACTGGTCTATTTAAGGATAGAACAAGGAACACTTGTGAGCATCTGAACATGAATAGAACTTCTGAATATATTCAAACTTTCTTCTTTGAAAACCTACATCTAGCCAAAGTTTTCACACAAGTTTAGCGTTGGCCCCCAGACTTGTATGGATATTGCCTGAGATTGAAAGTCTGATATTCTTTTACGAGAGCAGAAAGAAAGAGTGTTTCTATGTTTTGATCCCGGCAGACATAAAGATGATTGCAGGCAAACACTTTTGAAAACAATAAATAACAGAATAACAGAGTTGGAAGGGACCTTGGAGGTCTTCTAGTCCAGCCCCCTGCTCAAGCAGGAGTCCCTATACCATTCCAGACAAGTGACTGTCCGGTCTCTTCTTAAAAGCCTCCAGCGATGGGAGCATTCACAACTTCTGAAGACAAGCTGTTCCACTGGTTGATTGTTAATTTCTCCTTAGTTTGAGTTTGCTTCTCTCCTGTTTTAGTTACCATCCATTGTTTCTTGCCTTGCCCGCTGGTGCTTTGGAAAACAGGCCAACCGTCTCTTCTTTGTGGCAGCCCCTCAAATATTGGAATATTTGAGAATCATGGCCTGCTATTCACTAGATAGGACATGCCCAATCCCTGCAACCATTCTTCACACATATTTAGCCTCCAGCCCCCTAATCTCCTTTGTTTCTCTTTTCTGCACTCCAGGATGCGCAGGAACACAAGGCTTGTGTCACTTACATTGCAAACAACACAAGGTACTGAGGGGAGGGGGGGGAAGGGTGGAGGGGGGTGGACTTGCCCCACTCGCCCCACAAGCCTCGTTTGGCCACCGGGCTGCTTCTTTCTGTTTCTTTCTTCTGCTTTCGTCTGCATTGGGAAGTAGACTTGGTGGGTTAAGTGGATGGGCTCTGGAAAACCTCTTCAAAGACTTCAGAGCTGACTACTGATCTTGGCATCAGGAAGTGAGCCAGATGAAAGGGGCATATAAAGTTGCTTCCACCCCCTGCCTCATCCACAGTACTATAAGGTAAAGGTTCCCCTCGCACAGGGCGGTGCTCATCGCCGTTACAATGCCAAAGAGCCAGCGCTGTCCAAAGACGTCTCCGTGGTCATGTGGCTGGCATGACTAAACACCAAAGGCGCACGGAACGCTGTTTACCTTCCCACCAAAGAGGTCCCTATTTTTCTACTTGCATTTTTACATGCTTTCGAGCTGCTAGAGTGGCTGAAGCTGGGACAAGTAACGGGAGCTCACTCCGTTATGTGGCGCTAGGGATTCGAACCACCGAACTGCTGACATTTCTGATCGGCAAGCTCAGTGTCTTAGCCACTGAGCCACCACGTCCCTTGAGCCACCGCATCCCTCCAGAGTACTACAGAGAGAGCTAAGATATCATCTTCCCTCGTCCACCCTCCTAATTCTGATCACAGATTGATCAAGTTATTAGTTGTTGATGGACAGCTTTAAAAAAACACCCATTTCTCATTTGTATTACGATCAACTTTTAAGCTGAAGAAATGTTCCATTGTCTATTATGCATTCAGGGTAGTCTCTCTTCCTTCCCGCTTTGGAGCTGTCTCTATGGGGTGGTTTTGGCCTCATTTGCTTGCAAGGAGACGAGGCTACGATCCTTTCAAAGACACCGATCAAAAGGGCCGAAGAGAAGAAGGCCCCCTGCCGCATTTCCTTCGGTAACCATTTCAATTTGTTGAACTGTAATTTGCTTTTGAGTTTTTCAAAAGAGAAGAGAATTTTGCAGAAAGCGTTCTTGGGCACTGTGATCCTTGCATTATTTAAGTAATGAGATCATTATGCTATCTTCCTGGTGACATTCCACAGCTCCTCTGGATTTCTAGGTTTCTGTTCGATCCCAAAGAAAGGGATTAAAAGGAAATGCTTCTTTTGCAAAAAAAATAAAAATAAAAGAGAAACCATTTGCCCAGCAATTGGGGAGATGATCCTGTAAGGACACTGAGACCCTAGAAAGAGGGCAGAGAAGAAAAACTAAGGATCTGGATGCTAAGTCATATGATGAGTGGTTGAGGAAGTTAGGTATATCAAGCCTGTCGGAAAGAAGGATTGCGGGACGGAGACTATTGTCCAATATTTCAAGGGCTATCCCAGAGAAGAGGGGATTGACATTCTCTGGAGCACAGGTCCACAACCCCTGTAAGGAAGGGTCTATGGCAGTGGTGGATTCAAAAATTTTTACCACTGGTTCTGTGGGTGTGGTTTGGTGGGCGTGGTGTGGCTTGGTGGGAGTGGCTTGGTGGGCATGGCAGGGGAAGGATACTGCAAAATCTCCATTCCCTCCCCACTCCTGGGGGAAGATTACTGCAAAATTCAATTCCCTTCCCACTTCACTAACCTGCTTTCCAGCTCCGTTCTCCTGTGCAGGGCCACCAAAGAAGACCCAACCAATCAGGTGGGACTTGGGAGGTGGAGAATGGATGGGGATGGGGCCAGTCAGGGGCGGGATTAGCCGGTTCTCTGAACTACTCAAAATTTCCGCTAACATTTCTCCAGAACTGGTCAGAACCGGCTGAAGACCAGCTCTGGTCTATGGCAATTCAGCGTGGCCATCTCAGCATGGCCAACTCACTGCAGGACAACTCCAACTCAGCACAGGACAATTCGTTGTGCGACAAAGGTTGCACTAATGTCAAAGAAATGGTGGAATACTGTAGAATCATTAAAGAAAGGGTGCAAAGGAGGGACAGAATGAAATTTCGAATGGCAAAAAAAAATATTTCTTTTATTTATTTTAAATAATTAGATAGAATTGTTAATTTTTTCTCCCAGTTAGTGTGTTGTCCCATTCTCTGTTAGGAATTGGGCCCCACAGCTGGAAGTGAGCAGTGGCCAAGCAAAACTGCAAGTGAGCTTGGTTGTGCACTTCTCCCACCCCCTGTCCACCTTGTGGAAAAATTGTCTTCCATGAAACTGGTCTCTGGTTCCAAAAAAGTTGGGGATCACTGCTTTAGGGCACCAGAGGGCAGGACATAGGACAATGAGTGGAAGCTTGTTAAAGAGAGAACCAACCCAGAAGTAAGGAGAAATTTCATGACAGTGAGAACAGTTAATCAGTGGAATGGTTTGCCTCCCAAAATCATGGTTGCCCCATCACAAAAATAGACTGGACAACCTTTTGACCGAGATAGTATAAGGGTTTTTTTTTTTGCCTTGACCAGAGGGTTGGACTAGAAGACCTCTGAGATCCCTCCCTACCCTCTGATGCTATGTTCTATGAATTCTTGGTCAATGTTTGCAAGGAGTTTCAAAGGAAGCAAAAAAAATTGCAATATGTAATTCCAACCATTTCCAACCCTGTTCTTTTTATTTTCTAGGCCTGCCTTTTAAAGTTTCATTTTGTTAGTTTAGCCTGGGTGTCATTAATGGCCTTTCCCCCACCCTCAAAGCTCCATTATTGGTGCGCAGAAGGACCAGCAGCTGTAATGTTTCATGTGTAGCTCACGGGCTTATCAGCGGGAGAACAATGCTCCTCTAGAGTTGGTTTTCATCATTGTCAATAGCAACCATTGGCATTTTGCTTGCAATCGATGCAACGAACAGAGAATAACATCATGCAGAGCATCCCGGGGGAAGAGTCCAAATGGCAACCCTCTTTATACGTGCTACAATGCCTGCTCTGACATCACCTGTGCAAATAACCCAGTTGATTTAGTGAACCAACACGCCATAGAACTCGGGTTTACTTCTGTGCTCAGCTGCTGGCAGGGAGATGTGAGCCCTGTCAATCTTTGGGGAGATCAGCATCCAAATTAAGCAACGAAGAGCCTTAAGTGGAGCAGACTTTTTTTTTTTAAAAAAAAAAAACTACTTTCCACCTGATTGATTTTATCACTTTGGATGAGACATCCTTGTTGTGAATGAGCTCTAGATTTCGGCACGCCTTCCAAACAAGGTGTACTGCTGTTTTCTTTATCTTCCCTGTGGTTTTCCTTCTGGGTCCTATGTTTGTAAATGGCGCGGTGGTTAGAATGCAGTATTGCTGATAAAGGCCAACAGTTCGATTGTCACCGCTCAAGATTGACTCAGCCTTACATCCTTCCAAGGTCAGTAAGATTGTTGGGAGCAACAGGCTGACTCTGTGAACCACTTAGAAAGGGCTATAAGGCACTATGAAACGATAATATGAATATAAATAAAGCTGCTCCTCTGGTAACATTGAAATGCAAACCGGGGCCTACAAAACCTTCTCCAGACCAAATCTAGAGTAAAGCTCATCTGCCTGGAATCCACACTGTATAACGGACATTAATACAATTGAGCGAGTCTAGAGGTATTTCACGAGAAGAGTACTACGCGCCTCTGCTCGCGACAGAATACCTTATGCCACCAGGCTTGAAATTTTGGAGCTAGACAACTTAGAACTATGCTGCCTATGGTCTGACCTAAGCTTAGTACACAAAATTGTCTGCTACAATGTCCTACCTGTCAATGACTACTTCAGATTCAACCACAATAACATATGGGCAAACAACAGATACAAACTCAAAGTAAACCGCTCCAAACTCAATTGTGGAAAATATGACTTCAGCAACAGAGTGGTAAAGGCCTGGAATGTACTACCTGACTCTATTGTTACATCCTCAAACACCACCACCCCTCCCCCCAATTTTAACCTTAAACTGCCTACCGTGGACCTCACTCCTTTCCTAAGAGATGTCATGCCCCTGTCGGAATCTGATTCAGAGGGGGAGGCTGAGCAACTGACAGAGAATGGGAGTGTGGCTCCATTGGCTGTGGAAGAAACTGTGGAAAAGCACAGTCTGGCTGGGCAGAGCAGCGGAGAGGTAGAGCAAGGGAGAGGGAATTCGGAGGAAGACCCAGATCCACCCCCTCTTCATCCTAGGCACATGAGCAACGTGAGTTGCGTGGCTTACAGGGGAGGAAAGGGCCTTGATTCCCTTCATTAGCTGCAGCTGGGAACACAGTGTTTAAAAAGGGAAGCTGCACACAGCAAGTTGTTGGGAGCAAATCGTGAAATTGCATTGTTGTGGCTTATCTGTGTTCCTGGTGTCTTCCCAACTATGTGTGTTTTGTTGTGCTTTAAAGTGTGAAAGTCTTTCTCCTGCCCTGTCAAGTTAATTACTGCAGTTTAGTTTGTTTGGATTTTTAGTTACAGCCTGTGTGTACCTTGTTTTGGACTGAATTGTCTATAGTTAAAGGCTGTTCCTGGGAGCAACTTTATACGCCCCTTTAACCTGGACATTGGGGCCAAAATTGGAGCTAATAAAGGGACTCTTCTTGCTTCTTTGATTGTGTTGCCTTTGTGCCACGCCCCGGGTCATCACAAGAGGTCTGTAAGGGGGTGTACATAAGCGCACCAGCGTGTCTACTGTCCCTCTCCTACTGTTCCCATTTATTCATACTCATTTGTTATGTATATATTTATAGCTGTTTATACTTATATGTTTATATGTTATGTTCATACTTATACTTGTTTTCTCATACATGCTTGACAAACTAAAACAAATAAATAAATAAATCTAAGTGCTATTGCTGTGAGAGACCTGGATCAAGGCTGATTGGCCAGGGGTCTTTCTTTGCTCGATGACTGAGACGGACAGTTGACAATGTGTCATCGTGAAGGTGGTTATACAAACGGTTTAGCACTCATGTGTAAAGGAAAACTTTAAGATTGCAACTGTATATTGTATTCTAGGGAAGCAGGAAAAAAAAATCTGCGTTTTTTTTTCCCTATGCCCTCTTACCTCGCACCCTTCTGCCCTTCTTTTCCATTCCCTAGTCTCTTATCAGGTGTGAAAGACCAGGTCCGCATGTGAAAGTTCAACTTAGCTGATTCGTTGCCGAAAGCCTATGCACATGTTGCCGGGAGTCCCTGAATGATCTGCTCTTCGTGGGAATGCTTTTGCCGTTCGGTTCAATGAAATAGGTCACTTTGTTTTAAAGGGTGCATTTCTGGCTTGATTGTATATTCTTATAATTGTGAGTCATCGTTGCACTTGCTGCTACGCAAATACCGTGATTAATATTTCTTTATTGGCTTAACAAATAAATAACCGAGGATGGGCAAAGGGGAGACGAAATGGATTTTTATCTCTGAGTGAAAGGACCCAGTTGTCTTTGCTCTGGTGTCATGAATCTAACTCAAATCACGTTAAGCTTCCACGTTGTCCTGGCATCTCTGTGTTGAACAGCACTTTGCTTTTAAGAGTCCTCCCTCCAGGAGCCAGTGCCCAGCGGGCTATTCTGCCAGGATAAATATCTTCCCTCCATGAGGCGTGCCACCTTCTCAACAGCTTCTGCAGTTGTGTCCAGAGAGGCAAGGTGTTATCTGCAGCTGATCTCTGTGCCGTGCTGTGATCAGATTGTACTTCCCAGCAAGAGAGGCTGAAAATGATGGTGATTGAAAAAACTCAGCAGTAGGAAACAGATTTTGTCTTTCCAGCAGAATGGAATGGTGACGTTTTAGGGGAGAAAACAACAGGCTAGGGAAGAACAGAAGTTGGTGTGAAAAAATACCCCGTGAATTAGGCAAAAGCGAGGAGCATGACCAATCGGCTGAAATTGATCTCAAAGAGATTTGGATGAAAACAATAAAGAATATTCGTAGTTCAGGGTTGAAATGAGGGGGGGGGGTCCTTCATGCTCTCTGGACTTGGTTATTTTCTTGCAGACATTTCATGACCTGACCAGGTAACATCATCAGTGCTAGTAAGGAGTGTGGTTGCTGTCAGTTTATAGTCTTGGTGGCTTGCCCCGTCAGTGGGGGTGGTATTAAGAGATCCTTTGCTTGAGCTGTTTGCTGTTGGCTTCTTTGGCCATTTCTTGACTGGGGTCTTGTTTATTTGATTGTTGGTTGGATGTTAACCTTGGAGTTCATCTATGCTGACCTGGGTGCTGATTGCTGGTAGAAACATGCCTGGGTATTTTTGTTCCCTTTTGGTTTGGTTGATTGTTGTTTTTGCATAGTCTATAGATGTAGTTAATGTCTATGTGTCAATAGACACATAGTGATTTGGACAAGCCAAAACCAGAACCTCCTGATTGTCCAGGTTTCAGCTAAGACCAATGTCAGGTGGATCTTCTGGGGGAACAGGGCTGTCCTTTGTCCAACCCACTCTGCCTTTCTCCTTTGCATTGCCATATACCCACTGACCAATCAACTCAGCAATTCCCATTCTCTGGTGAACTGGAATTCCAGTGTGACAAAATCCAGGCAGTCGTCTCTCTTCTCCCAATCATCTCAGTGCTCGTCTTTGCAGCCTGGGTGAGTCACCACCACATTTGTCCTTTCCCTACTGTCTCCAATCGCATGTGAGGGCCTACAACGTGTAGTATTGGATCCATGTATGTACCAGCTCTGACTCTGGGCAGAAAACTTTGCCCTAGTATTCTGCTTCTAGGGTTGCTTGGCACTAGCTGTTCCACCCATGGAACAGTTCATGCACGCAATTATTTCCCCATTCTTCATTCAGGGGAATATAGAGATGAACCTTGAAGAAAGAATGCAAGAGTGGTTAAATTAACATAGTCCTGAGAAAGAGGAGGGGATGAGAAAGAAACTCAATTTTGCTTTTCCTTGATTCTCTTCATTATAAGAGGGAAGAGAAAGAAACTTTCAAGGATCTGTTATAATAATAGGATTCCAAGTACATCTTTGCATGTCTGTTCTTGACCTGGTCTGTCTTGAATAAAAGAAAGTATACTTTTTTTCTTTTTGAAACTGAGATCTTTCCTGAAATGCAGTGGCCATCCATGATTGTGTAGTTGGAATTTCATATAATTGACTGTTTGTTTATTTATTTGGCATGGTCCTTTCTTCAGATGAGGATTTCAGAGGGTAGCAACTTCAGGGTGCCACTCAAATGGGAACAGCCAATTTTGTTTTGTTTTGTACAGGTAATCCTCCACTTACAACAGTTCATTTATGATTGTTCAAAGTTACAATGGCACTGAAAAAAGTAACTTATGACAGACATTTTTCGGCTGCAAAAGCAGCAAAGTCTTTCTTTCTCTCTCCCAAACTCCACCAGAAATGAGTTTTTGGGATACTGCAAGGCCTCCTGCTCCAAGAGGCTGCACTGGCAGTGATCATTTCTGGTGGAGTTTGCGGGAGAGAAAGAAAGACTTCTGCTGCTTCTGCTGCTTTCCTTGCATGAAGCCAAAAGTCTTTCTCTCTCTTTCTCTTTCTCTCTCTCTCCATGAGAATGGAGCTGGAGACGGTATCCTGTGATCCCAAATAAAGAACGATAAATCGGTAGGAAAACAGGGTGGAGAATTTTCCTGCAGACTTTTTTTTTATTTTCCCAGGGTGTCTGATCTGCGGGATTTAAAATTATGAGTTTGGTGGTCCCTGAGGTCGAAAAGGTTGGCGACCCCTGAGTTTGTGGTAATGAGTTTCTTCTCAGAATAATCCTGTCAGAAAAGTTGGGTGAAAGAGGTTGTGGCTATTGGGACTCGGAAGGAGAAGAAATTTAGATCTTTTTTCATTGCTAATCTAACCCGCAAAACACCCAGAGAAAGAAGTAATTCTTCCAAGATAGAAACAAATAATGGCAAAATTCTCCTGGGAATGCTATGATTTCCTGGAATTTCGTGAATGATGAGGAAGACAAAGTGGATGTCATATGTGAATATCTTGTGTTTCATCGTTTCCTGGAATGCGCTGGGATGGGAAAACCTTTGAGAAAAGATTACAGAATCTTGATGTTGCAGGATGGAAAAGCAAGAACATCAACTCAGAAATCAAACGTAGATTAGTCTGCTCTATCGTGTTCCCCATAGCTGTGAAAGTTGGACTTTAGAAAAGCAAAACAGGAAGAAAAATGACTCATTTGAGCTGTGGTGTTGGAGAAGTCTCCTTCATATTCTTTGGACAGTAAACGTGAGTAACAAGCAAGGACTGAAGCGCATAATACTAGACATGCCACTGTAAGGCAAAATTGTGAAATTGCATCTCACTTACTTTGGCCATGTCATCTGGTGGAATTCATGGAGAAACCAATTATGCTTGGAAGAGTAAGTGGTAAAAGAAAACCAGGCCACCCAAAAACTCGGTGGCTGGACACCATCAAAGTTGATACCAACCAGAGCATAGAACAACTCAAAGTAGTAATACAAGATTGGAAGATGTGGGGAGACCTGGCCCATAGCACCGCCAAGAGTCAGACATGACTGAATGGATAACATCAGCATCCTTGATGTAGTAGGAAGTGTGATAAAGAAACTCAAAAGAATCCCACTTTGATTTCAATACTAAACAACCCATTCCCCTTTAGGTCATTGTTTCAGAGATATTTTCTTCCCAGATTCCTCAAGGCCTTCAACAATGATAGAGCATGTGACACACTGTCTTCCATGGAAAAAGTTGAGATACAATTCAGAGATGTACCTACCTTGGAAATAGCCCGTGTTGCACTGTATACTGCAGCCAAACAAACAGCATAGGAGATCTTTTATGGCATTTTGTACATGTATTATGTCATAAACGGCTTTATGATAATGTTTATATCATAAAACATTTTTATAGAACTTGCCAAGCTTCAATTCCGTGGGAATCATGGGTCACAGATTTTAGATGCATTCTGTAAATTAGCTCATTTGAGGTTCTTTGATTCAACATTTTTGGCCCTAAGGTCTACCGTTTTGTTCAGTTGAATGTTAAAAGAATAAGAATTTTAACAGCATATATATAAGATGGACCTTCAGGATTCTGTTATGCCATTTTAAAACAACAAGGAGTTTCTGGAAATACCATTTTTCCTGTTTCTTCCTGGACTACCAGCTGGCCATCTTATTCTCATACCACCATGATAGTTTGGCTCATGTCACCTAAACATGAGTCAGCAGTGTGCAGAGGCAGCCAAAAAAGCTAATACAATTCTTGGTTGTATAAACAGGGACACACAATCAAACTCACATGGAGTATTAGTACCGCTTTATGAAACTTTAGTTAAAGACCACACAAGGAACAATGGGTGGAAACTAATCAAGGAGAGAATGAACCTGGAGTTAAAGAGAAACTTCTTAACAGTGAGGACAATTAACCAGTGGAACAGCTTGACACCAGAAGTTGTGGGTGCTCCATTACTGGAGGTTTTTAAGAAGAGACTGGACAGTCCCTTGTCTGATATGGTATAGGGTCTTTTACATGAGCAGGGGGCTGGACTAGAAGACCTCCAAGGTCCCTTCCAGCTCTATTCTGACATCTGGAAGAACTTTGCTCTCTCCCTTTGTATGTGGGTCCATTTGAGTAAGGCACATCACCTTGAATACCTAGCTTTTCCTATAGGTGAGGTATAGATTTACCCATGAAAAATAGATCTGTCCTCCACTTGAAATATTCTCAGCTACTTGCCATTTCAGCAGTAAGGTTGGAATTCCATCCAAGAACAGCATATGTTGACGGAATGTCTTCAAATGAGGAGGAAAGAAAGACCACTGAGAAAAATATATTTGGAGTTAAACACTGCTTGTCAACCACTTTGTTGAAACGGAGCCATTTTAGGAAGATGAAAGCGATCTGGTCAACGGACGTTAAAATAACATTGGGTATTTGTTCCAAAATTGCTTGCTTGTTCCACAGATGGTAGGTTCACTCTCTGAAGTTGTATTTTTAGATCACCCACACAGTCCACGAAGATACTGACATTAAGAGAAAGACATCGATAGTGAACAGTGAGAAGGCGAGAATGATAAATACTTTCCAGACATTTAATTGCCAAAAAATGTAGTGAGGATAATAGGAGATTCCCAGCCTTGACACAAGGATTATTTTGGGAAGGGAAGGAATAGATGCAATTGTCCCGAGTTCTGTGCATGGAGAAGACCTTATCCGGTATGCCAAGACAGTTGGCCTTGGCCTAGAGAGATAAGAGGCTACATCTACGCAGTAAGCAACTTCCCAACTTTTACATTTCACCAACTTAAATCTCCAGCACCCTTCTGCGCCCTCCCATGAAGCCCAATTATTCTTCCCTCCCCCCGTTTCTATGACAGCCAGAAAGACAAGCAGAAGAAGGATTCTTGGCAGCTGACAGGAACTTTGAGGAATTGGTTGTCTCGGAGTTTATTGGTTTGGAGTTGGTTAGTTGGAACGCTGACATTAACCTGAATCTGAGAATTCTGGGTTTTCCCTTCCCAAAAGAGAAATCAAAGATCCATCCCTTGTACCCATCAGACCATCACACGACCCAACTAAATCTTCCTCCCAACCGGAGACGAAGCAACAATAGAAAAGGACTTTTGGCTGCCTCTATGTTTGTAAATTAAAACCCTTCATGGATAGACTTGGTTACCTGAGAGACATCACTTTTCCCCCAGTATATCTGCCCACCTGGGAGGTTTGGGAACTGGAGAACATCACAAAATATGACTTCCAAATACAGGTAGCCCTCAACTTACGACTACAGTTGAGCCCAATATTTCTGTTGCTAAGTAAAACATTTGTCAAGTGAATTTTGCCCCATTTTATGAACTTTCTTGCCGCAGCTATAAGTGAATCACTGCATGATACCATTAGTATCATGGTTTTTCAGTGAGTCTGGCTCACCCATTGTCTTTGGTTGTAAGAAGATTGCAAAAGGGGATCATATGACTCCAGGACATTGAATAAAGGTCATAAATATGAGTCAGTTGCCAAACTTCCAAATTTTGATCACATGACCATGAGGACGCTGCAATGGTTGTAACTGTGAAAAGTGGTCGTAAGTCACTTTTTTCAGCGCCATTGTAACTTTGGACAGTCACTAGATGAACTGTTGTAAGTCAAGAACTGCCTGTAGAAGTAGAACAACTGTGGCAAAAGAAAGCAAAGATGGTTCCAATACTCGTAGAGTCTCTGGATACAATCCCAAAACAACTGGAGCATCACTTGAACACCATCAGAATTGACAAACTCCCCATCAGTCAATTGCAGAAGGCAGCTTTACTTGGAACAGCTTACATCCTGTGGCGATACTTTTAACACCATCAAACAGTAACAACTGTCTATCCCAGGTCCCTGGAAAGAGCTTGAAATGCCAAATCCAATCTAAACATCTGGTAGACTGTGCAACCAACCAGAGCAATAACAGCTATTATTAGTTGTTGGATTTGCAGTGACTCGCACGTGTCACTCAACATGTGAAATAAATGGCCTTTAATCTAATCCATCCTCAAGACTCTCAAGCTTTGTATGAAAGGATCTGATGGGTTAGTTCTTATTCTTTCAAAGAAGAAATCCACTGAAATATAGTACCAAGAATTGTTTCAATAATTTGGACATTTTTAACTATCCTTTTCTTGGGTCTTTTGCTGCAATGGATCAAAAATATGAAGAAATAAAATAATATACTGTATATATTTATTTATATGCGAGAAAAAGGAAGACTTAATGACCAATCCCTAGACCTCTTCAAATCTTAAAAACATCTAGTGTTTGAATACAGTCTACAGCAGCAATCTGAAAGAATGCCATGGGGTCTCCTAAGGTGGTAAGATTCAAAAATTTTTTACTACGCTTCTGTGGCCGTGGCTTGGTGGGCATGGCTTGGTGGGCATGGCTTGGTGGGCATGGCAGGGGAAGGATACTGTAAAATCTCCATTCCCATCCCCCTCCAAGGGAAAGATATTGCGAAATCTTCATTCTCTTCCCACCCCACTAACCTGCTTTCCAGCTTCATTCTCCTGTACAGGGCAACCAAAGAAGACCCAGCCAATCAGCTGCGACTCAACGGGAGGCAGAGAAGAGATGAGGGCGGGCCAGTCAGAAGTGGTATTCCAAACTACTCAAAATTTCTGCTACCGGTTCTCCGAACTACTCAAAATTTCCACTACGGGTTCTCCAAACTACTCAAAATTTCCACTACGGGTTCTCCGAACTACTCAAAATTTCCACTACGGGTTCTCCGAACTACTCAAAATTTCCACTACGGGTTCTCCAAACTACTCAAAATTTCCACTACGGGTTCTCCGAACTACTCAAAATTTCTACTATCGGTTCTCCAAACTACTCAAAATTTCTGCTACTGGTTCTCCGAACTACTCAAAATTTCCACTACTGGTTCTCCAAACTACTCAAAATTTCCGCTACCGGTTCTTCAGAACTGGTCAGAACCTGCTGAATACCACCTCTGGCTCTCCTGCTTGTGCAGGGGGTTGGACTAGAAGACATCGAAGGTCCCTTCCAATTAATGCTTATAGGACTTCTCATAATCATTGCAAAAATAGGAATGAGTTGGAAAACATCTCACCACAATTTCAGAACAGCTTGGTTGCGCCGAATTACAGTCCCTAGTAGCAATCATTGAGGCAATTCCATTTCATTCATAAAATAATCTTTTATCTCTAACAATACAACACTGACTCTTTCATCCTAAAATTATGGAAACCTGATACAAACCAGGAATAAACAGATGAAAATAGACAAAGGGATCTCTGAACAAAGGACAATTTCCGCATTATTTAACAATGACTTGCTATGTTTTCTGCAAGCAGCTTGGACAGAAATGACAATGTTTTGAGGCCGTCTTAAGCCCTATAGTATCGGTTTGCTGATTAAGGTATCAGGCTAGAAACCAGAGGAATCCTAGTTCTGCCTTAGGCAGAAAGCCAGCTGGGTGACTTTGGGCCAGTCACTTTCTCTCAGCCCTAGGAGGGAGGCAATGGCTAACCACTTCTGAAAAAACGTCGCCAAAAAACCTTCAGAAGTTGATTCAGCCAGTCCCCAATAATCAGAGAGAATGGAATAGGTGGGAAAAAAAATCCTTTTATTGTAAACTGCAAGAATGATGGCCATTTAAAGTTACACAAGTGATACCTAGATAAATAAATGAAAGAGAGAGATGGATGGGTGGGTGAATAGATGGATAGATAGATGAGAGAGAGAGTTGGATGGATGGGTAAATGGGTGGATAGATAGATGAGACAGAGAGAGATGGATGGATGGATGGATGGGTGGATAGATGGATGGATAGATGAGCAAGAGACAGATGAGTAGATAGAGAGAGAGAGATGGATAAGTGGGTGAATCAATGCATGGATGGATCGATGGATGGATGGATAGATAGATAGATAGATAGATAGATAGATAGATAGATAGATAGATAGACAGACAGACAGACAGACAGATGATAGATAGATAGATGAGAGAGAGGGGAGGGGCTCACTACAAGGAGTCTGACTGAGCCATTAAAGCACTATTTTCACCAACATTTTGCTGTTATTACCCATAATATTTATTTACTACATCATGTAACGCATTCCTGGGTGCCATAGAAAACTGAAAATACATTAAATGAGCTACAAATACAGCCATACAAAAACACCACTGTACAATTTGTGCTGCTGGTAGGGGAGAAAGCCTCCTCTGCTTATGACTTCTCTGCTTATGACTTCTTCTCTTTCACAGATTTGATCTCCCCGGCAGCCTATTTTTCTCGCACCTTGCAAGCTTCAGGCTGGTCTGTTGATGCCACAACCCAGGAGGGACAATCAAGATGAAGAGCCCCCTCATGTTTGACCCTTGCTGACTGCATTGTCACCTCCCTGAAGTTTTCTTTGGCCACTCTGGGGGGAAGAAATTGGCCCTTACCAACTCTATTTCACAGTTCTCGATTCAAGTTAGAATCTCCCAGAAGTTTGGGAATGAACGCAAAAATAAAATAAAAATTCAAGTCTTAAAAGACGACCTCTGAAACAAGAAATCCTTCAGCGCAAGGTTAAATCCTCTTACCTCTCTGGGGGTTTTGTTTTACACGCCTTAGGAGAGGTTTAAGAGGTGGGGGAAGGGTATCCCTCTATGCCCCCTTTTTTCAAAAGCCCGGAGCTTCAATTCCATGTAGGTCAAAGAGGGGCTTTTTATTATTTGAAACAGATATTGAATTTATTGGTCAGCCATGAGTAGGAAAATACATTGGTAAAGAAAAAGACAACGCTGTATATAAATATAATACTAGCTAGTCAAAATTTGACCTAGAAGAAAGTTCCACTGAAGAGAACAGTAAAAGCCCTTGTTTAGCACCAGACCGTATTCAACTTCCCAGTTATCATATTGAAGAGCTGCTTATGGACAAATGCAACATTCTTTAGCTTAGTGCAGATGATGTGCTGGTTTTTTGTTTTTGTTTTTGTTACACATATAGTAAACAAGAGTTAGTCCAGTTATACTGTGTCCTGTCCAGTTATACTGTGTAATGTTATACAGAAGTACTGTGAATAGAGACCATCTAAAATTTAGACACTACTTAAACATACCAAGATACCTACATTTTAAAACAGCTTACACAACTGAAAAGTGTTATCAGGAGTTAGCATATATGAAAATACTGTGTCAGGCTGGATGGGAAAATAAAACAAACTCACTACTTAAGCAGTAAATTTGACTTGGAAATTTGCAGTGACGAACCCTGTTGAAAAATGGTAGTGCAATTATTTTGTCTTTGAGTTCTTTGTCCTATGGGTGAAGTAAGAACTTCAAAAAGCAGCTTTTGAATGCTTAGGGATAACTCGGCTCCAGTGACAATAAAAATGGAGAATGTTCAGAATAGCAGGTGGGCACAAATGAACAAATGTATATTTTAACACGCGTTGGAGGAAGAAAGAAGGAAGGACTTGGGAAAACTTCCCAATGTGCACTGTGGCAGAGTAATGAATCGTGATTAATAATTAATCATGATTAATCAAAGCAAGACACTTGCATGGTTCTTCTTATCTTTACTATACGCAGGCCCTTGCTAGAAATATATCAAGGATTGAAACATGCTCATTTAAGGCATGTAATCTGCCTTCTGCTTGATTAATTAGATATATTAGCTTAGATCTGTGATAACAGAGAAAAGGTAAAACATTACCGGAGTTTGGATGATTAATTTGCTAATTGTCCTTTCAAGAGTTGGGTTTTCCTCCTGGAAATTTAACAAAAAAGCCAAACGTACCAAACATCTTTCAATATGATAGATACCTGGATTAATAGTCTTATGCAAACTCCTTACAGTTTGAAAAATGCCGGATAGAATTTTGTATCGGGTTTTTGTAAATTTCAGACTGGATCGTTCATGCATAATTGTCATTTGATCCCTTGCTTGTGAGAACAAGCCATGACAAATAAAATCATACACTCTAGATAATATTACCCCCTGGTATTCCTTCATAAGACATAATTGTCAAAAAAAAAAAAAAATCCTACACTGAACTGCCAAGAACCAACACTAAGTACACCCTGTGATGGTTTTCTGGAGAATGAATTAATTAATTTCTTACACAATGTCTCCACGACAGCTCTATATACTTTGCATTAAAATCATGATCCTCGTTATACTTCTGGAACTTACCTTTTCAATATCCCACAATATTCTCCTGGGTGATTTGGGAATTGCGGACATCCTAGATGGAAGATTCCTCCAAAGCTCCAGATTTAAAATCTCAGGCAAGCTTCTGCATTCCGTGGATGGTGAGGTGGGGATAAAATTGATCCATCCAAGAGATAAGAACCACAATCTCTGAGGTTGATAAATATACGGTAGATTGTCCGAGCCATTTGAGGATTCAGGATCTGTTGTTAGGTAAATAAGGAAATCTCCTCAGCCATTAAAAGTAAAGGTTCCCCTCACACAATATATGCTAGTTGTTTCCATCTCTAGTGGGAGGTGCTCATCTCCATTACAAAGCCGAAGAGCCAGCACTGTCCGAAGACGTCTCCGTGGTCATGTGGCCAGCATGACTAAACGCCTTCGAAGGCACACAGAATGGTGTTCCCTTCCCACCAAAGGGGTCCCTGTTTTTCTACTTGCATTTTTACATGCTTTTGAACTGCTAGGTTGGCAGAAGCTGGGACAACGAATGGGAGCTCACTCCATTACACGGCGCTAGGGATTCGAACCATCGAACTGCTGACCTTTCTGATTGACAAGCTCAGTGTCCTTAGCCACCGAGCCACCGTGTCCCTTCCTCAGCCATTGGGGACCTCTTAGTTCTGACAAGTGATTTGCAAATTCTTTGATGCTACACATTGACATGGTGACCCTTTGAAGCCTTTGCGATGGGGACTTTTTGCCTACGGTCTTTAACAAATCTCACTTATGGACCTGCCAAGACTTATTGGTTTTAGTGCAATGGACATCGGGTGCCCCAATATTGCTTTTCGTGCCCTTGAGTGCAACTAAGGAGCTTTTCTAGCTGTTCACCATTAATCTGGGAATGAACTAGGATTCTTTCCCTAATCCTGGGTGATGGCTGAGATGAGACAGCTACTTCTGCAGTGGCCAATTATTTGTACTCAAGTAAAATACAGATGCTAGTCAAGCAAATCAAACATAGACCAAGGTCTGTTTTCCAGGGATGTCCCTAGGGGGTGTTAAAAAAAATTGTGCCAGTGCCATTGAAAATCTAGCAGGAATGTGAGGGGGGGATTTGTGTGTGTTGCTTGCATAATGCATGCAAACACACACACACAGAGAGAGAGAGAGAGAGAGAGAGAGAGAGAGAGAGAGAGAGAGAGCAGGTAGAACTTCAATTGCACCATAGTTGTCACTATCTTCATTTTGCTTGACTACATCTTGGAGACAATCCTGATCTTCTATCAGACTGGGATGTGAATGAGTTCCACTCTGAATTTGGCTTGCTTGGCTAAGGAGCTTTTAACCTGTACATGTTTATTGCTTTGATTTGCTTTTCCATTGCCTTTCATATATGGTTTTATGCTTGTTTTATGCTTTATACTACCTGGAGTAAACTGCAAGGAGGATGGCCATCTAAAATTGCACAATAGATGCCTAGATAAATAGATATGAGAGAGAGAGAGAGAGAGATGATAGGGTGGATAAATGGATGGATAAATAGATGAGACAGATAGAGATGGCTGGATGGGTGGATGGATGGAGAGAGATGGATGGTAGTGGGTAGAGAGAGATGGATAAATGATTGGATAGATGATAGATAGATAGATAGATAGACAGACAGACAGACAGACAGACAGACAGACAGACAGACAAGTGGGTGGATAAATGCATGGATAAATAGAGGAGAGAGATATGGATAAATGGGTGGGTAGATGCATGGATGAGATAGATGATAGATAGATGATAGATGGATAGATGGATGGATAGATAGATAGATAGATAGATAGATAGATAGATAGATAGATAGATAGATAGATAGATGATTGATGAGTGGATAAATACGGTAGATGAAAGAGATGGGTGGATGGATAAATGGGTGGATAGATGCATGGCTAGATGGATGAGAGTGAGATGGATGAGTGGGAAGAGCGAGAGATGGATAAGTGATTGGATAGATGGATACATAAATAGATGAGAGAGACAGAGAGAGGAAGAGGGAAAAGGAGATGAATAAATGGGTGGATAGATGCATGTATAGATAAATGAGAGAGATGGATGAATAGAGTAGATAGGTAGATAGGTAGGTGATAAAATAAAGAGAACAAAGGCCATACTTTGGATCATACGATATGAGATTACTACAGAAAAATCTTCCTTTCTCTCTTTCTTCCCCTATGCTTCCTCTGCAACCCATTTCCAACTCACTTCTTATCTCTCCATTTTGAAGAAATCTAGCAGCAAGCTTCCCTCTCTCTCCAAAACCAGAGGGGATGCCTGTATTTTACAGAATGGCTCTGGTCAATGACAATTGTGATGATTAACTGGATTTATATTGGCCAGCTGCCAAGCACAGTTTACACATGATTTAAAACATGAAAAGGTGGTATTAAAAGCATCATGAAACAAACACACAAAAAGGATAGAGGTGGCAGAATAACAAATTGGGTAGACTCTCTGACAACCATTTGTCCTATGAATGTTTTTGGATCTATCTCCCAGGCAAGCACGATCTTCTAATTTAGCAATATTTTTCCCACTAGGACCAAGTAATTGCAGAAGTATAGGTAGCCCTCAATCCTATTTCAGTCAGCCTCAAATTTCTTGCCCATTTTTGGGGTGCCTTTGAGTCAGTCTTGATTTCTGGTGAGCGTGTCCCTGCAGTGTTCTGAGCAAGACTTTCAAAAGAAGCCTGCTTCTTGGGGCTGAGAAAGAGAGACTGGCCCAAGGTTACTTGCTTGGATTCATGTCTAAAGCAAGACTAGAATTCACAGTCGCCTGGTGTCTTAACCATTGCACCAAAGTGGCTCTCCCCTCCAAAACAGGCAACAGCAAAACTGAATAGGAAATCTCCGGTGCTGAATTTTGAAAGTTCTTTTTCAACAAAATAATACAGTCGTTTGATGATTGAACTATACCCTCATTCTAAGAAGAGACACAAACATACACCCACAACACAAACACCCACAACACAAGATGTTTGTGGAGATTCTCAGTCATCCAGGTCATGGTTGTCCCAAAGGTGCTTTTTAACAAGAGGCAACTGGACTTTCCGATTTTTCGTTGAAGACATTTCGCTTCTCATCCAAGAAGTTTTCTCTGCTTCTTCTGAAGAAGCTTCTTGGATGAGAAGTGAAACACCTTCAAAGAAAAACCAGAAAGTCCAATTGCCTCTTGAAAAAAGCACCTTTGGGACCACAGCACAAGAATTTTAGCTCTGCTCTCTTTGATAATTCAACTCTTCCATCACGGAAACCTGCCATATGTCTACAGCTTAACGTTTAGGAATTAACACAAAGACTCAACAAAGTTTTTCTGCTTTGACTGAGAAATTCCAGGCTGACCTTAAGTTGCTGTGCTCAATAGTGTACTGGAAGTTAATCTTAAAAACTCAGAGTCCTAATAGGACTGATGTTCTTAAATGTTCTAATCATCTTAAGCTTTTGTAAGTCCTATGTGAAATATTTCAAATATTTTCCACTGAAATGATTTTACCTTTTTTTTTCTTTTTCTTCTTTCTTTATCTTTGTTAAGGAAAAAAAGAAGAAATTGCTTTGGTCAAAAATCAATGGAAATAGAAAAGGCTTTAGTAGTGATCAAGGAGATATAATACCTCTTTTGGGACTGCTGCGGTCAACAGGAAAAAAAAATGTAACATGTAATTGTTATAAATAAAATAAATCAGGTGGAACTTCCTAGTGTCCAGTCAAGTTTGACCTGAAGAGAATTAAATATGAACTCTTACCAAATGTTTTCTGTCCATTATAAATCATTTTCTTGGAGTGATTTTGGTTATGTTCAGGAAATTGTTGGTTCTAAGTGGCCTGTAACATAAAAGTTCATGAAGCCCATTCAGAAGATATAAAAAATATCTCACCATGAGACCTATCTAGTTTAATGAAAAGAAGGACTAGGGGTGGTATGATAGTAGCGTTCCAATATCTCAGGGGTTGCCCCAAAGAAGAGGGAGTCAGAGCAACAGAGGGCAGGACAAGAAACCATGGATGGAAACTAATCAAGGAGAGAAGCAACCTAGAACTAAGGAGAAATTTCCTGACAGAACAATTAATCAGTGGAACAACTGGGCTCCAGAAGTTGTGAATGCTCCAACACTGGAAGTTTTTAAGAAGAGATTGGACAATCTTTATCTGAAATAATAGGGTTTCTTCCAAGGTCCAACTGTTCTATTTTCTCCTATTCTCTCCTATTCTCTCCTATTCTCTCCTCTCCTATTCTCTCCTCTCCTCTACTCTACTCTACTCTACTCTACTCTACTCTACTCTACTCTACTCTACTGTAATCTACTCTGTACATTAATTGGTCTCACTGTCAAGAAATTTCTCCTTAGTTCCAGATTGGGTTTTCCTCTTACAAGGTTCCACCCATTACTTCTTGTGGGTGTACAAGTGGAGAGCACGTCAATTCATGAGTGAGAAAAAGCTCTGAACTTTGTTACTGATGTACAGTGTGACTGTAGAATCATTTTCTGCAGTCACACTGTACATTCAATCAGTGTTTCTCATCCTTGACAACTTTAAGATCTCTGGGCTTCAATTCTCAGAATTTCTCAGCCAGCATGGCTGGCTGGGGAATTCTGGAAATTGACATCCACATGTCTTAAAGTTGCCTCGATTGAGAAACACTGCGTTAAACCATAGAGAGTAGGTTTGCTAGCTCACATAAAACCCATTCATAGTTGAAACTAATGAAATTTAGCAAGCTGTTCAACTGCAGGTGCTTGATCTTCCATGGCCGTGCTTGAGTATGTTGTGTGAACACAGCTGGTGAGAGGGTAGAAATCCAACCAGTTATGCACAAGAAAGAAAGAGGGCAAATAACTTTTGTAGCACCATCCCAAGGATCATTTTCCTACCAGATACCTGTTGTGACCCATCAGCAGCCAGTGGAGCTGGCAGTAGACTTGGCCAGTGAGGAGGTTGAGGAGGAACATGGACCAGTCCTGGAGTCTGTCCCAGGCTCTGACGAGGGCTCTGCATCAGAGGCAGAGATGGGGCCAAGGCCGTCTGACAGTTATCAGCTGCCTTCAGAGTCAGAGATCAGTGGGGCAGAAGAACAGCTGGAGCCTGATCCCATTGTGCACATGCACAGAGCTGCCAGGAGAAGGGAACAGTTAAGGAACAAGGGTTGACTCGGGAGTAAAGGCACAGGTGGATGGTGAATAAAGAGGAGCAAAAGGGGAGTGATGCTTGCAGGAGACAATTAGTTTGTTTAATTAGTGTGAATATTTGTTTGTGATTCTCAGAGACTCCTTGCCAAGTATTTTCTTGTGCAATGTTGCGCTTGGAAGCTATCAGCCTGGCAGCTCTCCAAGCCTGACAAGGTCTGTGGTTGTAATTCACCCTTGAAAGACTGTTTGCAGGGACTTTGCTGGATGTGAATGATAGGAATTCACATTAGACTAACAAAAAGGGGTTTTGTCAGGACAAAGAATTTGCTTCGTGATTTTGTGAAGCCTAGGTCAGAACAACACCTTCCAATGGTATGGAAAACTAGAACACCCAGAAATCTGTTGGTCACATTAGTAAGAAATTTTGGGACTCATCATTCCCAACACATCATCAAGCAACTAGATCAAGAAAGTTTCCTGCAAGGCTGAACCAAGATACCAATACAATATGCGAGCATATAAATGTAGAAATAAATCATTTCTTTCTTTCTTTTTCATTTGGGGAGGGGGGAGTAAAAATCCTTGCTGGCATTCTTCTGCGTGTTTCCCCAGCAGGAGCTATATTATAAGGTTGTCTTGACGACATATCATCCTCCTCTGATCCCCATGACAATCCTTATTGCTGGAGCATCATTAAAAATACTACACAGCAGCTCCCACTTCTTCTGCCAGCGGGAAGAAAGTGAGAAAACTTAACATTCAAGGGATGTTAACATCCTTTTACCTGATCAGTTCTTTTTCTTTTTACAAATTGGACTGCCAAAGATGTCCATATTCACAGCAATGTCACTAGCAGAACTGTGATTAAGAGATAAAGGTAAAGGTTCCCCTTGCACATACATGCTAGTCGTTTCCAGCTCTAGGGGGCAGTGCTCATCTCCGTTACAAAACCGAAGAGCCAGCGCTGTCCGAAGACGTCTCCATGGTCATGTGGCTGGCATGACTAAACACTGAAGGCGCACAGAACGCCATTTCCTTCCCACCAAAGTGGTCCCTATTTTTCTACTTGCATTTTTTAGAACTGCTATGTTGGCAGAAGCTGGAACAAGTAACGGGAGCTCACTCCATTATGCGGCGCTAGGGATGCGAACCGCCAAACTTTCAAATCCCTAGCGCTGCATAATGGAGCGAGCTCCCGTTACTTGTCCCAGCTTCTGCCTTTCTGATCGACAAGTTCACCATCTTAGCCACTGAGCCACCATGTCCCTTGATTAAAAGATAATAACCACACAAATTATGCATTTTGATGTCTCAATTAAAACGAGGGACGTATTTTATGTTACAAAGCTACATGGAACAGTTCGAGGTGGGCTTTGAAGTGAGCAGCTTTTGATGTAATCAGTGAAGGGCCAGTTTGGCCTAGTGGTCAAGGCACCAGATAGAAAGCAAGAGACCATGAGTTCAAGTCCCACCTTAGCCAGGAGATCAAGTTGCTTGACTGAATTCTGGTCCCACCTGAAAGCCAGCTGGGTGACAAAGCCAGTTGTTGTGGCAAAAATAGGAGATGTGTTAGACATGTTTGCCACTCTGGGTTATTTATAAAAATAATACAAGTGGGATGCAAATCAAATAAATAAATAGAGCTTGAAGAATATGTGCTTCCCAATACCTCAAATCATAAAATTGGGAGAGGGCAGGAAGTGCGGGGAAAAACCTAGATATATGATAGCAATTAAATAAACTATAGAGAAGAAACATCAAGCTCACTATAGCATACTCCAAGCCAGGAGTCGCCAACCTTTTGGACCTCAGGGACCACCAAACTCATAATTTTAGATCCCAGGGACCACTAACTGGTTCTGTGGGCGTGGCCTAATTTGTGGGTGTGACTTGGTGGTCATGTGACTGTCTGGGCATGGCTTGTATGTAAATATCATAAATATTGATGTAAATATTGATTTTTTTATATAAAAAAAGAGCAACTTTTACCCAAAATCAGACAAAGCAGGCAGGCAGGTTGAGTTGCTCACAGAATCATTCAGTGATCTATCTGCCATCGGCTAGCTCAGTCTCTCAAATTTGCTTGCCGTGAGTCTGCACTGAATTTGCTTGCAAGCAAACCTTCAGTCCTAAGGGAGGTTCGACTGTGCTTAGCTAGAAAGCAAGAAATCCAACCATTTCCTGTTTCCTAGCTAATCTAAATCTCCCGGCATAGAAGAACAGATGATGGTTGGAAAAAGGAAAAATAGCAATTTAGCAGACAAGTTTATCTGGTAAGGAGTGAATGGGCAGGGAGAGCCATGTGAGCTGAGCAGCCTTTTGTTTCTGCACAGCCTGGTTTAATTGCTTTGGAGGGGGAGCTCTGGGGGCGAGATTTCTCTGCAGCCCACCAATGGGCCGCGGCCCACAGGTTGGTGACCGCTGCTCCAAGCTATGAATTCTTCCTGCCTTTTCAAGTCAGTGGACTTTGGCCATTCTCCCAGTGTTGAGAGTTTAAAGTGCTTGTTCTATAGTTATATATCTTTTTTTCAGGCTTGAGAATTACCTGGTTTTTGCCAGCCTTAATACCTTTGTATACAAATTCACATGCTTGGGTCAGGTAAAAACACCAGCACCTAGAATATAGTTCAACAGTAGCAGCAACGACAAAACAGAATGCAGCGGTTGATACTGAACAATAAGCATCTTTGAGAATTCAGTAAACAGGTTCTGTTCTTGGCAAAACAGTGATTGCTTAGTTGGCATTATGTCTACTTTCTTTGTTTTTTTAAAAAAAATAAGAGTTTGAAATTCTGAGATTGCAGTGGTTTAACATTATTTTGCAGTTGTCTTTTTTATTTTCATACATTTTGAAAAGTTTGAAACTCAGCTATTTCAGTAAGCTTAATATTATTCCAAAGTTCCGTTCCTTTCCTTCCTTCCTTCCTTCCTTCCTTCCTTCCTTCCTCCCTCCCTCCCTCCCTCCCTCCTTTCATGCCTCATGCTTAAAAATTGGATTTCATAGATTGCAGTGACTTAATATTATTTCAAAGTTTCCTTCCTTCCTTTCCTCATACTTAAAAATTGGAAATTCAGAGATTGCAGTGGCTTATTATTATTTCAAAATCTTGTTCCATCTTCCATGTCTCCTTCGGGCTGCATTTTGACCTTGGTTATATTTTTTTGAAATACGTTATTTTGTTATATTCATCGTCCCTTGATTTCTGCTTAGAGCGATTCTAACAAAGAACTCTTTGCTTATCTCAAAGCTCATGAAGGAATGGCAAGTTGGAAATCTTAAGAAGAACACTGCAATAAATGCATACAAAAATAAAATAAATAAATGAACTAAGAAGATATATGGCTGTCCAAAAGAAGTTTGACAGGGATGATCTAGGATGTTGTCTCACTCTGAAGAGATAAATTAAAATTAACCCTCAACTTTTGCACAATACGGGTGACTTTGAACCTGAAAAAATTGTCTGCCCTGCAGTCAGATTTCTCCATTTTGTTCATTGATCAACAATCAAGAGCATGTGAAGTGTTAATACCACTCTATAATGCTTTGGTAAGACCACACTTGGAATACTGCATCCAGTTTTGGTTGCCATTATGCAAAAAAGATGTTGAGACTCTAGAAAGAGTGCAGAGAAGAGCAACAAAGATGTTTTTAGGGGACTGGAGGCTAAAACATACAAAGAACGGTTGCTGGAATTGGGTATGTCTAGTCTAATGAAAAGAAGAACCAGGGGGTGACATGATAGCAGTCTTCCAATAGCTCAGGGGCTGCCACAAAGAAGAGGGAGTCAAGCTCTTCTCCAAAGCACCTGAGGGCAGGACAAGAAGCAATGGCAGGAAACTCATCCAGGACAGAAGCAACCTGGAACAAAGGAGGAATTTCCTGACAGTGAGGACAATTAATCACTACAACAAATTGCCTTCAGAAGTTGCAAATACTCCAACACTGGAAGTTTTTAAGAAGAGGATGGACAACCATTTGTCTGAAGTGGTGTAGGGTTTCCTGCCTAGGCAGTGGGTTGGACTAGAAGACCTCCAAGTGCATTTCCAACTCTGTTATTCTGTTAACTGCAGCAATAGGCTCTCTTCCTATTTTTTTTCCAGTCTGCATCCCTTTAAAGGCAAAATAAACCAAACCATCTTCCCCATTAGCAATATACATTAAAATCCTTACTGTACCCATGGGTGCTTGCACAAGAGGAATGAAAAATAATGTTATTTCTCACTCAGTCAACGTCCCTGTAAATATAAACAGTGATTGAAAGCCATCCAATTGCAGTGGAATTCTCCAAAGCAACCTTCAGCCTTTTCTTAAGGACAAACTGGCAGATGCAGTTTTAAGTTTAGACAAGGAGCTGCTATTTCCCTTGGGACTTGCTTTATGGTCCCACCTGAATTGCCGGGCAGCGAAAGTTTGACATGAAGGAGAGCAAATGCATTTCGAAAACTGCGGTGGGCAATGTGCCACACGGATGCCCTCAAAAGCCAAGAAACAAATTAGAAGGCATAAAAAACATTCATAAAACCTCCAGCTATTTGACAAGGTTGCAAAAAGCTCCCAACTGGAGTTTAGAAACCGAATTACAATGTGGGAAATCCCTGCTTTGAAGCCTGTGGCTGCTGTGAATTCATCAGCCTGGTGTGCGCGTTACTGCTGGGTTCAGATGAGCCCAAAGCCCCCCAAAATGTCAAAATAAAATCCCTGTTAATGAGCTCACGCTGCCATTTGACATCCTGTTGTTTATGGCTCTTTAATTCAGATTTGCGGCTTAGCATACGTCCAGAACCAAAACAGCCATCAATCTTGGTTTCCAGAATCCAGTCCCACAACTACAAATTACAGCCCTTTAAGGCTTTGATATCGCAAGCCACAAATATTGCTCAAAGAACCACACGGGACATGGGACAAAGTGGAATTACATGTACAACAAAGCTTTTTTTAGCTTAGCAAGTTAAGCAAGCTGGCTAGAATCAAACTCACCATTTCTTTGTGGCCATTTTAAATTGATACTTACCTAAAAGCAATAGCAATAGCACTTATACACCACTTTATAGTGCTTCACAGCCTTTTCTAAGCAGTTTATAGAGTCAGCATATTGTCCCCAAGAATTTGGGTCCTCATTTTACCCACCTTGGAAGGATGGAAGGTTGAGTCAACCTTGAGCCTGTTGAGATTCAATCTGCCAAATTGCAAGCAGCTGGCTACAGCAGAAATAGCCTGCAGCCCTGCACTCTAACCACTGCACCACCAAAGTATGCAAAGACCATGGTTTGTCCTGGCTTATTCTGAAAATATCAAGCCAGAAAGTGAACCAAGGGTATGTTGGTTTCTCAAACATGGCAACTCTGTGGGGACTTCAGCTTCCAGAATTCTCCACCGTGGCTGGGGAATTCTGGGAATTGAAGTCCACACATTTTTAAAGTACCATGTTTGCAAAACGCTGCATGATCCACTGTCCTAAACTGGAAATTCTGTGAGTTGTTTGAAGTCAACAGTGCTAATGCTACATTCTTCTGGCAAAATGGCGCTGAACATTTAAATGCATGGTGGGGGAAAAAATAGTTAAAATATTTAGCACAGATGTAGTGGAATTTAAATGTGCATGCTTGTTAATTGGACATCTTGTAAGGGATGAAAATTAATGGTTGCAAAGTGCATTCTTTTACAAACTATGGGACAAATCATTTTTCACCTGTGGATTTTCTGGTAAGAAAGACTTCCCTTAAAGAGCGGGCATTAAATGCAGGGTTAGGAAAGAGGAAAGCTTTATTAGAGTTATTTTCACTTATGCCCAATTGATGAGCTGCCATTAATGCTTTTCACAGTTTCTTTCCTGCACCCTGAGGGCAGACTAATGTGCTATTAGAGAAAACTAGAAAGCTTGAATTGGGAATGTACCAAGTTGGAACATTGTAATTAAAGAAAGAAGCTCAGAGCTTCCTCTGCAAGAAGAAGAGAAGAAGAAAAATCATTGCATTGAGAAGCCTGCGCTCTATTAGCAGGCGATACTATAACAATAGACTGTGAAATGAATACTTGTGCTCAAATTGAATTACATCTCCAAGCAATGTTTGCACTCTCTCACGCTGAGACGAACAACTACACACCCTGGGGATCGGCAGCTCCGAGAAGATGTGAGATGGCAAGAGAGGCTAAGAGTTATGGACCATTAAATAACCAAGGTTTGAGGTTCTAGCTAGCAAAGCATTGAGGAATTCAGTCTGCTTTGGAAAATCGGTTGCCCCCTGCCCCAGGGGTGGTATTCAGCAGGTTCTGATTAATTCTGGAGAACCGGTAGCGTAAATTTTGAGTAGTTCGGTGAACCAGCAAATCCCGCCTCTGACTGGCCCCGCCCCCATCTATTCTCCGCCTCCCATTGAGTCCCAGCTGATCGGCTGAGTCTTCTTTGGTTGCTCTGCACAGGAGAACGGAGCTGGAAAGCAGGTTAGTGGGGTGGGGAGGGAATGGGATTTGCAGTATCCTTCCCCCGCCACGCCCACCAAGCCACACCCACAGAACCGGTAGTAAAAAGAAATTGAATCCCACCACTGCCCGCCCCTTCTTCTTTGTGACAGCCCTTGAGATATTGAAGACTGCTATCATGTACCCCCTCCTCCAGGGGTGGGATTCTCTTGGTTCGGACTGGTTCGGGAGAACACCTTGTTCCAACTATCAGCTGGATCCAAACCAGTTCTCTCTGACAACTGTGTGGGCTCGCCCGCCTGCTCCTGGTCTTTCCTGTGTTTTATGCCTTTGTGTTAGAGCACAGCTGATTCACGCGGCAGAATGATTGGCTACGCCTCAGCTGTTTTCTTCAGCTGCGGTTGAAGGAAAGTATTCGCTTTTTTAAACGCAGAGCACCCGCGCTCACCAAACCAGTTGTTATACCAGTTATCACACCCCTACGCACATCCTTCTCTTCACTAGATTAGACATATCCAATTCTAGCAATCGTTCTTCATAAGCTTTAGCCACTCCAATCGCCTTCGTTGCTCTTCTCTGCATTCTTTCTAGAGTCTCAACGTCTTTTTTATATTATGGCGATGAAAACTGGATACAACATTCCAAGTGTGCGTCCTTACCAAGTCATTATAAAGTGGCACTAATAACACGTCACGTGACCTTGATTCTATCCCTATGTGAATGCACTTCAGATACATTATGCGAAGACCCAGCTCTCTGGAGAAATCTCTGGTTGTTGGGAAAGGTGGAAGGAAAGGGAAGAAGAGGAAACCAGAAGCAAGGAGGATGAATAGTTGCAGTTGTGATGACACGCAGCCAGGAGATCTGAAGGACAAGATTAGGGCAAATAATTATGGTGAAAAATCTATCTAGGTAGTCACTTAGAGTCAATAAATCGATGCAAAGACCCAGTTCCCTTGGAAAGTCTATAATCCAGGAACAAAAAATGGAAAGAAAAAGAAAAGAAGGCAACCGCGGCTTCAAAGTTACAATGGCAATGGGTGCACCACTGGGAGACATGAAAGTCCAAATTAAGACAGAACATTCTGGAGAAAGTCTATCTGTGTGGTTGCTCAGAAGTAACCTTGATTTGATGGCACATAAGCAATCAGCCAACCAATCAAGTTCCTTGGAAGCGTAAAATTCAACAGAAAGAGGGGGCTGTTCTTTTTAAAGGGGGATTTTTTTTTAAACTACTGTAATCAGTAGTGCTACCTTGTCTGCTAAATTTTTCTTGGTATTTCTTTGGTTCTTAAAAAAAACACCACTTGCAATAATGTTAATGTTTTAATTTCTACCTGCCTATAACTTTATTTAAAAATCCACCAAGATTTTGAGTTGCTGGTAAGGTGGGAGTTTTGCACAAGATTTTCCCCCTCACACACACACACACCCAACTTTTTCCTGGTCACATCTGGTGATTGCAGTTGAAAATTAAAAATGGATATACCCTCTCCCCATTTTTTTAACCTAGTAGGTAAAATAATAATAATGATGATGATTTTAAAGGAAGCCTGTTCATGGAACAAAATGAACACGTGTGACTCTCAAATTCTTGAAGAAAAGTAAGATTTATAAAGTAATACATCAGGAGCACTTCTACCTAATTAGGAGATCTTAATAAAAAAAATACCCAAAATATATTCATTAAAGAGTAAATGTGGGTGGTTATTTGTGCTTGTGTCTATGTCTGTGAGTGTGCTTGTGTGTCCGATTGCCATTTAATTCTGAATATATCTAAAAGTCTTGGAATTTTTCTCTCCCACCACTAAAACCTGAAATAGCATCCTGGAAATAGGTATAATAAAAGGGAGATAAAAGCTGCACGATGTTGCATTTTAGCAGCTGCTCACGGAATACCCTTGGCAAGGCAGGAAAAAAAATCCTTCTCAATTCATAGCTGTTCCTTAAGCTGCTAATTTTGAGAAAAAAGGCTTTAACAGGGGAAGGGTGGGGAAGAGGCTGCAAGGATGGAGGCAGGAAGAGATAGAAAAACCTCTAGATGTTCTTGTTTGGTGCTCCATCCTATCAAAGCAGCCTAAAACGTGGTTTCTGAAATCCTTGCGTGGCAGCCACCCCAGAAAATTACCACTGACCTCTCATGTTTTAATATGATAAAAAAAAAGGGAAATGATTCCAACCCTGGAGAGAAATTGTATTAGCTTGACTTAATTCAATAAAGGTTTTGTCCAGGTTTCAACCAAGATTTGGGAGTTGGGTGCTCCTCTACTGAAGCACCAGTAATTCTGACTTTTGTTGTGGGGGCTTCAGTAGGGGTTGGGGAAAAAGTCAAGATGGCAACTGTGTGATGGGATGTAGTAAGAAGATAGACCCCCGGGAGGGAAGGAAATGCCTTCCCAAGGAATAAGAGGCAATTCAGCCCAAATACCATGTGTTTGAGAAAGAGAGTGTAGGCAGTTCCTCCCTAATAGTTTCCAGAGTATATTGTAGATGCAGATTGTAGAGTCTGGCAAGATTCTGTCTAAAGGTGTGAAGCAATAAAGAACTCGGCTGAGAAGAATCACCACCTATCATTCTTGGTTGGGGGCCTAACACATGATGACAGAGGAATCCAGGGAGTTGAAGTCATCACGTGGCAGCTGAAGAATTCTGGGAGTTGAAGTCTACACGTGATGTGATGAAATGCAATAAGGAGGCAGAGGCTCAGGAGAGAGGGGCTGCATTCCAGAGGAGTAAGAGGCAACTCAGCCAAGAAGGCAGGGAAGAGCAACCAAGATGATTAGGGGACTGGAGGCTAAAACATACAATGAATGGTTGCAGGAACTGTGCATGGCTAGTCTAGTGAAGAGAAGGACCAGGGGAAACAGGAGAGCAGTCTTCCAATATTTGAGGGGCTGCTACAGAGAGGAGGAAGGGGTCAAGCTATTTTCAAAAGCACCTGAAGGCCAGAGAAGGAATAATGGATGAAAACTGAACAAGGAGAGATTCAACCTAGAAAGAAGGATAATTTTTCTGACAATGAGAACAATCCACCAATGGAACAGAAGTTGCCCTCGGAAGTTGTGGGAGCTTCATCACTGGTCGCTTCCAAGAAGAGACTGGACTGCTCTCTGTCAGAAATGGTGTAGGGTTTCCTGCTTGGGCGGGGGTTGAACTAGATGACCTACAAGATCCCTTCCAACTCTATTAATGTGTTAATCTAATACTATGTGTGAGAGAAAGGGGGTGAAGACAGCCTCTCCCTAAGAGTCCCCAGAGTATATTGTAGATGCAATAGTAGAGTCCTCAAGATTTTGTCTAGGGGTGTGAAACAATAAAGAAATCTGCTTGGAAGAATCGCCACGTGTCATTCTTGATTTTGGGCCTGGCTTGAGTGACTGAGGAGTTCTGGGAGCGGCTGAAAGGATTAACCAATTTTATTTGGTTTCCCGTCAGAAATGGCATCACACTGAAATGAACCATAGGACTGTTGCACACAAAAGAAGAGGCAATGAATGGAAATGAGAGAGTTTTGTCTTTTGGTTCATTTCATCAATCAGCAAAATTTAAGCCATAGAGATAGAACAAATAGGGAAGTGACAGAAATAGAAAGGAGTAAGATAAAATCGCTCCCTCTAAAAATGTTTTTCCACATAAATTTGTGAAGTTCCCTTATCCCCAATGTAGAAGTTGTCCTAGCTAGTATGCAGTTGGGGGAACCCCAAATAAATCTTGTCTCAAAAGATAGTTTAAGTTCTTGGGGAATTCTTGACCTGCAACTCAAATCTGGCTAGATCTGAGGAGAATTAGAATCTAATAAACCCAAGGTTTCTTCCTTCCCCTAGCACATTTCAGATGTTCCTCGGGTCTATGTCACTAACAACCAAATAAAAATAAATGGCCTCTATTAGTTTACTTTATCATATACTTAATTCACCCCATAACTAGCCTGGGTGGCTCTATGAAAAGGTAAACCAACGTACACAATAACTGAAAACAACAAAATGCACCAAGTTGTTTCAGAAGCAATGGAAAAACGGCATCAGTAACGTGATGAAGCTAACCTCCTTCACCCCACTTGACTCCATTCTCACTATTAAATGTGAACATGGATGATTTCCAAAATAAGACACTGAAATCCAGGGAATAACATGGCTTCCTGAACAGATTTTCTGTATCCTTTAACTTGCGCTTGCCTTCAGAGGATATGGGCGCTCCATCACTGGAGGTTTTTAAGAAGAGACTAGACAGCCACATGTCTGAAATAGTATAGGTTCTCCTGCTTGAGCAGGGGGCTGGACTAGAAGACCTCCGAGGTCCCTTCCAGCTGATTCTATTCTATTCTATTTCTCTTCCATTCCATTCCATTCTACTCTATTCTATCCACAACGGCAAAATCGCTTTTCTTGCAATTATCCCTGGCCGGTTACTATGATGGCCATCACAATACAGATAGTCCTTGACTTATGACCATTTGTTTAGTTACAATGACACTGAAAAAAAGTGACTTGCGGCCATTTTTCACACTTTTGTCTGTCCTGTTTCAATTATCTATTATCTTTCCTCATTAAACAAAATTTCTCCTGTAGTTACTGATTGAAGTATGACACCTTTATATCTTTTCCCTAAAGTTGTAACATTCAATATAATACATAACTTCCATTCGGATTCTGCTTGGTACATTCTTAAAATACACACTGTATTCTTAAAAAAAGAAAAAAATATAAATGTATAATATAATTAAAACAACATTCCATTCCAATTCAATTCTATCATTAATATTAATATTCATTAAAGTCTTAACATCTTTAACATTACTTTTCAATTAAATATCATACTTCCATGGGAACAATTATAAGCTTTCCATAGTTAATTCCCCCCTCTTCACTTATATTTATAAAACATTAATTAAAATGTTCCCGTTACCATTTTTCACACTTTTAACCTTTACCGCATCCCCATGGTCAAGTGAACTCAGATGCTTGGCAACTGGCATGTATTTTTGACGGTTGTAGTTTCCCAGTCGTGTGAGCCCCTTCTGCGAACTTCTGACAAGCAAGGTCAATGGGAAAGCCTGGGTCACTTAACATCTGTGTTGCTAACTTAACAACCGCAGGGATTCACTCAACCACTGTGTCACAGAAAGGTCGTAAAATGGACCAAAATTCACTCAATAGCTGTTTCACCGAGCAACAGAAATTTTGGGCTCTATTGTGACCATAAGTCGAAGACTACCTTATCTGGAGGCACATCAGCTGCTGAAGACAATTCTTGGTGTCCCCTTCTGCATACAGTCATTATTTCAACTTGATTTGTGTCTGCAGAATAGATTCAAATGTTAAGGTCTAATTGTATAAATCTGGTTTTTTCCCCCCCTTAACCTTGATGGATTGCAGTCAAGATCTAGTTTGCCATCTTTCCCATTACGCTGGTAGATGGTGACTGCCATGTGGATGGGCTTCCTGGCTGGCCAGGCAGATTAATTCTTTTCTTTTTAATTTTTTTTATTTATTTTCAAAATACATGCGTATTTACATTTTAACAGTTCTGTGTCAAGCATAACAATTTTATATATAAAATACATTTTATTTACAATTCTATTTCATATCAAATCTTATTCCTTTTTTTCTAACCATATATATAAAACATTTCCCAGACTTCATAAAACTCTGACTCCTCTTTTCCTTTTAGTTTTCTCGTAAGCCTATGCATCTCAGCACATTCAAGTATTTTGTTAATTACCATGGTTTCAGGAGGTATGTCGTCTACTTTCCAGTTTGGGGCATAAGCAATTCTCACCGCAGTTATTACATGTATCCAATGTATTGGATGGGTTTCTCCAGATTTCCTTTAATCATCCCCAGTAAGAAGTTTTCTGGCTTAAATCCAATGTTGTACCCTGTAATTTCTCTTATCCATCTCCTCATTTTTTTCCCCAGTACTTTTTGGCTTTAGGGCATTGCCACCACATAGGGTAGTATGTCCCATCTACTAGCTTATATTTCCAGCAGTGTGGGTTCACATTCAGATATCCTGGCCAATCTCGCCGGTGTCAAATGCCATATATAAAACATCTTGATAAGGTTCTCTTTATATGCTGTTCATCACATTAATATGCAGTTCCCATACCTGCTGGTAGATGGTGACTGCCATGTGGATAGACTTCCTTGCTGGCCAGGCAGATTAATTCTTATATATCGGTAGCTTCATTCAATTATGGGGTGTTTGCAATGATATCAGGGAGCCTCATTTGGTTTAGTTTTCTCGTGTTAATATTTCTGATTCCCCCTCCTTTTTCTTTTTTTCTTTTTCCCAGGCTGATCTTCCCAGGCATGCCACTTCCAGAGCTGAAAGTAGAGAAAATAAAAAAGAAATAAGCAAAGCAAAATGTTTCTTTCCCATCTCCCAGGGAAATGCCAAGGATGGGCTCAAATAAAAAGCTTTGGATTGAACAAATAGGAGTTCAACCAAGTGCAGTTAAACCCACCGGCTCTTTATTTAGATATTCCTGCAGCGTTGCAAAGCCATTTTCCACTGCTGTTCTTCAATAATATGCACTGGATGCTATCCCAGATCTGCAGTTTGGCTAATGGCAAATGTGCCTTTAATAACCCATCCTGCCCCAAGGAGATGCATTAACAAAGGCCTGTTTCATGTTTTTTTTTTTTCCTGGCCTGAGCTGTAGAAAAGGGGGCCACTAGGTAGTGGTGGTATTCAAAAAATGTTACTACCTAATGGTTCTTTGGGTATGGCTTGGTGGGCATGGCAGGGGAAGGATACTGTAAAATCATCCTTTGTTTTAACCTCCAGCCTCTTAGTTATATTTGTTGCTGTTCTCTACACTCTTTCCAGAGTCCCAGCATCTTCTTTTTGTATTGTGGTGACCACAACTAGATGCAAAACTCCACGTTTGGTCTTACCAAAGGAGTATAAAGCAATACTGACACATCTTGAAACTATCTCTCTGTTGCAGAGGTGGTATTCAGCAGGTTCTGACCAGTTCTGGAGAACCAGTAGCGGAAATTGTCAGTAGTTTGGAGGACCCACAAATCCCACCTCTGACTGGCTCACCCCCATCTATTCTCTGCCTCCCCCTGAGTCCCAGCTGATCGGCTGGGTCTTTGGTTGCCTTGCACAGGAGAACGGAGCTGGAAAGCAGGTTAGTGGGGTGGGGAGGGAAGGGGGATTTTGCAGTATCCTTCCCCCAGCAGTGGGGCGGGAATGGAGATTTTGTAATATCCCTCCCCTGCCACGCCCACCAAGCCACACCCACTAAGTCACATCATGGCTACCAAACCATGCCCACAGAACCGGTAGTAAAATATTTTGAATCCCACCACTGATGCAAAGCATTCGTAGTTTTAATCCAGGAGTCTGTGCTTTTTCCTGGTCAAACTGGCCTTGGGGCTGAGAACTGTGAAAGGAAAAGAGGGGGACAAACTAATTTGCACAGTGAAGATCCAGACCAAATTTGATTGCATTTTTTTAAAAATTTAGGTTCAGCAGAAGCACAGGTGGTCCTCAACGTACAACCATTCATTTAGTGACTGTTCAGAAGTTACCACCACACTGGGGAAAAAAAAAGACTTATAACTGGTTTCCCCACCTTTGCAGCATCCCCAGAGTCATGCGATCAAAATTCATACGCTTGGTAAATTAGTTGGTATTTACGACGGTTGCGGTATCCCTGGGCCACACGATCCCCTTTTGTGGCTGTCAGGATTCCGGCAATTGCCTGAATTAAATCATGAGCCTCGAGCCAAGCTTCAAAAACTATAAAGAATTTATTAGGAGCGAACATGTCAGCACGACCTGAAGCCGATTCTGAGACATGTAATTCATTGTCACCCTTGACCCTGGCTTCCCCCACCCCCACCCCTTTGGGTGCATCATAATTCATATTCTCCAATGAAACACGTTCATAGCCAAGAGTCATCAATCACATTCTCCAATTAAGAGATTTGCCGGGAGAAACTCTAGTCACTTAGTTACAATCTTTGCAAGATAAGAATGGAATGCACTTTCGGTTCCAAACTGCTGCAATATTCTTTCAAATTTCTTTCCCCCCGCCTTCTGTTCGTAGCAACCCTAAAACAGGCCGAGAAATGTTTTATGAGTTGACAGTGACCTTCTGACAAGCAAAATCCATGATTCACTTAACAATCCTGCTGTCAACTCATAAAACATTTGGTATACACATTTTATAGTTGACAACAGAAAGAAGTGGGGCAGTTTCAAAGAGGAGGTGGCGGTGTGGAATCGAAAGCACATTCCATTCATATTTTCTTCAAAGACTGATTAGACGACTGAAGCTTCTGCCGCTCAAAAATCTAATTGGAGAGCATGATTGACGACTCTTGGCTATGGATGTGTTTTTCATTGGATGATACACCCAGAGGGGTGGGGGGGGGGAAGCAGGATCAAGGGTGACAGTGAATTACATATCTCAGAGTCGGCTACACCCAGGTTAGTGCCGGACGTAGAATGTTAACTTCAAATAAATCCTTTTTAGTTTTGGGAGTGTGGCTCGAGGCTCATGATTTAATTGGAGTAAGTGCCGGAACCCTGACACCTGCTGCTTGCTTAATAACTGCAGTGATTCACTTAACAACGGTGGCAAGAAAGGTTGTAAGATGGGCCAAATCTCACTTAACAACCGTCTGGCTTAGCAACAGAAATCTGGGGCTCAATTGTGGATGAAAGTCAAGGACTACTTGAGGTTGATATGATTAACAAGAACCCTTCCAATCAATCTTGGTAATGCAATGGAAAGGCTCTGTTCCATTCTTTGTTCAGCAGGTTATGGCTGGCCTAGTCAGAATCTTTTCCCAAAGAGTTTTACACCAATATGTCTCCGGATGGAACAGAAAGTGTGAAAAAGACAATTGTGCAGCGATTCTGGGAATCAAAGGAGAAACTAATTTGTTCTTTAGGGATAGCAGGTATGGGAAGTCACTAAGGAATACTAGGTAGAGTAGAAAGAAATTTCTCTTGACACAAACGCCAAGGACGATCTGCGTTCAGATAGAAGAAGCTGTTCTTTTTTAAAGCAGAAAAAGAAATAGTTTTCTTCCACTGGGATTGAAATTTCTCAGGAAAGAAACTTTTGGATCCCTGAAAAACATTTTAACACATGTTTGAAAACGAGAATTGGTGGGAGGGCTGTCTTCCAATACTTTAGGAGCTGTCACACAGAAGAGGAAGGTGACTTATTCCCCCAAAGCACCTGAGGGCACAACACGAAGCTTATCCAACAAAATGCAATTCGGTGTTGAGAAAAGTTAAGGTTTTGCACTTAAGCAAGAAAAACCAAAACCAAAAGGTGTAGAATAGCAATAGCAATCGCACTTAGAACCAGTAGTCAAAAACTTTGAATCCCACCACTGCCCTGATCCTTCTCTTCACTAGACTATACATACATGGAAGGCATTGGGGATCCATCCTTCAGAAAGTATGTGAAGTGGGAACATTTCCATTTAAACAGAACTCTCTTTGAGTTTTATTTAAGCTAAAGCACCACCCCTGGTGATCTGTCCCTCATGTTTTCTTAGCAACTGTTGAGAAGTAGCTGGCAATCGCTGGGGTGTCTCTGGTCTCTGAAACATCTTTTGGAAATCAAATCCAAAGGATTTGCACAGGCCTACTAAGCTTATCCAGCTCCTTCCATCTCTCTTCTGACGACATAATCCCTAGCCTCTGATCAACCCCAGCGTTGCTGTTCTCTGAACCAGTTCCAATTTCTCAAAATTCCTTCTGAAAAGAAGTAGATCTCCGGATGATTGGACGTCAAGTGGCCAGCTTTTAGCAACAGTAACGTTACAGGCTGCTGAAATTAAGAAAACCTAGAGCAACCAGTTGGCAGAGTTTTACTAAGAATAAAATAAAATCGGTTCCGTTCTGGTTCTCAATGCAAACTTCTTGGTTCAAGCTTCACTCTGTCCTTTCATTCTCTGTAGATAAGCTATGCAAGGAATCAAATTTCAAATGAAATTCAATTCAAATTAAATACTGTAGCCCAGTAAGGTGGGTAAACCTGGACTAGGTGATCCATTTATGATTGATTTATTTACAGATTCAAAGAACTGGAAGGGACCTTGTAGGTCATCTAGTCCAACCCCTCACCCAAGCAGAACCTATACCATTTCTGACAGATGGCAGTCCAGTCTCTTCTTGAAAGCTTCCAGGGATGAAGCTCAATTCTCTATGCTAGGACAGGATTCCTACAACCAAATCTGCTCTATTAAGATAACCTTAATGGGATTGATTATGAATCTAATGTTGCAGAACATTATAGGCTTGATTTGTATTAAGCCGAGTTAGATTTGTGGTTTAGCATGATGTGTGAAACTTCGGCTCTTGGGTAAGCTTGTGGCTTAATGATATTTGCCCAGGAAAAAGAATGATTAGTTCAGTAAGCATATTAGGAAAGTTATATGACTTAGCAAATATAGAAACAGAAAAATGACTTAATTCGACAAACCATGATTGAGCTCACCACAGGAAAGAAGTGAGGCTAAACTAGCTCAGGATTTTTTTTGTAGCTCATTATGCTGATTTGATCTGGAGGTGCTATCTAAAAGAGAGGGAGAGAGAGAGGGAGGAAGGGAGGGAGGGAGGGGGAGAGAGAGAGAGAGAGAGAAGGTGATGTGTAAGAACTTGACAACTTTCCTTATGCTGTGGCATTCTTTAGTTTCATGAAACAGGCAAAATCTTTTGCCATTTAAAAAAAGCCAGAGATAAGGACCTCACCATGAACCTTAATGCAGCAAAACAATCGGAAGAGACTCTGCTCCAAAAAGGTACAACCTTAAAGCCATTTTGTTTTGTATTGTTTCGTTCCACAAAAGTTGGTGTGTTCAAAAAAGTTCGCTCCGCTTGGAACCCCTTCAGAAGTCACCAATGTCCTGTGGGCCAAAGGAATTTATATCAAACAACCTCAAGTTCCAAATTGCCTGCCTCTAACAAACCTATAATTAAGCATCATTTTATCTTTAAATAGACTACAGGGCCTTTTCATGCCGGTGACAGTGGTTGACACGACTTCATGTTAAAGTTCTTTGAAGGAACAAGGCGGCTTCTTGCAGAAGTATACATTAGCAGTTTTAAAATACACTCTGGTACATTCGTGGTTAACCAGGAAACGGAGGATCATTCTAGCGCTTGAAAGTTATAGAGCAAATGCAGAAAAATGCCATCTTCTTCGGACGTGGCAGAACGTCTGAATTTATTTTATTTACTTATTTTTGCCCTGCGCACATGTATGATTTAAAGCTCCTGACATGGATGTAGGTTTGTGCATGCAGTTTTTTTCTCTTTTGTCAGCAAATTCCGCCATTGTTTCTTTTTTTGTTTTTTTTTCTGAAAAACGAAAAAACAACGCAGCATTCCAAATGGCACAATAGTGGTTTGTCATTTATTTATTATATTTATCCTGTCTTTCCTGAGAGGAGCTCAGGGGAGACTCATGAGCAGTTTCCACTGATGCAGGACTGCCATAATAGTCCCGATGCCCAGAGAAAGAGAGGCTGGCTCAAGTTCACGCAGAGAGCTTCATGGCTTAGAGGGGACATTTTTAAAACGGAATGGAATGGAATTAGAATAGGATAGGAGTAGAATAGAATAGGAGTCGAATAAGAGTAGAGTAGAGTAGAGTAGAGTAGAGTAGAGTAGAGTAGAGTAGAACAGAACAGAACAGAATTCTTTATTGGCCAAGAGTGATTGGACACACAAGGAATTTGTTTTGGTGCAAACGCTCTCAGTGTACATAAAAGAAAAGATACGTTTGTCAAAAATCATAAGGTACAATACTTAATGCAAGTCATAGGGCACAATAAGCAATCAAATCATACTAGGAAACAGTCAATATAAATCTTAAGGATACAAGCAACAAAGTTACAGTCATACAGTCATAAGTGGGAGAAGATGGGTGAAAGGAAGGATGGGAAGATTAATAGTAATAGACTTAGTAAATAGTTTGACAGTGTTGAGGGAATTATTTGTTTAGCAGAGTGATGGCGTTCTGGAAATATAAATATTAATAAATAAATTATATAAATATTTTATTTTATTACCGTTTCAACTCCTCCCCCTGGGACATGACCATAGAACCCTTCATTCCAAAACAACTAGACACAGGAAGAGTTTTTTTTCCACTCGTACCATCACTCTGATGAACTTGTAATTCCCACAGTGTTGTCTTATGTGTTAGTATCTTTACCCATGTAGTATGGCTGTATTACTTTTATCCTTCTCATCTGTTCCACTCCCTCCTCTTATTGATATCATTATTATTAGGTAAAGGTAAAGGTTCCCCTTGCACATACGTGCTAGTTGTTTCCGGCTCTGGGGTGTGTGTGCTCATCTCCATTACAAAGCCGAAGAGCCAGCGTTGTCTGAAGACATCTCCATGGTCACGTGGCCAGCATGACTAAATACTGAAGGCACAGCAGGGAACGCCGTTCCCTTCCCACCAAAGGGGTCCCTATTTTTCTACTTGTATTTTTACATGCTTTTGAACTGCTCGGTTGGCAGAAGCTGGGACAAGTAATGGGAGCTCACTCCATTACACTGGGGATTCGAACCGCCAAACTGCCAATTTTTCTGATCAACAAGCTCAGCATCTTAGCCACTGAGCCATCACGTCCCTACTCATTGTGATTATGATTATTACTTAGATATTATGATTATTATTACTTTGTTGTTTTGCATATACATTAAGAGCTGATGCATCAGAGACAAATTATTTGTAGGTCTATCACACTTTGACAATAAAATATTCTATTTTTTTATATTGGTTAATGCCACTTTAAATCTGAGGCCATATTTTCCTGGTTTGTCCATAACTACTCTGAAAACAGCTGATCTCATTTTAATCTTGGAAGCTAAACAGGATCAGGCATGGTGAGTGATTGGATGGGAGATCAGTAAAAATAAGGGGTTTCTCTCAGTGGTGGGATTCAATTTTTTTTTACTACCAGTTCTGTGGGTGTGGCTCGGTGGGCAGGGCAGGGGAAGGTTACTGTAAAATCTCCAGTCAGAGGTGAGATTTGCTGGTTCTCTGAACTACTCAAAATGTTTGCTACCAGTTGTCCAGAACTGGTCAGAACCTGCTGAATACCAGCTCTGGTTTCTCTACTTCAACACTTAGGTTGGTGTTAAAGTCAAAGAAATGGATTGGCCCAGGAAGTAGTTTTCCGCTAAACTCTCCAACTCTCCCTCAAACTTCCACTTCTCATCTCCCAACTGGATTCTCCGTTTTTGGATCCATTTTAATTTCAGCTCAATGAACCTCACAGAATTTTGGGAGAAAAAGAGAAAAGGAGGGAGGAAGGGAGGGAGCAGGATATAAACTGGTCAAAGAAGTCATTAAATAAAGAACCAATCTAAAGCTATGAAAAAAATGACGATTTGTCTTAGGTTTAAAATATTTGTTTTTCAAACTCGGTGAGCCCTCATTTAAAGCTTGGCACTCATTTTTTTAAAAAAAAATGTGCTTCAAAAGGTGAGAAACTCATCTGCCTCTTTTCTGGCTGCTGTAGCTGAAGCAGATTTCAAGGCTGCAAAAATAGGATTTAGGGCAGGCAGCCAATCTGACGCCTCCATTGACTGTATTAGCTGTAGAAAATCCAAAGCAGGTTTAACTTAGGATGGCTACTATGGCATATTCTCTGATGCAGAGGAGACTTCCATCCACAATCCTGCAGTCTGTAAAATAGAGAACGAAGAGCCTGGGGCTGGTTTTCACCCAACATAGAAAGACACCAGCAAAATTAGCAAAGATGTTTAAAGATAAATCAGCTAAATGCTGGAAGTGTCATCACAAACCTGAAACATACTACCACATGTGGTGGACATGTATAGAAGCTAAAAGATATTGGACAAAAACACATACATGGTTGGGCAAAATGATAAAGAAACATATGATTTGAAACTGGAAATATTCCTATTGGGGTGGTACCTGAAGGTTATAGCAAAGAAGAACCATATTTAATTATACACATATTAACAGCAGCTACTGTAAGATTGTATTTGCGCAGAATTTGAAAAATGATAATATACCAGCAGAGGGAAAATTGATTGAGAAAATATTCAAATGTGCAGAGATGAATAGATTAACAATGGAAATTAAAGAAAAAGAAGAAACTGAATATTATATGATGTGGGATTTATTTTATCAATGGTTAGAAAATAAAATGAGTTAAAATTGTATAGATAAATATATATAGAAAGTAGTTAAGATGGTTATAAAGAAAACAAATATAAGAGAAAATGACTTACAACTTACAGATTAAATGTGATTAAAGTTATATTGGTTAAAAATATGAATTATGATTGTTAGCATAAAATATATGTACCCAGTCAACCCACTGTATGAATGAAAGATGGAATTATTGTAACTATTAAAAATAAAAAAATGCTTGAAAGAAAGAAAGAAAGAAAGAAAGAAAGAAAGAAAGAAAGAAAGAAAGAAAGAAAGAAAGACATTCCATAGTTTTCTTTGACTGTGGGCTTGGTGTGCTGTGCAAAGCCAACCATTGTGGTTTGTAAACAATGCTTTACAGTTTAATGACTTGTGTGGTCTCTTAGACCAAATGTGAATTGTTCACAATGAAGAACGTCTTATCCTAGAATCAAATATTAGAAAGAGGGAAATTGAATACTAATAGAATTGGTGTTCTACTGAGGGAACTAGATACGTTTAGTCCAACAAAAAGAAGGATCAGGTGTCTTCCAGTACTTGAGGGGCTGTCACAGGGAAGAGGTGGTCTGTAAAATTCTCCAAAGCACCTGAGGACAGGACAAACGGTATCAGATGAACAATAATTAAAGAGAGGTCCAACCTGGAATTAAGGAAAAAAATTTCCTGACCGTGAGAACAATTAATCAGTGGAATGGCTTAGCTCCAGAAGTTGTGGGTGCTCCATCCCCGAAACTTTTCAAGAAGAGACTAGAAAGGCCTTTTTCCAGAATGATATAGGGTCATAAAATATCTGCAAGAAAATAATCAAACTCAGAGAGTACCAGAGACTCCACAATTCATCCCTGAGCTGTAAATATTATCTTCTAGGACATGAAATAATAGGGTTGAAAAGGACCTTGGGGGGTCTTCTAATCATAGAATGTAAGGATTGGAAGATACTTTGAAGATCATTTGCTCTGATCCTTATTCAGTGCAAGAATCCGCTACTATAGTTTCCAGATAAATGATCATCTAGTACCTTATAATTTAAATCATTGTTTCATTCTCTGACTTCTGGAACAATTGCAACCAGTTCTGCCTCATCTCCTGTGTGAAGTTCTTGAGATCCTTGAAGGCAACTCTCAGATCTCCCTGACATCTCTTCTCCAAGTGAACATGATCCAATGTCTCTGACATTCTCCAAATGTTTTATCTTCCAGACTTCTTATCGTCTTGAAATAAGCCACGGCAACTCAAAGTTTTCTGTAAAAGTTTGGAAGCAAACATTGGATACTGAATATTGGATTTAAGGGGATGTTGGCTGAATTACAATTTACTTGCATTAACTCAGAGAGCTCAGATTGCCCAAGAAGCTGCCGATCCAGTTCTACAGAGGAATTATTGAGTCTGTCATTTGTACCTCTATAACTGCCTGGTTTGGTTCTGCAACCTAACAGGACAGACACAGACTTCAACGGATAGTTAGGACTGCAGAAAAAACAATTGCAACCAGCCTGCCTTCCATTGATGACCTGTATACTGCACGAGTCAAAAACAGAGCTGAGAAAATATCTACAGGCCCCTCACATCCTGGATATAAACTATTTCAACTCCTCCCCTCAGGACACTGCATTGTATGCCAAAACAACTAAACACAAAGACATTTTTTCTCTTGTGCCACCACTCTGCAGAACACCTAATTACCACAGTACTGTCTTATGTCTAAGGGTATTTACCCATGTAGTAAGGCTGTATTGCTATTACCCTTGTCATCTTTTCATCCTTCTCATCTTCTCATCTTTCTCCTCTCCCATCTTGCTTACTACCTTCTCCTATTGGTATATTATGATTTATCCATCATTGTTGTATCTTATGATTTATGACCTATGACTTATCACTTGATTGTTTGTATGTACACTCAGAGCTTCTGCACGGAGACAAATTCCTTGTGTCTCCAATCACACTTGGCCAATAAATATTTCTGTTCTGTTCTTTCTATTCTGTTCTGTTTTGTTCTGTTCTGTTTTGTTTGCTCTGCTCTGCTCTGTTCCGACCAATATTAATTTATCAAATATTCCTCTTCCGTGGCCCACCCACTTTTTCCTTTTCACTTAATTGGCATGGTGCAGGCCAATTGCCTTTCTTTAACTTCTAAAAAGATACATCCGATCCCTCTTACCTTCCCCGTATGTTTTGCTGCTTTTATTGATGAATTTGTTTGGTTGGGAGAACAGGTTTGCAAACTCCAAAGCTTGCCTGCCATCCTGTAAAAATTTATCTAGCTAAACATATTGGGATGATATGGAGCATTGTTACTTGAATGTTCCTCCTCTCACAGGCATGACAGACCCTTTTTAAAGAAATGTATTTCTTTTTAATTTCAAGCTTTAAAAGCAATGAAAAGGGATTAAAAGTCCAATAAACAGGGAGATAAGATGTATGGCTGATAGTAGAGGAAATTGTATTTGCAGTCTCATTAAGGTGGCAGACCACTTCTGTTGTTCTATAAAGTATTTTTGCTGCATTCACGTCCATCCCATAATTTTTATAGTCAGCTCCAAATCCTTTCCCACACATGCCCCTAGGGTATTTATTGCCATTATTTAGACATTCTTGTTACTGTGTCTCAAATTTAGCCTCCCAAATGAAACCGTATTGAATGTTTTCAGCCATGCTCTGTTCCAAATGCAATTGCTAAAAAAAGCAACAGCCACATTCTACCTTCTTAAGGTTACGATCAAAGCTGTCACTTGTGTTACTATAGAAACCAGCATTTCTATCAGTTATACGTAGCGCATAAACACAGGGGTCTCTTTAAAAAAATATTCCCAACGCAAGATTTTAGCAAAGTGGGTATTGGTGGTAAGTTGCTGGTAGCTTACACAGCAATTGTTAGTACCTATGGACATATTGCAAAATTATAGTGGCTAGCCTTGTCATGACAAACAATGGCTGTCCCTAACAACTCGAGGAGGAGGAGGAGGAGGAGGAGGAGGAGGAGGAGGAGGAGGAAATGGAGAAGGGGAAAAAGAAGGAGAAGGGAGGAGAAGGAGGAAGGGAGAGGAGGAGGAAGGGAGAGGAGGAGGAGGAGGAGAAAGAAAAGGAGAAGGAGAGGGGGGAGGAAGGAGGAGGAGAAAGAGAAGGAGAAGGAGAAGGAGGAAGAGGAAGAGGAAGAGGAGGAGAGGAAGGGAAGGAGAAAGACAAGGATAAGACTTTGTACAGATCTATGTTCTGTGGAAGACTTCACACTCTAAAGGTACAATATCATCCATATTATCATCTATGTTGGAAAACCAGCTGATCTTTCTTGCTTCAACACTACAACTGGTTTCTCTGCAGCAATGCTAGAGGTCATTTAGACTCTGCAAGTCTAAATCACATCATGAAATTAGTCATGGTTCCCACAAAGGAGCCCGATCCTTCTTGGGTTAGACTCTAACCCAGACAATCTCCTAAACCTTGGGTTTTTTGGGAGAAGGAGAAGCTCTGGGCATAGCAAATAGTGCCTAACGTATCAACAGCCATTTAGGAAAAGTAAAATAAACCCGCTCCTTTGTGTTTTTAAAAAAGGTTGTGTGTGTCTTCCAACAGTTGTAAAGAATCTCACCCAGTGGCTAAGTGAGAAGTAAACAGCCTTGAAGGACCTGCCTGGGAAGAACAAAGCATTGATACAAATCCCAAAGACTTGAGGCTTTCTTTCCAAGGAAGGAAATCCATCTATCTCAGGAAATATAAATTATCCATTTTATTATTATTTTTTTGGAAAAATGTGCTAAAAGTAGATAACAAATTAGTAGAAACAGAACAAGATCATCTTCCTTTTCTTGAAGGAGAAACTTTTATGATATAGACTATTTTCATAAGGGAGTTTTTGGAGAAAAAAACCAACTGCAAGATGAAATACAACAAAACCATCTAATTTTGTGGAAAGTATAGTGCTATCTGAGGATAATAGAAATTGTGGTCTGACTCATTACAGGGCACCAAGAAGACCGAAGTAGAAATAACTTCAAGAGCACTCTTTCATCCATGCTATGAAAAAGTTACAAAAGTTTTTTTTCTTTTTCTAATTATTCTGGAGAAGGGAAGGAGGACATAAAAAAAGATTTAATGGGGCTTTGGAAAATGAACAGCCCAATCTATTAAGCCCACACATTAATTAACTAATCTTATTTAGAACTTTGATCCAAACAGTTTGATTAAGGTGACAGTCTGAATTAATCACAAAGCATAAATGCCGATATTTGTTACAAAATTTACTGATTAGCAAAAATTACAGAACAAGAGCCCTTTCCGTACATGGAAAACTAAAAGTGTTCCCACCACAGTCAGCAGAAGTTTGGGCATAAACCACAATGACATAATCATAAGCGACAGTGTATTATAAAGCAGAAAGTCAAAATAGAATTTTGGTCCAAAGCAACTCAAGAAGGGAAGATGCCAAAAATGCTTTTTCCAAAAGGCAAATGGACTTTTTTGGTTTGGTTTTGTTTTTTTCCTTTCAAAATGTTTCACTTCTCATCCAAGAAGCTTCTTCGCAGATTATTTTCAAACAAAAAAAACCCAAGGAAGTCAATTTGCCTTTTGGAAAAAATACTTCCGCGAGAACCATGACCTGGAATATTAAGAATCTCCATACACATTCAGAAGGGATGAACATTCCAATGCATGGTGTTTTTTTGTTTTTACTGGGATGGAACAAAAATCATTGGCCATGCCATCCCGTGCCATGCATGTCAATTCATCAGAACCTGGTATTCAACCAATCGATTGGTCAACAAACCTGTCCATTTGGAACCGTCCGATGAATCGAAAAGGAGACATACCAACCCAGCAACCAATCATCGATGGCACCAATCACTTCCACATGGGGTGACCTTCACACAACATCACCAGCCAGTCACATGGCATGCCACATGGCATGACCCACCGACTACTTGACCCCATGAGATCAATAAAAGCAGAGAAGAACTGAAATGTGATGCTTCAACTGAAGTTTCCTGAGGATTTCACCTAGCCTGGTGATGAAATGTTTGGAAGTTAAACAGCAAGCCCAGAGAATAAACCACCACTGACATCTACCATAAAGGTAAAGGTAAAGGTTCCCCTCGCGCATGCGTGCTAGTCATTTCCAGCTCTAGAGGGCAGTGTTCAACTCCATTACAAAGCCAAAGAGCCAGTGCTGTCTGAAGACGTCTCCGTGGTCATGTGGCTGTCATGACTATTTGCCGAAGGTGCATGGAACACTGTTACCTCCCCACCAAAGTGGTCCCTATTTTTTTACTTGCATTTTCACATGCTTTTGAACTGCTAGGTTGGCAGAAGCTGGGACAAGTAACGGGAGCTCCCTCCATTATACAACGCTAGAGATTCAAACTGCTGAACTGCCAACCTTTCTGATCAACAAACTCAGTGTCTTAGCCACTGAGCCACCACATCCGTGACATCTACCATGCAGGCTTCAAATAATTTTTATAATTTCTAATGTGAGCATCTTAGACCAAGCCAAGTCCAAAAATCCTGGAGAACTCCTGGAAGCCTGACACTCAGCAAATCAGCCATCGACAAGCACATAGAGACAAACAACATTTAACTAACTACGCTACAGGTTTTCAATTCAGTATTCTCCTTAAATTTGGGGTTTATCTGTGTACATACGCAGAGACATTTTATTGGTGTGGCTCCATGGAAAATAATCAAAGCTCATCAGACCTTTTGTACCTCTGTAAATTGTTTTAAAGAGAACTTCAGACATCCTCCTGCAACAGAGCAACATGCCAAAAAAGCACCACACACATATATTCCTAAACGTAAGAGGGTTAACCTGTATTTAGCTACTAGAGATACATAGAACTCTGGGCAATGGAACCACAATCACAAAAGACAGTAATACAGAGATGGGAAGATGGGAAGGGAAAGAGGAAAGAAACACAACAAATGTATAAAGTCTGTTCAAAATATATCTTGTACACACACACACACACACACACACACACACACACACAAAGAGCTAGATGGTTACAAAATTTTGAAGTGGTATTTCGTTGATAAAATAATCCAATTCACACCAAGAAACCAATAAGAACAGCAGAATTACTTTGCAATATAACTTTAACTGAATATTAAACTGCAAGTGGGAAATATTCAGTTTCCATCTTTGAAAAGCAAAGTTTCCTTGGGAACTTTAATTCAGTTTAATAGTAGCCTACATGATGCCCAAACCTGAGCCAAGATCAAGCTTGAAATGACTATGTGACTATGTTTAGCTATGCATTTCTACTAGCTTTAAAGGCTTCTTTGGGTGGGTCGGGGAATAACAAGTGTTTTCAAAGAAGAGATTTTGGTTTTGTCTGCGGTTTCCTGACAGTAATTTTTTTCCCCCCTACCGAGGTTGTTTGTACTAACTATGTGGTCTTCAGATGGAAAAAACACTTTGAAGAAAGAACTTGATTTGATTGCTGTCAACAGACACGTATTTGTTTGATATGTTCCTCAAAGGTTGGCAAAGATTGTATGCCACTAAGCCAATAAATCAGCATGTTTGCAGGCAGAGAGGATTGTTTTAAAAAGGCAGGAAGGCAGGTAAGAATGTGATATTAAAGCTTGGTCCCTTTGCATGTGCAACACACATGTGATGCATTTATAAATGGGAGCAAATTTAGGGTAGGGTAGGGTGGAATAGAATAGAATAGAATAGAATAGAATAGAATAGAATAGAATAGAATAGAATAGAACAGGAATAGAACAGGAATAGAAATAGAAATAGAAATAGAAATAGAAATAGAATAGGAATAGAAGAATTGGAAGGGACCTTGGAGGTCTTCTAGTCCAACCCCCTGCTTAGACAGGAAACCCTATCCCATTTCAGACAAATGGTTATCCAATCTCTTCTTTAAAACTTCCAGTGTTGGAGCATTCACGACTTCTGGAGGCAACTTCAAGTCAGATTTTGTCCTTCTGGCAACTACCTGGACTAATCCCTGCAGGTTTCTCTCTCTCTCTCTCTCTCTCTCTCTCTCTCTCTCTGAAGTCAACCAGGCTTAAAGTTGCCATGGTTGGAGACCCCTACTCGAAATATAACACTGGGGATGGGGGGGCTTTGTGGTACATCCTGCCCTTAGGTTGCTATTGTGTTTTCCATGATTGTATACTAAGCCATGATTTGTTTCTGGTACATATGGAGGGATTTGAGGCATCCTTTTTCTTAGTTTGAGGCCACTCCACAGTGACCAGGCCTGCTAGAATTAGCGAATATATAATTTTTTCCTTCCGGGCAAATATGTTAATCTCTTGTCAAACATCCAGTAGAAAGAGGCAGGGATGCCAGATGATAGAGAGAGAAGAGGACTCTTCTTTGGAAGGACTTTGGAAATGCCTGATAATAGCAGAATATTAACTTCTCTATTAACTGGTAACTCCAACTGTAATATTCACTTCCATGAAACATTAAAGCAATTAAATACAAACAAAGGGGAGAGGGAGGAGGTTGTCACGCCTTCCAAAGGAAGAACATTTTTTTCAAAATATTTATGAGGCAATAAGGCTTGTTAGAATTCTCCTCAGCCCCAAACTGCTCTACAGCTTGCTTGCAGCTTATGTCAGATATCATGCTTAAGTAGGCACTTTCTTGAACATTTATTTACAAAGAGGAGGAGGAGGAGGAGGGAAAACTTTCTCATCTCCAGGACAAGGGGAAGGAATGGGGAAGGGGATGGAGATTATAGGTTCATAGAACATAAAGTTGGAAGGGACCTTGGAGGTCATCTAGTCAACCCCCCTGCTCCAGCAGGAGAGTCTATTCCAAATATTAGCCTCTACCTAGACTCGAACTCACAGCCTCCTGATTGTGAGGCGAGAGCTCCACCTCTAGGCCACCAGATGGAAAAAGAGAAAAAGGAGGAGGAGAAGGAAGAAGAAGAAGAAGAAGAAGAAGAAGAAGAAGAAGAAGAAGAAGAAGAAGAAGAAGAAGAAGAAGAAGAAGAAGAAGAACCACCAGGAGGAGGAGGAGGAGGAGGAGGAGGAGGTGGTCTCATCCCCAGGAGAAGGGGATGGAAATGGAGATAGTTGGAGAAAGAGAAGCCCATTCAATGGCAGCTGAAAAATCTGTGCAATCACTGTTCATGTACAATGTTGTTGTGTCAAAAGAGGTTCAATAACCTGGGTTATAGGCTTCTACTGTGCAGCAAACTGTAATTTCTAATCTCAGTGGCCAGTCTGGACCGGAAACCCTCCTGCTCTCCCTGTTCAATAGAATCAGTGAATAAATGAATAGAAAATGTGCTTCTTTCAGAGAAAGCTTGCCATGAGATCTTGACTCTTGGACATTTGGACCCTGAATCCTCATAAAACCTTCTGGATCCAACGGGCTTATGGTTCTGTATAATCAAAAGGTCAGGTCACGGTTTCTTCCCTATTTTTATTTGCCATATCCTTAATTGCCAGAAGCAGATGGCATGTGCAAGATGTACCTTTTGGAGTGCCAAAAGCTGGAATATGCGCATGACACCAGATGCTAAGCATGGAGAAGACATTTTTAACAATCGTTTCCATGCAAAACTGATACTTTTTTTTTTCATATTTCAAACCCAAGCTCAGACATTCTTAAAAATGGATCTCACTGCATTTTGTAATGTGTGTTTTGCCAGGATTTTTTTTTTTAAAAAATACATTAGTGAATTTTTAAAAAATAAAGAAGTTATACCAGCCAGAACTAAAGTTTTGCAAAACCAAGTGGAAAAGACAGTTTGTTTCTTTTTTTAAAAAAAATCCAATAGGCTAATTGAAAAATAAGAAACTAGGAAAAATAGATATGAAGCTGTTTGGAAAAAGGAAAGTGCAAAAAAAAAAAAAAAAAAGACAAATTCATCATCTGTCACAAAGGCCAATGTCCAAGTTGCCAGGAGATCCAGCACTGTTGTGGATGAGAAATGACATCTTTTATTTCTGGATCTGAACTAATTATGGATAAAATGTTAATAAATCTATATTCCAAAGTGGGGCATTTGCAATATAAAACTAGGTGCAGGCTGGCTTAAGTAAGAACGCTCTGCTTCACTGGGTGCTAAATGAGCATCTGAAAGACTCTGAGAATGCATCACCATTAAGGTCTAGACAAAGAACAACAATTCAGTACCAGGCATCACAAGATGCTAGAGGTTGCTAAAACAATGAAAGGAAGGAAGTGATAGAAATTAAAAGCTCCGATTTCCCCCTTTTAGCACCTCACTAGCTCCGTAGGGGGGGACACCTCAGCATGAAAAGGAAGGACACACTAAATCTCGCATCTACACAAAGGACCAACCCCCTATAAAACCAAGTCTCCGCAACCCGTTTTCTCTGTAGCTACCCCCAAAATTGCTCTTGGGAATAAAATAAATCTCCTTTCTTACAATATGCTTGGATTTCATTTTTTATTTGTTCTTGAGCTACCCCAGTTCATGGAACCAGCAAATTATTCTAAGAAAGAAAGGAAGGAAGGAAGGAAGGAAGGAAGGAAGGAAGGAAGGAAGGAAGGAAGGAAGGAAGGAAGGAAGGAAGGAAGGAAGGAAGGAAGGAAGGAAGGAAGGAAAGAAGGAAGGAAGGAAGGAAGGAAGGAAGGAAGGAAGGAAGGAAGGAAGGAAGGAAGGAAGGAAGGCCTAGAATTTAGAATGGATAGATGGGTGATGGGAGGGAGGGAGGGAGTGAAGGAAGAATGGAGGAAGGAAGGAAGGAAGGCTAATTCAATGTGTCTAAGTTTTAAAAAATCATCGAAAACAATTAAAGCACTAAAATCTTCCCAATCTCATGAGCTCTGATGCAAGAGCCAAGCTCTTGAAGATTTATCAATGTCACAAAAGAGCAGCCATTTTTAATTTTCTGAAACCTAAATGGAAAAGCTTCTTCTGAGACTGAAGAAGTCCACAAGAGACATCTAGTGGTGCTGCAGAAGCCTCTGCATCTTTTTGAGCATCACTCGTGGACCTCTGGCTGAATAGCAAAGAGTCAGGAACCCTCTGGTCCATGTTTTCAGGGTGAAACATTTATTACATTATATGGGATGTTGGAGGGGGGGGGTGTGCATAAGAAAGAAGAAAAGAGCAAACAATGCTTTAAGCTTGCTTCCAGAAAAGTACTTTGGAGGAAGCTCCCGTGCTTGAAGGAAATTCAGAAGTTCTGCTTTATTTCATTCCTTTCCATTGGTGCAATCTGTATTATTACGATACATATGATTATATCATATTATTGGGTATTAATGTTGCCACTTTAACAAACTGCAGAACATTCCAATATGTAGAGATAGGATTAGACGTAAGGATAAAGATGGAGAGAAGAGTTGAGCTAGAAGATCTCCCTTCCAACTCTTCTGTTACTCTGCTATTGAGATAGAGACAGACAGAGATGGAACTGTAAAGATAGAGATAAAGAAAGAGACTGATACACTATTTCTCCTGCTTTCTCCGTCTCAATGTTTTATATTACCTTGTTTGATTTCAGAGACTTGGGAGCAAATAACTTGGACAGATAAATAAATAAATGAGACTTATCATTGCCTTAAAGTCTGCTTGCTTACAAAGAAATCCTTCTGCAAGGAGAGTTGATGGTAAGAACACAAATGGTTTTTTTTACATATTTCTGAAACTCAAATATGGATTCAAATCTGCTTTTGCTATTTTATATATTAATGCTTCCTTAATTTAACATTTGGCTCTTGGAGAAAGGATTCATTAGCAACTTCTCAGAATATTCTAACCTTCCTGTTGTCATCTACTGGGAACCTAAAGTCTATATCAGTTTCTTGGTGAAGCTGCAAATGTAACACTGGTATGATTAAACCACTGGTATTTATTTATTGGCAGATATAAAATATTTACCCAGCAACTGCCCACATGGATGCAAACAGAAAGAGCACACTCATGTAAGCAAGCCTTTTTCTGGGAATCTTTACGTTTCAACAGCAAAGCTTTCATTCCCGAAATAGCAGCAGCTGAACAAAACTTAATAGCAGTGTTTACATCTGCAAAGGAAAACGGTAACATCTGGACCCACAGCTGCACAAACAGAATCACAGCCACTAAAGCATCTCGCATTGCTGAATTTCCATTCCAAGGTTCACAATCCTAAATGTTTCGTCAGTACATCCAACCGAGGGTGTTGTATAGAGTAACCCACACTCACTTCAACAGCCTCAGTATGTTGAAGAAGTTCATCTTTTTAGTGCCACAATCGTAGAAAAGTGGACAAGTCTAAGAAAGAGAAGGATCTTGAGAGGGATGGAACACGTGATAACTGTCTTCCAGTACTTGAGGTGCTGTCACAGAGGGGATTGATTGATTCTCCAAAGCAGGGGTCACCAACCTTTTGGGCCTCAGGGGCCACCAAACTCAAAAGTTTAAATCCCACGAACCAGAGACCCTGGGAAAATCCCCCAAAAAGTCTGTATGAAAATTCCCCACCCTGTTTTCCAATTGATTGATTATTCTTTATTTGGGATTGTAGGATACCCTCTTCAGCTCTCTGTTCTGGGAGAGAGAGAGGGAGAGGGAGAGGGAGAGGGAGGGAGAGAGAGAGAGAGAGAGAGAGAGAGACTTTTGGCTTCATGCAAGGAAAGCAGCAGAAGTCTTTCTCTCCCCCAAACTCCACCAGAAATGAGTCTTTGTGAGGCTTGTCACAGCAGTGCAGCCTCTTGGAGTAGGAGGCCTTGCAGGGTCCCAAAGACTCATTTCTGGCAGAGTTTGGGGGAGAAAACGAAAGACTTTTGCTGCTTTCCTTATGTACAGCCAAAAGCAGAAGAAAGAAGCGGAAAGAAGCAGCCCAGTGGCCAGGCCAGGCACGTGGGGTGAGTGGGGCAAGTTCCCCCCTCCGCCCTTTCCCCCCTCCCCTCACTACTTCATGCTGTTCGCAATGCAAGTGATGCAAGCTTTGTGTTCCCACGGGCCATGTGGGTGGTGCAGTCTTGTGTTCCTGTGCAGCCTGGATTAATTGCTTTGGGGGTGACAGTTCTCTGTGGACCACCAAAATTTTCTTGTGGACCACCAGTGGCCCCCAGCCCACTGCTTGGAGACCACTGCACCAAGGTATCTGAGGGCAAGATAAGAAGTAATGGGTGAAAGATCATTAAAGATAAATCCAACCTAGAAGTAGGGAGACATTTTCTGACACAAAGAGCAATTAATTATTGGAATAGCTTGCCTCCAGAAGTTGTGAATGCTCCAATATGTGTTTAAGAAGAAGAACTTGGATAGTCATTGGTCCAGAAGAGTATAGGATCTTCTGCCTTGGACAGAAGGTTGGAGTAGAAGACTTCCAAGGTCTCTTTCAACTCCATTATTCTGTAGACTTAGGAGAACAAGCTTTGCATAAGGACCTTCATCCTTTGACCAAACTGGCATAAGGTCTCCTGTCTTGATCAAACATAATAGCAGCAGCAGCAATTCTCTTAGCCACCTCTCCATAATAAAAAGGAAATCATTGCAGTACGGTCTCTTGGATTCCCCTGTTGTATATTGCTGTTTATTTTTAATAGCAGAGTTCTAAACTATCCCTGAGGCTTTTTTATTTAAAAAAAGAGAGCAACAGATTTAACCAAAATCACCCTTCTTAAAACACCTCGCCCAGAAGCATGTTTAAATTTAGCAAAAGGAAGCATGAATCAGCTCTCTGTTGCACACAGGCTTTAAGCATCTTTCTCTGATGTCTTTGTTTCCAAATTTTCTTCCCTTGATCCTGTCTCATATTCACAGGGAAGGTTCAAAAAGGAAAGGACATCCATGGAGGGAAACGCAAGCATTATTTCACCCTCACATTGGGAAGGAGGCTAAAACATATGAAGAACGGTTACAGGAACTGGGCTTGGCTAGTCTAATGAAAAGAAGAACCAGGGGAGACGGGATAGCAGTCTTCCAATATTTGAGGGGCTGCCACAGAGAGGAGGAAGGGGTCAAGCTATTTTCCAAAGCACCTGAAAGCCAGACAAAGAATAATGGATGGAAACTGACAAAGAGGGATTCAGCCTGGAAATAAGGAGGAATTTCCTGACAATGAGAACAATCAACCGATGGAACAGAAGTTGCCTTCAGAAGTTGTGGGAGCTTCATCCCTGGAGACTTTCAAGAAGAGACTAGACTGTGTGGGTGGGGAGTTGGACTGAATGACCTACAAGGTCCCTTCCAACTCTGTTAATAAGTTGGGGAGACAGAAAACAAGAAAAGATAGCGAGGGACCTTTGCAGTAGATGGTCCAAAATGCCCATTTGTTTTCCTCTGTAGTAAATAAATCCTGGTTCTGCTGGACAGAACCTATGGGGGACATGTCATTTACAACCCACAGCACTGCAGTTAATAAAATGCAGACTGAGATTTTAAAACAATCTTCTTCTTTTTAACTGATAAACTTAGACTTCCACAACCCATTCAAGAAGGAGGGAAATTCTAATTTTGCTAAAAAAATACAACCCTTATTCCTTGTCTCAAAATCCTTACTTTCTAAAATTAATCAAAGTAAATTAAGGTGAAACTTTGCTGCACAGTTTGCAAAATAGACGCTGGCAAGGAATGAGAATATTGCAAGAGATACCCCGTGGCTTTTAAAGTTTTATTTATTTGATTTGTCAATCGCTTACAAGATAATAGGTATAAGAATAAACATGAGCATGAATACAGGAAATAGATACGAATAAATGGGGACAATAGGACAGGGACGGGACACACGATGGTGCACTTATGCACGCCCCTTACAGACCTCTTAGGAATGGGGTGAGTCAATAGTGGATAGTTTTGAGGTTAAAGTTTTGGGGGTTAGAGGATGTAACAACAGAGTCAGGCTGTGTATTCCAGGCACTGACCACTCTGTTGCTGAAATTGTACTTTCTGCAATCAAGTTTGGAGTAGTTTACATTGAGTTTGTACCTGTTGTGTGCTCTTGTATTGTTGCAGTTGAAGTTGAAGTAGTCATTGATTGTTAGGACATTGGAGCAGATAATTTTGTGTACTACGCTGAAGTCTAACCATAGGCAGTGTAGTTCTAGGTTGTCCAAGCCCAAAATTTCAAGCCCGGTGGTGTAGGGTATTCTGTTGCAAACAGAGGAGTGTAGTACTCTTCTCATGAAATACTTCTGGTGCAAAGTGCTTTTACTCTCCTAGGGTATTAAGAATGGAAGGGGATGGATGGCAATTAGAAGCAAACAGGGGAGGTCCCAATGGTGAGCCACAACAGTCTTGATACGGGTAGTCCTTGCTTAGCGGCTGCCTCATTACTAACCGTTCGGTTATGACAATGATGAAAAATAACTTTGCAACCAATCTGTGCATTTATGAACTTTGCAGATCTGTAAAGCAAAAGAAAGCTAAAGGAAGATGGTAAGCACAGTCATGGTTTCACTTAGCCACTGTTTCACTTAACAACCAAGTTGCTAAGTCTGATTGTAGTACTAACTGAAGGTCTCCTGTAGTAGAAACCAGTTGCGTTCAGTTTGCATTTTGTAATCTCTATCTCCATCTTGTGTCGGCTTTGAGTATCTGTCACTGACTGCATTGCCTTGGTCATGAATACAGTCAATTATTATGCATTTACAAAAGGAAGGTGTGCAAAGGGAAGAGAAAAAAGATGTAGACCTATATAAACTTATAAATTATATGTATATTATTATATTATTTATATGACAGCCAAATTACAAGGATGAGCAGGACAATCTACAAGGATGAGGGAGTCAAGCTCTTCTCCAAAGCACCAGAAGGCAGGATAAGAAGCAATGGATGGAAACTAATCAAGGAGAGAAACAACCTAGAATTAAGGAGAATTTCCTGACGATTAACCGGTGGAACAAATTCCCTTCAGAAATTGTGGGTGCTCCATCACCAGAGGCTTTTAGTAAGAGATTGATCAATCATTTGTCCACAATGGTATAGGGGCAGTGGGGTTGGACTAGACGACCTCCAATGTCCTTTCCACGTCTATTATTCTGTCATTCTGTTCTGTTATTCCCTTCCTTCCAATCACCAATCCACCCCCCCCCCTTGTTCATTTTCCTTTTGCATAAATTACCCAGAGGGTGTGGTTCCTACTTTAATATATTTAACCGAAGAAACATTCAAAGGAGGGCTCTTGCTTATTTGTCCTTTTTTAAAAAATTCAAGAGTTCAGCCACTTCCTTATCTCTTCACTGACCAATGAAACTTATATGCCTTCCCCCATACACACACATCTTGAAAAGTGAGACATCCTTGATAAAGTTTCTCCTTCCCAATTTACCACGGTTGGCCATGATAAAACGCCGCTGCAAAGAATGGAAGAAGGCTGAACATTGCTGTATATTTTTCAGGGCACAATTGAACTAGTTAACGGGATAAGATTTTTGGTATCCCATGTCAGAAAAATACCCTTAATCTCTTCTAATCGGTTGATCCCAAAGGGATAAACATGAAAAGTAAGGCAGTTAAGCTGATGAGAGGGAGGGAAGGAGGGAGGAAAGAAAGAAAGAAAGAAAGAAAGAAAGGAAGGAAGGAAGGAAGGAAGGAAGGAAGGAAGGAAGGAAGGAAGGAAGGAAGGAAGGAAGGAAGGAAGGAAGGCATCCTTTTCTAGAAACAGGAGAGGAAAAAATATCCAATTAGTCCAATCTCCCTGTATTGGGAAAAGAGAATAATCTTATGTCCCGAATCTGGCAGTGAATATATACACTATATGTTCCCTAAGAGCAGTGATCAGTTGGTATTGAAGTCCAAAGCTATCAAAACACAACTGAGAAAGACTCAATTAGGGGAAGACTCAACTTTTCCCAAAGGGCAGAGCTCCAATTAAACCAGAAGACAATCCTGGGTTAGCCAATGACCACAGTTGAAAGTTTCTGGAAGCATCAATGAACTGAGAGCATCTACAGCTGAATTTCTGGTCTGCATAAAGCCCAGGATTTCTATAGAGAAGAATTGCAAAGAATTGTTAGTTGGTCATATTCCATAAATATTGTATTAAAATAACATCCTGTAGTAAAATTGAGAAGATGGAGCAACAGATTGTCTCTATAAGATAAGATATCTTAATAACCTGGGGTGTCAGGCCTTGGTGGTCTCTGAGTTGGGTGGTTTTCATCCAGAAATTTCATTACCTGACTAGGTAACATTTTCAGTGCTAGAAGAAAGTGAAGTTTCCTCTCTGTTGATATACATTTTCACCTTGATTAGGTTCCTTGATTAGGCTGTTGTTTAATGCTCCATTGTTTATCTAGGTTGGTAGTTTCCTTGATTGGGATATTGTTTTCTTCTTGATCATTTGTCTGGTGTTAATCCTCACTTATCTGGGTATCGACTAAGTTTTGTGGACAGGCTGGCTGGGGAATTCTGGAAGTAGAAATCCACACATCTTCAAGCTGCTGAAGTTTAGAAACACTGGTCTAATAATCCAGAAACCGAATTCAGATGTTCAAGATGGTTGAGAAGTAACTGCTATCAAATAGCTTCCATACTCCGATGGTACAGTGAAGAATGGACAAAATCTGACAAATGCCTGATGAAATTTACTGAGACTGGTGCTTGCTAGTATCCCTATTAACTGCCACAAGTCAGGCCATGAGTGAGAAAACTGAAAATGTGGGAAAGGCCCTGGGCTGTGGGGAGTGACATCTGTCAATTTCAATTTTTCTCTATTTCTCCTTTCAGCAATCTGTCAATTTTAGGCTGTCAAGCTTGCAAAAAAACAAAAAAAAAAGCCTATTAAAACATTTGCGCTATTAAATGTTTAATGTGCTTTGCTATACAGTTCTTGGACATGCAGAATTTACCTGAATTTTGCAAGCAATTCTGCTTAGTGCAATGTTTCACTCAGTCTCTTGTTTAGAATATCCTTTCTGATATAGACTCCCTAGTAGACATATTTCGTTGACAGATCTGCCACAAATACCAGAGAGGAAGTCTAATTCTTAAAAAGGCAAGATGACCTATTTTGGTTTTCCATAGAAATGTAAATGTAAATATAGAACATAGAACATGGAATAATAGAGTGGGAAGGGACCTCAGAGATCTTCTAGTCCAACCTTCTACTCAAGCAGGAGACACTATATCGTTTCAGACAAATGGTTGTCCAAACTTCTGGAGGCAAATGGCATTGGTTAATTGCTCTCACCATTAGGAAATTTCTCCTTAATTCTGGGTTGCTTTTCTCCCGGGGTTAGTTTCCATCCATTGTTTCTCATCTTGCCTTTTGGTTCTTTGGAAAATAGTTTGATCCCCTCGTCTTTGTAGGAGCCCCTCAAATATTGGAACAGTGCTATCATAACCCTCCCTAGTCCTTCTTTTCATTAGACTAGACATACCTAACTCCTGCATCCATTCTTTATATGTTTTAGCCTCCAGTCCTCTAATCATTCTTGTTGCTCTTGTCTGCACTCTTTCCAGAGTCTCAACGTTTCAAAGTATAATTTATAATAAATACAATGTCAGCTTTGGAAGTCATATTAGAAGCAGAAGCTTCCACGCTACCACATTCCTGTGCCTGGGAAAGTAGGATTTTTAGAGTGTTGATAGACATAGTAGCATTCTTCTTTTTGGTCAAGGTCATGTTATTCCTGCACCTGGAGGAGTGGTTGAAAGGATGTCTCTAGTTGAGACAGTTGGTGATTGGACCATGTGGATGGACTGATGGTGCAGGGGTTGGATTTTGACTTATGAATTATTGAGAGAAAACCCGGAACTCTCAGATTCAGTTTTCCCAGATGCGCCAGTATAACTAATAAAAGGAAACTTTGAGAAAATGCCTGTCTTGGAGTTTTTAATTGGAGTTGGATTTTTCTGGAACCCTGACATACAATTTATAGTAAATGTCAAAAATGCAGGGATGAACCTCACACTACTCTCACACACAGGAACAGCACATGTTCAAAAAATTGGCCAATAGCGATGTTGTTAACTGACAACTTGGCAGGAGAAAGATGGCGGCTACAGTCATGCCATCAAAGCTCCACCCTTTTTTGCATGCACATTTAAAAAGGGCGGGACTTCGATCACATGGTTGTGGCAGCCATAATGACTGTTTATAAGCCTTCCTTTCCCACTTCCCTCCTTCCAATGGACACCCTATTCAAATCTAACATTTCAGGGGCTCAGATCCCATTTAAAAAATAGGAGATTTACCTGATCTTTAAAAAACAACATCATTTAAATATAATGAAGTAAAATCACTGGATTAAATAACTGGGTGGGATAGAGAATTTATAGAGAGGTGAAGGGAGAATCACCTAGTTCGTCCTTCACATCCAGTTACAGGTCAAATACATTCCTTTTGTACACGTTCCTTTGAGATTAAATTTAGCATTTGAATACACAAATTAGTATGCAGGTGTCTCCTGTCTTAAAAATACTTCAAAGCCAAGCTTCATTGTGATCAGACTCAGAGACAGCCACTGTTTCTATAGTGATCTGCCAAAAATCTTTAATAAAAAAAAGATGTATGCGTTGATTGGCCCTGGAGATCAGAAATTAACACATCTAATCCTGCTTTTGATCTACATTTGCAGATGCTTTGAATTTAAAAAGAAAAATGCTTCTCTATTTAGCTGGCATGTCACAAAATATTGTTTCGTGTGTACTATATATGCATCGGAAATAGTTGCAAGCACAAAAATCACCAGCAGTCCAGGTTTAACCAGTCTAAACTCAAATCAATTTTAAACTCCACCAAGTATGGATGTACAGCTGTTCTTTAAAATACACCTGCAACATCCTTCTTGTATATATTCATAGTAAGAGGAGAGATTGGTACAATTTATTTTGCTTTGCTAAACAAAATGACACCTTTCTCTATCCAAGAAGCTGGTCAGAAAACAAATCATTCCTCCTTCCAGAAGACTTTGCTCCCTCTTTGCATCAAGCTTCACTGTTCTGTATTTTTCCTCTTAGTTTTCCCTCTTTTGTGAATAACTTCTGATTCTTCTGAACAGATCGCTAATGCCTCTTCTTTGGTGGAAGGGGCCAAGATAACGACTAAATGGATCAATGGCCCCCTCTCAATCAGTTCTAGGGCCTAAATATGCCATCCTGTAAGGGCATTGCAAGAGGCCTTGGGAGACAGGTGGAAGAGCTGCAGTCTAGTCAAGTGGCAGCCGAGCTTGCAGAAGGAATAGCAGGCAAATAACTCAGAAGTGAGCCTCCCTAGTTTCTTGGATTGTAAAGGAGAGGAAGAAAGAGATGTACTTTCAGACTTACAAGATTGATTATCAGCTTTGCAAGAATGCAGGAAATAATCTCCTGATAGGGAGAACAATTAATCAGTGGAATAGCTTTTGCCTCCCAGAGTTGCAGGTGCTACAAGTTTTTTCAAGGAAAGGCTGGACAGCCATTGTTCAGAATGGTACAGGTTCCTCTCCTCGAGTAGGTGTTGAACTAGAAGCTGATCACCGGCTGCCAGCAGTTCAGAATTTGATTCTCACTGGTTCAAGGTTGACTCAGCCTTTCATCCTTCCGAGGTGGGTAAAATGAAGACCCAGATTGTTGGGGGCAAGAAGCTGACTCTGTGAAACCTCTTAGAGAGGGCTATAAAGCCCTGTGAAGCGGTATATAAGTCTAAGTGCGATATCTATTGATATTGGAAAAATCCGCTTGACAGGAAGACTCCACTAGGGGAACAGGTTTCTTCTCCTTCCCTGGACATTTTCAAACAGGGGCTTGATAGTCTTCTAGCACGGATGCTGTAGTAAATCCTGCAGCATGCACAGAATTGAACTTAATGACTGCTAAAATCCCTTCCAACACTAGGATTCTGTAAACCTGAAAGAAAAGCCATCCTGCAATAACAGAGGGATAGTTTCAGGATCATGATAGGTGCCACTTTATACTGCACTGGTAAGACCACGCTTGGAATACTGTGTCCAGTAATTCTGATCACCTTGATACAAAGATGACATTGAAACTCTAGAAAGAGTGCAGAGAAGAGCAAGACAGTTGATTGGGGATCTGGAGCCTAAAGCACATGTGATGGCAAACCTTTTCGGCTCTGAATGCCCAAATTGGAACACGTATGCATGTGCATACATTTGCACATGCCAGAGTGCCGGAAAACTGAAGACCGGCTGGCTGGTCCACATGCCTGTTTTTTGGCCATTTTGGGCCATTTAGGGGGCCGTTTTCAGGCCGTTTATTTTGGGGGGTGGTTTTGGGGCTGGTTTTCAGGTCATTTTCCAGTCTGTTTTCAGGTCATTTTTGGACCAAAAACAGCCCCCAAAATGCCCCAAATGCCCCGAAAAACACCCCAGAAAATGCCCCAGAAATAGCCTGGAAAATGGCCCAAAAAACAGCCTGGTTTTTGGCTGATTTTTTGGGCATTTTCTGGTGCTCCAGCATCCACGAAGACCACCTGGCCAGCACCCCAGAAACCAGAAGGGCAGCTGGCAATGGCGCACATGCCCACTAAGAAGGCTCTGTGTGCCACTTCTGGCACGTGTGCCACAGGTTCACTATCACGGACATAAAGGAAGCAGGATACTCGAAAATGAAGGAAAGACCTGGACTGAACAAATCTCTTGTGCCACTAAATAGCAAGTTAGAGATCAACAAGTTAGAGATCAGCAAATCTCTTGGCAACCAAGATAGGGCAATTAAGGAAGAAGAAAGGAGAACTGCCTTTCTCGTCCTGTTGTAATGTCACCTTTGTTCCTCCATTTTGTTTTTTGTTTGTTTATGCTCCAGAGATTCATTCGCAAGGTGTTTGCTTGTGCGTTTCCCAGCAGCCTCTTTAGCGCAAGTGGCCTTTGGAGCGAACTGTCAAAGAGTGCTGGAAATGCAAAAAGAGTGACAAAGAGAGATGGAGAGAGAGAGAGAGAGATGCAGGGGGAGAACTGTTTGTGATAAAAAATAATTGCCTTGGTAGCCCGTGCAAATGTCATCTGTTTCGCTCAACGAAGCATGACTCATGCCGTCTTCGCTTACCAGCAAAATAAAATAATGATAATAAAAGATAAAAAATGGTCCTGTACATATTCTCTTCCCCTGTTGCACTTTTTTAATTAACTTAAATCTTCCTGTGAGATGGGCCTGACAGGACTGTCTGGAAAGGGAGCAGCTGAGGACACTTAAGGCCTCTCTCACGAGTCCCTGTTATGGTGGCAGTGCGGAAATCCAGCATGCGCTGCCCAGAGCTACTGTAGTGATAAATGTAGAGGAAAAAATAATAATCTTTTCCCACCAAATCAGGAGAGAATCAAGTTCTCTCCTTATCAACTAAATGAAGCTTCTCCTCAGACTTCCCTCAGAGCAACTTATCACAGGGACCAGCTTGACAAGCAGCAGCGATCAATCAAACATCAGAAACGGTGATAGAGCAAATACAGGGATTTTTTGTCACCCACAATGAAAAATTGTCAATCTGGGGTGCATAAAACAGGACAACTAATAGGAGAGGGAAAACAAAAATGACCCAAAATCTAAACCTTTGCTCCCATCTGGGGTAGATTTTTGAGGTACATGTGTGTCCCCTGACAGCCTTTCCTTTCCTTTCCTTTTCTTTCCTTTCTTTTCCTTTCCTTTCCTTTTCCCTTTCCTAAGATAAGGTAAAGGTTCCCCTCACACATACATGCTAGTTGTTTCTGGCTCTAAGGGGTGGTGCTCATCTCTGTTACAAAGCCGAAGAGCCAGCGCTGTCCGAAGACGTCTCCGTGGTCATGTGGCTGGCAGGACTAAACGCTGAAGGTGCACGGAACACTGTTACCTTCCCACCAAAGGGGTCCCTATTTTCCTACTTGCATTTTTTTAAACATGCTTTCGAACTGCTAGGTTGGCAGAAGCTGGGACAAGGAATGGGAGCTCACTCCGTGACGCGGCGCTAGGAATTCGAACCTCTGAACTGCCGACCTTTTGATCAACAAGCTCAGCGTCTTAGCCACTGAGCCACCACGTCTCAAGATGAACAAAGAACCTTGTATTAATTTCAGAAAAAAATCCATCTAAAGCCAAATTCAAGACAATTAGAAAGCCCCTTTTCCCCCGTTTGGCAAATTTTAGATCAGACAATCAGGCTCACCCTTTTTTCCCCCCTCTTTTTATCCTAATCATTCCTCTTTTTTAAAATCCTAATATTTTCCTTATTCCTCTCTGTCATCTACTTTTGCCTTTGAGCTTCTTCATTCTGTTAGCAGTTAGACTTTGTTCCCTTCTCCAATTTTTGTGCATTCCTGTGCAATCTTTCTAAGAGGTTGGAGCAAGAAGCAAATCAGAGCTTCGTGATCTGTCCACCACACCAATGAAACGAACTTCATTTGCTTGCTCCTCCGTAAATGGGTTTTGTTATTTTTAAAGAAAGAAAAAAAGAGGGAAATCAACAGATAACGCACTTTTTAATTTCCAATTCTATGAGATCAGCACGCCCAATGATTGCTAAAAAAAAAAATTCTCTTTCTTTTACAACCAACCTCTGGCAAAATAAAACCCATTGGCAGTGTATCTCCACATAGGCTGTGAAATAATAGCATTGGGCAGATAATCTGTGAGTCGACACAAAAGAATTATCTAACATAAAAGAAGCAATCTGTCCGTTTCCATAAAAGAAACTTACTTCTGGCTTTATGGAAGCACAAAAGCCACAACTGCTGCTAAAGAACATCTCAAAGCAGAATTCATCAAGCTGTAGAGAAGGAAAGAGGGCAAGCATGAAGAGATAGCCAACTCTGTTTCCAGAAAACAACCCTGTGTATTGAATAAGGTAAAGGTTCCCTTCCTTGCACATCCGTGCTAGTTGTTTCTGGCTCTAGGGGGCAGTGCTCATCTCCGTTTCAAAGCCGAAGAGCCAGCGCTGTCCGAAGACATCTCCGTGGTCTTGTGGCCAGCATGACTAAATACTGAAGGCACATGGAATGCTGTTACTTTCCCACCAAAGTGGCCCCTATTTTTCTACTTGCATTTTTTTACATGCTTTCCAACTGCTAGGTTGGCAGAAGCGGAGACAAGTAATGGGAGCTCACTCTGTGATGTGGCGCTAGGGATTCGAACCACCCAACTGCCGACCTTTATGACCAACAAGCTCAAAGTTTTACCCACTGAGCCACCACATCCCCTCGATACTTTCATTTAAATCAGGAGTATCCAACGTTGGTAACTTTAAGGCTTGTGGTCTTCAACTCCCAGAATACCTCCAGTTGAATACCCCTGATTAATCTTTGCCTCCATTTTCTACTCCTTAGATCCACTCTATTAAAAGCTATAGGCAAATAGATTTATCTGACTTCAAAACAATTCAGAAAAAAGCCTTCGTATGCTACTGATACTTCTGGACTCCCAAGTGTCTAGACTTTCCCCCACCTACCCCCGAAAAGGTCAGCAGTATTAATTCACTGTTCTGGTGTTTTATATTCTGGTACATATTTTATGTGCTGTTTTCCTGAGTGTTGTACATTCATGCCGTATTCTGTTACGCCACATGAAATAAGAAAGAAAGAGAGAGACAGAGACAGAGACAGAGACAGAGAGAAGGAAGGAAGGAAGGAAGGAAGGAAAGAAGGAAGGAAGGAAGGAAGGAAGGAAAGAAAGAAAGAAAGAAAGAAAGAAAGAAAGAAAGAAAGAAAGAAAGAAAGAAAGAAAGAAAGAAAGAAAGAAAGAAATGGAAAGAGAAAGAAGAAAGAACAAAAAAGGAAGAGGAAAGAGAAAGAAGAAAGGAGAGAAAGAGGAAAGAGAAAGAGAGAAAAAGAAGAGAAAGAGAAGAGAAGAAAAAGAAGGAAAGAGGAAAAAGAAAGGAAGGAAGGAAGAAAGAAAGGAGAGAAAGAAATAGGAAAGAGAGGAAGGAAGGAAGGAAGGAAGGAAGGAAGGAAGGAAGGAAGGAAGGAAGGAAGGAAAGAAAGAAGTGGAAAGAGAAAGAAGAACGAAAAAAGGAAGAGGAAAGAGAAAGAAGAAAGAGGAAAGAGAGCAAGAAAGAAAGAGTGTGAGAGAAAGAGAGAAAGAAAGAAAAAGAAGGAAGGAAGGAGGGAAGGGGAAAGAGAAAGGAAGGAAGGAAGGAAGGAAGAAAAGAAAGGAGAGAAAGAAAGAGGAAAGAGAGAAAGGAAGGAAGGAAGGTCCATTGTGGCATTTCCGATGTGTTTGGAGAGGATGGTGAATGTACAGATATGCAGCCATCCCATTTGTCTCTTGAAATAGGAAGGTTATGAAATACGTTGCTCAGTCATTATTTTTTAGCCTTCTGACATGCTGCGTCTTTTGCCAATGTTTGATTTTACACGTTGTCAGAAGCTCTGAGCCAGAAGGAGCAGAAACAGACGCTGACTGGAAGAGAAACTTCCCGAAGGACCAGCCCTCCTGGGTTGGCCTGTGGGAACACGTAACGCTTGCCTTTTGTAGCAGTTTTATTTTTAAAAAATACCCCTGAGCTAGACATAAAGAGCAACAGGTGGCTTTGCTTGTTTGTTTTCTTCACAAGGGAAATGCTGGAGGGCTGTGATCTGGTGCTTTCTGAGAAATGTTGCCGATTTTCCTAGAAGGAGCAGGAGCAGGAGCAGGAGCAGGAGCAGGAGCAGGAGGAGGAGGAGGAGAAGAAGAAGAAGAAGAAGAAGAAGAAGAAGAAGAAGAAGAAGAAGAAGAAGAAGAAGAAGAAGAAGAAGAAGAAGAAGAAGAAGAAGAAGAAGAAGAAGAAGAAGAAGAAGAAGAAGAAGAAGAAGAAGAAGAAGAAGAAGAAGAAGAAGAAGAAGAAGAAGAAGAAGAAAAAACCTGGAATAACCGTGGACATCGTAAAGTCCTAGGTGCTCTCTGACCTTGGTTGTTTGCTTGCAGTTCGGTACCCAACTAGAGATCATCTCCATCTTTGTTGTCCTAGTGGATGAAATATCTGCAAGAGCGCCAAGGACTCTACCGTTCAAGCCTGAGTTAATATCAAGATCACGAGAAGCTCTCGTACCGCTTTATACTGCGCTATTGAGACGACACTTGGAATACGCCATCCACTTCTGGTTGCCTTGATACAAAGAAGATGCGGAGACCCCGGAAAGTGTGCAGAGAAGATCAAGAAAGATGATAAGGGATCTGGGGGCTCTGGTGAATGGTTGTGGGAACTAGGTGTGTCTAACCTAAGAAAGAGAAAGTTAGGGATGACGTGATAGCATTCTTCCAGTACTTGGAGGAGTTGTCACAGAGAAGAGGGGATCAGCTTATTCTCCAAAGCACCAAGGAGGAGGGAGGAGGAGGAGGAGGAGGAGGAGGAGGAGGAGGAGGAGGAGGAGGAGGAGGAGGAGGAGGAGGAGGAGGGAGGAGGAGGAGGAGGAGGAGGAGGAGGGAGGAGGAGGAGGAAAACTGTCTCATATCCAGGACAAGGGGAAGGAGTGGGGAAGGGGATGGAGGTGGAGATGGAAAAAGAGAAAAAGGAGAAGCTGTCTCATCTCCAGGAGGAGGAGGAGGAGGAGTAGAAGTAGTAGTAGTAGTAGTAGTAGAAATGGCTGGACATCCTGCCTAAATCTAAAGAAAAATTTCCTAGCAGTGAGAGCTATTAAGCACTGGATGGCATGTAGCCATCCTGGGGTTGTGGGTGCTCCATCACTGGAGTCTTTCAAAAAAGAAAGATTGGACAACCATTCATCCAGGATGATACCTTGGCAGAGGGTTGGACTAGTTGACCTCTAAGGTCCCTTCTAGACATATGATTCTATGATTCTAGATTCTCTTCTATTGGTGCCATGGGCATTGTTAAAGCTAAACGTGGCATTGGGGAAGAAACACACCAGTTTGCTCTTGGTGTGCGGTGAAAAAGAGCCGCGGTGGCGCAGTGGTTAGAGTGCAGTACTGAAGGCTATTTCTGCTGATTGCCAGCTGCCTGCAATTTGGCAGTTCGAATCTCACCAGGCTCCAGGTTGACTCAGCCTTCCCTCCTTCCAAGGTGGGTAAAATGAGGACCCAGATTGTTGGTGGGGGCAAGAGGCTGACTCTGTACACTGCTTAGAGAGGGCTGTAAAGCACTGTGAAGTGGTATATAAGTCTAAGAGTTAGTGCTATTTGCACTCAAAATAATCAAATTATCTACCACCGTGATGGCGAACCTATGGCACGTGTGCCAAAAGTGGCGTGCAAAGCCATCTCTCTGGGCATGCCAACCGTTGCCCGTTCTCTTAAAGGTTCCGGTGCACACATGCACGCTGGCCAGCTGATCTTTGCGCACATATGCATGTCAGAAACTGGAAGACCAGCGTCTCAGTGCACACATGCATGCCGGGGAACTGCTCTGTCAGTTTCTGGCACTCCCCCCACCAGTGGTGGTATTCAGCTGGTTTGCACCAGTTCAGGTGAACTGGGAGCAAGGATTTGGTGTGGGTTGCCAAACCGGTGGTAACTTCTGGCTGGCCGCTCCTCCAACCTGGTCGCCATTCACTCACTTGCCCCACCTACCCGATGTCCAATGATTGCTCACCCAGTCACTCCTTAAGGTATTTCTTTTTTTTTTACCTCCCGACAATCAGCTGTTCCTTCAAACAGCTGTGCCGGGATTCCTGTTGCTTCTTACTGCTTCACCCAGGAGGCTCCCCTGAGACCAGGAAGGCCCCAGAACGGAGCATGCACCCCTCCTATGCTCCATTTTTTCTTCTTCCTGAGCCCCAGGGGAGCCTTCTGTGAACAAAAACAGCCGCTAGAGGCTCCCCTGAGGCCAGGAAGGCCCAAAAAATGGGGTGGGAATGGGAGGGGTTGCAAAAAAAAGGCATGCCCACCCAATCACATGGTCATACCCACCTAGCCACACTCACAGAACCAACAGTAAATCATTTTGAATCCCACCACCGCCGCATGCATTCCTATTTTGGCACTTAATGCCGAAAAAGTTCACCAACACTGATCCACCATCTTTGGAAGGGCCTGTGCACAGCTCCTAGTATAAGCTGGAAGGTCGGATCTCTGCCCACAAAGGCTTAATATTTAGAAACAGAAAATAGATGCATCGGGCACGAGGTGATGGAGCCAGGGCTGAACAAAAGAATAGGCAACACTTTGAGCCGTGATGCTCTCCGGGTCTGTTTCCTGAACCAGAACGAACTCCTATCATCAGTGCGAATAAAATCTCCACATGCAAAAAGCAAGAAATTGTTGCTACTAGACACTCATATTGTAATAAGAGGAAATTGCAGAGGAGGGGGTGGAAAAACAGATCAGGAAGATGGTTCTCTGGCAGAGAAGACAACCAGGAGCTGCGAAGAAGCTCAATAGGACCAAAAGGGGAAATCAAAAATTCCTTCTACATTTTATTTCTCTTAAAGAGGTTGCACAATTTGCTTCTTGCAGAAGCAGCTCAAAAGCATCAAATCGAAGGCTACTTTAGGTACGCGTGTTGGGGAATCTAGGCCAGATTGCTATAAATTAAATCCCCAGCCGACCTTCCAGAAAAAAAAGAAAATGTCACAGCTGACATTTCTTCTTGGCCAGGCTTCTATGCCCTTTAATGTGGCGTACACTTGAGAAGCAGGTTGTTGTTGCTTTTGTCCCACTGATGACGCATATTTGGAAATCACCCAAGGGGGTGAGATCCGACTGGCATAACAACCAGTTTGGGGAGCGTGTGCTACTGGCTCCGGCAAGGATTTACCTTCTCCAGCTGACGAGCGGCACTCAGCTGTGCCGTGCTGTGCAAAGCAGCTGAGGAGGAAAACACAGCCACTAAAGGATGGCCTAGAGCCTGGGCGGGCAGGTGGGCCAAACAGCAGACCAAAACCTCATCCCAGTAACCAGTTCGGTGTCAGTTGCTTTTCAGAGCTACCGGTTCTATAGAACCGGATCGAACCGGTAGGATCCCACCCCTTAATCACCCTTTTTCTTGCAAGGAACAGAAGGAAAGAATGTGGCAATTTATGGAATGGTCCATAAATCAGTAGCCCGTGCTGACTGCAGATAGTGAGAGTTCTAGTCTTGTGTTTCTGGAGGGTCCCTATATATATATATATATATCTTAATATATATATATATTTTAGGGGCAATACTCATCTACGTTACAAAGCCGAAGAGCCAGCGCTGTCCAAAGACGTCTCCGTGGTCATTTGGCCAGCATGACTAAACTCCAAAGGCCCACAGAATGCTGTTACCTTCCCACTAAAGTGGTCCCTATTTTTCTACTTGCATTTTTACATGCTTTCCAACTGCTAGGTTGGCAGAAGCTGGGACAAGTAACGGGAGCTCACTCCACGATGCGGCACTAGGAATTCGAACTGCTGAACCGCCAACCTTTCTGATTGACAAGCTCAGCTTCTTAGCCAATGAGCCACTGCATCCCTACATAGCCACAAGCAAACTACAGAAGGAAGGAAGGATACTATTTAAAAAAAAAATTCTAAAAGTTTTGAAAGACTTCCAAGGATGGCACCCAAATGCTATTGCGGGTCAAATATCAAATACTAAAAAAAAATAATCAATCAATTTGTATTGAGATTGAATGAGACCGCGAAGAACCATTCCATGTTTTCAGTGGGTCTGTTCTAGGTCCTGATCAACCCTGTATTTTTTTTTTTACACTTGCATTTGTACATGCTTTCGAACTGCTTCTATTCCCTAGACCAACCTCCAAGAAATAAACAATACTCCAATCAAGGAACTATCAATGCCAAAAAACGAGCTAACACTAAACAACAGTCCAATTGAGAACACTCCCATCAACAGTGACAGGGCAAGCTACTATATAAACAGAGAGCAAACCCCACTCCCTACTAGCACTGATGATGTTACCTAGTTTGGTAATGAAGTGTCTGCATTAAAACCACCCAGTTCACAGAGCACTAAGGACCTCACAGTCTCTTTAATGCTACCCTGGGACAAAGACAGGATCTTGAAAACTGTAGGATGAAATTCTCGTCCTCATTTATCGTGATTTAACTAAGATGGAGTTTTCCACTTTCTCCGGAAAAACTTTGGTAAGTTCCTTCCTAAACTTCTCCCCATCTAGACATTTATAAGCTATAAAAAAAAAATCAAGCACAAAGAATCTGCAAGCAAACTGTTGAGTTTAAGATAATCCTTGACTTACCATTTGTTTAGTGAACCTTCAAGGTTGCAATGGCACTAAAAGAAAGTGACTTATGACCAGTCCTTGCACGTTTGACTGTTGCAAAGTTGCTGCAAGCAAAAGTTAGCAGGTGGATGGCGGATTCACTTAAGGACGGTGGCAAAAAAAAAGTTGTAAAATTGAGTACGGTTATGTGTTGACTTTATTTAACAATCGCATCACTTAGGGTTGGAAGTTCTAGTCCCAATTGCTGTTATAAGTCAAGAAGTACCTATATAAAGAACATTTATGGGAACATTTGTGTCTTTTAGTTAGCCAAAGCCCTTTATTGATCTTTAATTTTTTTAAAAAAGATAAAAAAATATATGGAGATTGGCTTTTTGCATTCTAGACTCTGGAGTCTAGAATTTTCCCTTTTTTTTGGTTTCTCTCATAGGGCTTCCTCTCTCCTGTCTTTCTGTAAGGACATGTCTACAGTTGAGGCACACGTAGTGCCCGCGTTAATTGATTTTGGGGTGGAAGAAAGAGGTAGGCACAACACAGATCATAAATACCAGCAGTAATTTCATCTTGACCCTTTCACAGCTGAAGGTTGAAAAAAAATGAGTTCAGTTTGGATAGCAAATATTCCAGGGGAAACTCTGCCCTCTGCTGGCTAGTGATTAGCTACTGATTAAACCAAGTTTAATTGCCTTGGTTTATTTCCAGAAGGAAAAAAAAAATCTTAGATCAACCGTAGCTCTGTAAGATCATCCTAAACTGAACAAATGAGATACGCAATCATTTCCAGAGCTTTTCATTGTGCAAAATGATAATAGAAACCGTCCAATGATGCCACGTTATTAAATTGGAATTCAGAAGAAAGAGACAAGCATTAATTGTATGGAGGATACATTTAGGACTCTATGCACATGATTTATGTGCTATTTAGCTGGATAACTCATGAGAGGAGAATGTTATGGGGCCATCTGTAACAGGCAAAAGGAATATCCTGAAGGAACAGGAGGAAGAGTCACTTCTGAGAGAATACAGATAATCCTCGACTTATGACAATTGAGCCCAATGTTTCTGAGTGAGAGAGTTAAGTGAGTTCTCCATTTTCTGACCTTTCTTGTCACAGTTAAGTTAATCACTGCAGTGACACAGTTGTTAAATGAATTCTGCTTGACTTTGCTTGTCAGGTCACAAAAGTTGGTTGTGTGATTCCAGGACAATTGCAACTGTCATAAATATGAGCCAGTTGACAAGCATCCAAAATTTCGATCGGATAACTTTGGGAATGACTCAACAGTGGCATGAAAGGAGAGGTTTTTTTCGGTGCCATTGTAACTTCAGTCACTAAATGAATGGGTGTGTTGTGGTTCGCCGTCAGCAGGTGTGGACGGCTGAGGTCTCGGAGAGCGAGGACTCAGATGAGGGGCCTGCATGTGATGCAGGGATGGGGCCAGGACCATCAGGGAATGGAGTGCTGCCTTCAGGGATTGTGGAGGCTGGCAGCAGTGAGGAAGAGGACCCTGAGGAGCCTGTGCCCAGTGCGTATGCATGCAGGGCTGCTCGAAGGAAAGAGCAGCTGCAGCAGCATGGGTGACTTGGGAGTAAGGCTGCCCCTCCCTTAAGAGATAAAAGCCAGCTGAGAAACCGGAGTTCTTTGCAGGAAGCAAAGAAATTTTTGCACTCAAGCCTTGTGGATGTTCAAACTATCTTAGTTTGTTTGGAGACTTTGTGTTTGAAATATTTCTTGGCAACTTTACCTAGTGTTCTTGGCAGACTTGCACAACCTTGGCAAGGCTCGTTCTTATCAGAGACAATTAGTTTGAAACAGCCTTTTAACCGTGAAGGAACAGAATTCATAAAGAATCATTCAAAGGTTTTGCCGCTACCTCCGTTTGGTGTTTAATTTCCTTGGAACAAGGTTTGGGTCAGAACAGTGTGTTAAGTCAAGGACTACCTGTGTTGAGGTCTGGAATAGGACAGTGTTGATGACCGTGGTGATGGAGGCATAAGGAACAAGGATTAGGACACTTTCCTTGGGTAATCCCAAAGAATAAAGTGACGTGCAGGATGTGTGGGCGATCTGGCTGCCACATGTCACTCCACGGACTGCCAGGGTTGATTCAGCTGATCAGTTGACTAGGTGGGCACGCCATTCCTCTCTCACCACTTCATGTGTGTCCCTCCCCAAAGCTGCTCGCTCGGTGGAAGAGACGGCCATCTCAGATAGATCTTCAGTCAAGGGTATACGATAGGACTAGAGGTGACACAATTGCAGTGTTCCAATATTTGAGGGACTCCTACAAAGATGAAGTGGTCAACTATTTTCCCCAAGGCACCAAAAGGCAGGACAAGAAGCAATCGTTGGAAACTAACCATGGAGAGAACCAATCTAGAACTAAGGAGAAATTTCCTAACGGTGAGAGCAGCCAACAAATGCAGTCCCTTGCCTTCAGAAGCTATGGTGGCCCATCACTGGGGGCTTTCAAAGAGAGACTGGACGGCCATTTGTCTGAAATGGTAGGAGGTCTCCTGCTCAAGTAGAAAGTTTCATTAGAAGACCTACAAGGTCTCTTCCAATTCTATTGTTCTATACCTACACTCTTCTCCTGCTGCAACCTCCCATTAAGCTCAAGGTCCATGTGTAGGAAAATAAAGTGAGTGATGTGGGACATGGTTAGCCACAAATGGAAGACCACCAAGAAATTCAGAGCTGTGGGCTAGATGGAATAGCTCAAAATTCTCCAAGGCGCCCAGCCACAAAACTGTATAGAAGCCTGAAACCTGCATCAGTTTCTATTAGATGCTCAGAATGGGCCTTTGGTTCAAGAAATTTACCTTGCCAATTTCTAGGTGAATGGTACCTTTCCTAATCAGGGTGCGTATGTGTGTGTAATACTTTCAGATTTCAGATCCTCTTCCTTGGTGATGCATAAAAAGTCATTGCTGTTGTTGCACAACCAGGTGTCAAGTGTGAATCCAAAGGGATTTCAGCCTATCAAAGACTGTAGTCTCTTCTCAAAATAGCTGCTAAGAAATTGGAGGGCATAACACAAGCTGGACACACCCCAGAAGTGAGAACATTGCATAAAACAATTATGGGTGTTGGACAGGTGTTGTGAGGTCTTCAAACTTTCCCCACTTCTCATAGCCACATTGACATCTGGAACCATGGAGATCTGTCACACTAAACCAGAGATTATCTTTAGCTGGATTGAGGTTCTACTCAAGTCCTTGTGTCTTGTTGAAGAACTTCATGTCTGCCAATTTCAGTGAACGACACCCCCTTTACTTGGCCAACCCAGGGGAGGTCCACTTGGTTGGTTATCTCATCTGAAATCTGATTTTAGTTGTCTATCACAGATGAGTTCTCTAAACCCAGGCCCTCCACATTTACTTTAGTTGAAGGGTCCCCAAATTTGGCAACTTTAAGACTTGTGGACTTCAACTCCCAGGATTCAGGTCGAATCCCTAGCACCACGTAACGGAGTGACCTGCCATTCTTTGTCCCAGCTTCTGCCAACCTAACAGTTCAAAAGCATGAAAAAATGCAGGTAGAAAAATAGGAACCACCGTTGATGGGAATTCTGGTAACAGCGTTTCATGTGCCTTCAGAGGCGTTTAGTGATGCAGGCCACATGACCCCGGGGACGTCTTCAGACAACGCGGCTCTTTGGCTTTGTAACGGAGATGAGCACCGCCCCCCAGAGCCAGAAACGACTAGCACGTATGTGCGAGAGGAACCTTTACTAGCCCCGCATGAATATCCAATTGGAGTGGAAATAAATATAAATTCAGATGCTTGCATGTGTTTTGCCAAATGATGGGGACAACCCAATATAGACCTCTGGTGGCCCAATGGTTAGAATGCAGTATTGCAGGCAAACTCTGCCCACAGCCCAGAGCTCAATCCTGACGGAGCTCAAGGTTGACTCAGCCTTCCATCCTTCCAAGTCAGGAAAATGAGGACTGAAATTGTTAGGGAAAATATGCAAATAGTGCTTACATTGTAAACTGCCCAGAGAGGGCTGTAAAGCACTATAAAGCGGCATATAAGTGTAAGTGCTATTGCGATTTAAGTCTAAGTGTTATTGCTATTGCTATTATGATACTTGTGTTTAGATCTAAAGCAGAGGTCTCCAAACTTGGCAACTTTAAGACTTGTGGACTTCAACTCCCAAGCATAGCATAGCTGGCTGGAGCGTTCTGGGAGTTGAAGTCCACAAGTCTTAAAGTTGCCTAGTTTGGAGACCTCTGCTTTAGATCTAAACACAAGTATCAAGTATCATAATCAAAACACATTCGTGCTATCTGTAGCACTTCAACTTTTATTAAGTTATTAAAATATGACAAATGTTGAAAAAAACCTACTCGTTAATACACAAAAAGATAACAATTTATAAAAACAAGGAGCCTTGGCAGTCAGCGTTCTGTACAAAATACTGTTAAATCAAAGAGCAAAATCGTTCTTCTGCCTCTGAAAACTCTCGAGTGTCTCAACACACCCAATACAAACAAGCTGAAAAGCAAGAACTCTCAATTTACACTTATTGCTTCGTACACGGAGTGACCTTTAAACTTTGCTGCAGCAGTTAACACCTTAAGTGAGGGCTAAACTCCCATTTAGCATCTGCAGTTATATACATTCATACATATACATAGATACATGTGCACATGTACACATACACACATATGTACACACGTATATACATATATATATTTATAAACACACGCACACATTCACATACACCCACAGATGCTGGAATTTATATATATATATAATCTCAGTGCTATATTTGGTCCTAATATTTGGGTTTTCAAAAAGCCAAATATCTGTATGGATTAAAAACTGTTTATAAGCTCTTGTGATTTGCAAGACATACCTTGAGCCTGGTGAGGGAATGCAACCCCTCAGATACTCTTGGTAACTAATAAAATCAAGAAACACCTCCTAGGGGCCTCCAACCAAAACCATCTTTAGCCAGTGGAAAACATGACTCTGAATACTTAATTCCATAAGCTATTAAAAAGCCATTGTGGCTACTGACACTTGGTTTGGAAAAAGCAAGTTTTACAAAACTAGTCCGCTACTTGAGGTTTTTTTGTGGCTGTGACTCATGGGTAAATTAAGACACTGGGCAAGTTGGAATCTACAAGCCAACAGAATTCTCAATGTTAAGTGGTAAGGATAAACACTTTTTAATTGATCCTGGATGGCCGCAGGTATAAACTGTGGGTTGTCTGAGTAAGACTGATCACAAATAGCCCAGGATGAATTTTCAGAAAATGACACCGAAAAGGCACCACACAGACAATAAGATTTCTTGAAAGGAAAAAAAACAACCCACCACCACTTATAGAAGCACCAACAAGATAGGTAAGGAAGTTTTGCCTGATTATATTTGACAGCTAGCAGTGGACACAAATATTGATATGAAAACTGTCACTTACCTGGCAGGATAGAAGGCCTAACTTTGGGCATTTTTAAGACCTGTGGACTTCAACTTCCAGAATTCCCCAGCCTGCTGGCTGGGGAATTCTGGGAGTTGAAGTCCACAGGTCTTAAAAATGCCCGAGGTTGGACAACCCTAGCCTATATGGATGAAGGATCAGAGGGGAACAATAGTGACAGCACGATTAAATTGGATTGAGGCACGCACAGAAGTGTTGCTTGGCAACCCATTCCTCTATGGGCATGTGTGCAATCACTGGATTAATATTAGGACTTAAGTATCAACTGAGATTAACGGTGGGCATATGCAGGTTTGTGGAGTTGCTTAGATGCCTGCTTCCTGCGCCATGCATCTTGTAAACAGTGTCAGACAGTCAAGCACTTGAAGGAATTTCACGTCCTTCTTCCAAGCATGGAGTTTCGTATCCTGTACTCATCACCAACAAGCTCAGCAGAATTTGCCATCAAGGCCAAACAAAGGACCTGCCCTTAAAAGGAGCTTAGAAAAGTGCATTTTGGCCCCAGGGCTTCACCTGCCACTTCATGATACCTTGAGGCTTTAAATGTAGGCTAGACGTGATGCAACGATTCCTATGAAACAGTTTGCCTTCTAATCAAGGCTAGGGAAGGTAGCTTTTCAGGTGGCAGGGCCACCATGATCTGGAAGAACTAGCAATTATAACTAAATTAAAATTTAAAAAAAAAAATTAAAGAGAAATTTCCTGACAATGTTGAGAGGCGTGGCTTGCAGCGTTCTTCTCACAGAAGAAAAGTGGTGGAAACTTTCAGAAGTTGTAAACTGGTTCGCCATGATTGTCAGTAGCCTTTTGACCAAGTACGGGCATGATTGAACAAAGAAGCCAACATCGATTCAATGCTACAAAGCTTTTCTCGACTTGGCTAACAGGATGGGTTATATACTCTGATCCCTTGGCAGGCAACCAGCTGGCGAGTCTGTCCTAAAACGTAATGAACTGAACAGCCCAATACTTTACGATCGTCGTTGAAAATAAATGGAAGGTGATGAAAAGGCATAAACATACTGTATTTTAGTGACAGAGCAGATGGAAAGGTTTTGTGCAGATTCCATGTTTTCTTTTCTTGGGCCCCACAGGCCAAAGGTCTTAGGATCACGAACAATACCATTTGCTCAAGGAGTCTTCAAGTGGTGCTCCACATTCCAGTCAGAGAAGGCCTGGTTTGAAATCAGGACGTTGAAACCTATAGATTGTCCTGATATTTCAGCTGGGAGATTTGGCACAGATCTCAAGGTTTTGCATTCAAGGCATTCTATGAAACCATCGACAGGTAAAGGTCCAATTTATCGTCTAAACATACATTCAACAGACAGGAACTCTGGGTTGAAATAGGACGAGGCCAGCTGAAACCAGGTTGCATTCCTGTAAAACAGGAATTCAAGTTTGGCAACTTGTGGACTTCCAATTCCCAGAATTCCCCAAGCAGCATGGCTGGCTGGAGAATTCTTGGGAGTTGAAGTCCACAGGTCTTAAAACTGCCAAAAGTTGGACACCCCTGTTGTAAAGAGACTAGGGTTATTTTATTACTGGATTGCTATTGATCAGATGACTACAAGGTCTTATTGGGTAGCTACAAATACCAAACAGCAGCCTTGAAAACTTTGGTCTTCTCCAATCCCAGGTAATTTTAGGGTGTTGTTTCTTCAAAGGACTTCTCAGAATTGATGGGTGCTTGCTGCAGATCTGAGTGATGCCCTATTTTTTCTTCTTTTGAGCTTTATGCAAGCAGACATGACCAAAGGATTAGGATACAGAATTGATGTCACCAGGAGAAACGCCAGGAAAAAAAATAGATGTCCATACTGTATCAACTGTACCTCTGGATTTGTGGGGTGATGCTGTTGAGACAAACATAAATGACACCCCAATGGCAATATGTGCAATGGCAAAAATAATGGGATTAGTCCCTCATTTCAAAAAAAACCAAACAAACGGGTTGTTAGAGAACTACTCCAGCTCTCAAAAGTGAAAGGCATCTGGCTAAAATAGTTCCTGTCTGAAAAACTGGCCTTTGACCATATTGAAGCTGCCTAGTATTGAAGGCGCAGCTACTGTAATTGATCTGGAGCTCCAGCTTAAAATATAACGTGAAAATCATTGAAAACGGACCTCTCGTTATCCTTTTAGTCTTCATCTCATCAAGTAGGAACCCAACGCATGCGCTCATCTCGCTTCAGAAAACTTGGTTAAAGCTCCTGCATTGTCTTCCAGAACCCTTTGCATCTGGGCTGGTGAGGCCAATCTAAGGTTAAACCCATGCCTGTCTGGGTCAAACACTCTTCACAGGGGCTTCACAGTTCCCAGGTTCATATTGGCAGCAGCAACCCAGCGTTGGGGACCTTTTGGCTAGGACATCCTAAGGTTCTCTCCTTGACGTTCTAGCTCAATAAACATAGGAAGAGGAACGTTCTCTGCATCCCAGAGAAGCAGCACACGGCCTTCATACAGAAGGGCACCGAAGAGATGTGGCCCTTAGGGCATATTGTCAGGCCCGTTACCAGTGTTGCCCTAGGAAACAAGTAACCCTTAACTGACAAAAAAAACATTTCCAAGAAGATTCAATTCGCTGGAAAAAAAAGAAAAAAGAAAGAAACAGCAGCAGCTTTAAAAATAGAGGTCCAAAACATTCTTTTGTGCTTCCCTGTTGGGGAAAAAAAAATAGCATTTAAACGTCTTGGGAGGAAAAGGTGGAACTCTACTGTGTCATGAGCCGAAAAGAACCTTTTTAACGTAGGATATGGTTAAGTTATTATACAGCATCTCGATATGTTCACTTCCGGGCAGCTCGTAAAGCACCACCTTTTGTTCCTGTTGACCTATCCACTTCTGGCACTGCAAGGCACTTTCTAAGTTTACTGTCCCATCTCCGTTCCCGTAAAAGACCTTCGGCTCTTTATCTGGTAAGCTGTCGTAGAAAAAGGAATCCGGGGTATTCACCCCGGTGCCATAAAGGCAGTGTGTGCGTACGCCCGGAGGCGCCATGCTGTAAATCAAAGCTTCCGTTGCTTTTCTCATAAGCCAACCATCTTCAAAATTGATGTCCGTGTAGAACTTCTCGAAATCCCGAATCGTATAGTTGGCGGAAGGCGTGCTGACAAAGACCTTCTCCGGAGACCAGGTGTAATTGTAAGGGAGCAACCAGCTGGTGGAAACAGCCGACCTCTGCTGATCCCTGATCTTGAAGGAGCTGATCACGGGAATCCGGTTGTTGTCCCCTGTGACATTAAAGCAAGGGCTTGTTAGGAGTGCAGTGGGTCATAAACACGTCAGTTCCAGTTTAAGCAACAACAACAAAAAGCACGACTTGGAACTTAGCGCATTTTCTAAGAAATTACGGAAGGATCCTTTCCTCATCAAATATTGTGGAGAGGAGCCATACTGCAAAAGTTTGATATTATAACAGCTTGAAGCACAGTAAGAAAAGCTGCTGTCCTTCAAAAACAATCAAGGAGAAGAACTAAGTGTGATAGCAGGATTCCAGTATTTGAGGGCCTGCCACAAAGAAGAGGGGGGCAATTTATTTTGCAAAGCACCAGAGGGCAGGACAAGAAACAATGGATGGAAACTAATCAAGGAGAGAAGCAACCTGGGATTAAGGAGAAACTTCCTAAGAGTGAGGACAATCAATCAGTGAAACGGCTGGCCTTCATAAGCGGTGGGTGCTTCATCCCTGGAGGTTTTAAAGAAGAGACTGGACAGCCACTTGTCTGAAATGATATGGAAACTACTGCTTGAACAAGGGGCTGGACTAGAAGACCTCCAAGGTCCCTTCCAGCTCTATTCTGATTCAGATTTCTGATGTTTTTAAGCATGAGCAGCAGTGTGAACCAACCAGAAGTATCTGAATGCCTGAATCACTTGGAAGGACTTGGGTAGCCTCTTGTCGGACTAGCAAATTAAAAGGCAGAGGTTCTTGGGAGCTGTAGCTCCTGATGATTGGCCCAAAGCCATCCAATTGGTTTTCATGCCTAAGGTGGCATCTCCAGGTGATTGGCCCAAAGGCAACGCAGCCAGCCCTTTTCAAGGCAGGACTAGAACTCCCAGTCTCCAGGTGATTGGCCCAAAGACTCCCAGCTGTCTCCCAATTCCTAACCTGGTGCCTTCACCACTAGACCAAACTGAATACGAGAATTACAGCATCCCCCAGGTCACTCTCTGAGGATCAAAGTATGCTGGGCATCTCCAGCTGTACCACAGTGCCCCATATCCCTCCAAACCCACCTACCCGATGCCAGCACTCGGAAAGCTTTAGCTACTCCTCCCCACGGAGCCCCCAAGGACACAAAGTCTCGGATGTATTTGTCTTTCCATTCCTGGGGCTGACGGCTGAAGAAGTACAGAGAATACATGTTCCCCATGCTGTGGGCAATCAGGACCACCGGTTCGCCATACTCTTCGTACATGATCTCGATCAGCTTCTGGAGCGCTTCAAAATAATCTCCGTTCTCATCTGCAAGGATGAAGACACAGGAGTTATCCAACGGAAAGAAGGAAGTCATTACCTTCGTTTGGTTTAGAAACCTTTGTTGACCTGTCAATAGATTGCAAACTTTCAGACTGATTATTGAACAAACTGAAACTGCTCGCGGGGGAAAATGCAAGAATTATTAAGAGAGCAGTGATTTGTTTCAGATAGCCTTACACGTTAACAAACAGGCTCTTGCCAAGGAAATGTAAGAAAGGTTTAACTAATCAATCAATCAATCACAAACACTTCCAGGAATATTGCTCAAGTTCTGAATTGGCTATTTGCTAAGTAATTCCTTTTAATTAGGGATATTTTACCTGGGATTCAAGGTATCCCATTTAATTATCATTCTAAGAAGTGCGTTAAAAGTTTAGATCCCCTCAATCAGGGATGTCCAACCTTGGCAACTTTTAAGTCTCGTGGACTTCAACTCCTGGAATTCTCCAGCCAACATGGGGAATTCTGGGACCATGTTGGCTGGGGAATTCTGGGAGTTGAAGTCCACAGGTTTTAAAGTTGCCATGATTGGACACCCCTGTCCCCAATGAAGGAATCCTTTGCTCCTGTCTCACACTTTTTTAAGAACAAGAATATTTGTAGGGTTGATCCCATGATCAGAGAGTAAGATGTTGCAACTGCAATTGATATAATAACTGCAACACACCCAGAAAACATATACATATATTTACACAATATATAATTTATAAAGAATATGCACTCTAGCACATTTTCAGGAAGGCCCTAAAGTTAATCTTGATTTCAACAATATTTATGAAACTATGAAGACATACTTGCATTTCACCTACTGATATAATCACAGAATGACTAAGTCTGGTTAAGACTTCAGTGCTTTGCTTATTTTCTGACGCTCCTTCAGTGAATAACAATCACAGAAGTGAAATCTGACAGTTCTGATAAAAACTAATTTTAAAAATTAATGCACTCTTTTTTAGAACTGCAAAGTTTTTATTCTTTACACGACTGCCTTTAACTAATTTAGCATTAAAGCCCAAACATTTGAGTTCAGTGTTGAATGTCTATTTTAAAAAGAATGATATTTATATACCTTGTAGATAACTTATTTAATTTTGTGTTTAAAAATCCCTTTGTCCTTGCTTATTGGACAAAGGTCTTCAAACTTGGCAGGTTTAAGACTTGTGGACTTCAACTCCCAGAATTTTTGAGCTAACCTGACTGGAGAAGGAATTCTGGGAGTTGTAGTCCACAAGTCTTAAAGCTGTCAAGTTTGAAGACCCCCTGTTACTGAGTGATATTTTAAAGCAGAAATGTTTAATCTTTGTCATTGTTTTCATTATTTCTATTATTCCAATGTGCTTGCTTAAACCTGTAACAATTTACACCAAAAAGGCTGACAAGAGTTTTGTCAGTTTTCTAAAAGTTTCTGCCTGGAGTTCATCAAACCAAGTTAAAATTCATGTAGCAAGTTAAATATATTCTGGGCTTGGTTTAAAAAAAAAAAGGTTGGTCGTTCAAATAAGGAGAAACCAGGCTATATCATCTGGCATAAACAAACAGCAAAAAACAGGACTTGGTTCAAACACCATTATACACTTGCAATATCCATATGTGAGATCAGCAGCAGACTGGGTGAAATACAGAGGAACATTATTTTCCACTGTTGGGGCAATTTTTTTTCCAGCTGTTTTTATCAGCCTCTCTCTCTCTCTTCCTGGTTTTCTTGCAGCATTCGATTGGTGAAGTGAGAAGATCGATTGGCAAACAGCCTCGTGACATTCGGTTGCATCAGAGGGTAAACAGCTCAAGAATGTTTGCATGCAGTTCTTAGGATCTCAAATTCCTAAGCTTGTTTAAGTACAGGTTAACCTGGCTCAACCTGGCTCAAAAGCAGTAACTGTGAGAGGGGCCTTGGAGTCTTAGTGGACAATCACTTAAAGTCAGCAGTGTGTGGTGGCGGCCAAAAAAAAGCCAATACAATCCTTGGTTGTATAAAAAGTGGCACCAAGATCACGGGACGTATTAGTACCGCTTTATAAAGCCTTAGTAAGGCCTCACCTGGACTACCGCATCCAGTTTTGGTCACCACATTACACAAAAAGATGTTGAGACTTTGGAAAAAATGGCAAAGAAGAGAAACTAAGAAGATTAAAGGCCTGGAGACGAAAACATATGAAGAACGGTTGAAGGATTTGGGTTTGGCTACTCTAGAGAAAAGGACTAGGGGGGACATGGTAGCAGTATTCCAATATTTGAGAGGCTGCTACAAAGAAGAGGGGGCCAATTTATTTTTCAAGGCACCAGAAGGCCGACAAGAAGCAATGGATAGAAACTAATCAAGGAGAGAAGCAACCTGGAATTAAGGAGAAACTTCCTAAAAGTGAAGACTGTTAACCAGTGGAATAGCCTGCCACCAGAAGTTGTGGATGCTCCAACACTAGAGGTTTTGAAGAAGAGATCGAATAAACATTTGTCTCAAATAGTATAAGGGGGGTTAGACTATAAGATCTCCAAGGTCCAGTTTGGCAGAGAAACATGGGACATTTATCAACCAAGCATCAGGTTGCCCAATTGTAATTTTTAACTTGTTATTCCGTTTTGCTTTATTTTACTTGCACTTTTAAAAACTTTTATTGCTTATTTAGAAAATCTACATAGGCATTTACTCACCCACAGTGACTCTAGGCACTTGCAAACAATAAAAACACCGCATAGATTAAGAAAAAAAAAACAATAACACCGCCCCCCCCTCCACCATCCCTTCCCCGGTGACAACACATGGTCAGATCAACCACTGGGTGGGCTCCGTCCCACTCTGAGCTCCCCAGGCCCACTGGCAAAACCAGATTTGGAAGGGATGATATTCCAAGTATATATTGTAAGGTTGCTCATTTTTAGTGTTGATTAGGTAGCACATAATCCATAAATAATATCCGTAACTTTTAATTTTTGTAATATCCGTAATATTTTCGTAATATCCGTAACTTTTAATTTTCTGAGTAAACGTATCGAAGACTACTTGAGGTCCAGAAGCAACCTTGGGGGGGGAAAACAATTATTCCAGAAGACGCCGTTTTCCTTGATAGCACGGTAGCTTTCTTTAAAAAAAGAAAACTTTAATAATCTTATTATCCAAAGATTTAAGAGCCCAAATCCTTATAATAATGAATGTCATACTTGGTGCCTTCCTCCAATCGTAAGGAGCACCTCTAATACTTTCATCTCGCACATAGCCCAGGTCTACCAGTTTTTGGACCAGCGTGTAGAAGTAGGTGCCTGTAGACAAAGAGAATTTGTGAGTCAGCAAAGGTTTAATCAACCATCTTCCCTTTACACAGAGCGAGCTTAGATCAGAGATTCCTTTGCAGCCAGTTCTCATGCCTTGTTTTTCAAAGGGACCATGGATTGAATGAGCTATTGTGTGCAGAAACACATTCCTACTCACTTTGAAGCTTTTCCTTTTCTTATTACTAATTTAAATTAACAAAACGTACTTTTAAAAGTTCACTTTTATTTTTAACTAGCTGTGTGCCCGTGCTTCGCTACGAGACTATGTGATCGGGCTTAGTTTTTGGGGAGGAAAATAAGGGGGGGGGGATTGTGCCTACCAGCATCCATTGGTATTCATCTGGCTAGCGCCCTGTCAGTGCGTGAGAGTTGAGGGCTGTTTGGAAACTCAAACAGTATTTGCTCTGAGCAAGAATAGCAAGAAGCCTGGGTGTGGCTTAGCTCAACTGTTTCTGTACTAAAGCTGGTGGCTGCTGTGAAACTGAAACTGAAAACTCCTCTCCTCTGCTTGTGTTTTGCATTTGGAACAGATTTCTTTTCAGGTGGGGAGGGGAAGTAGAACTCCTTAGCATCAGAGCGTGTTAATAATAATAATATAGGAAACACTAAATGCACTGATGGTGATTTCGAAAAATCTTTTCTTACTAAGCACACAGAAACCAAGACGAACATACATGCCAAATTTCAAGTTTGTTAGGCTTTACGATTCTGGAGATTTTGTGACGATGCGTGAGTGGTCTTTCGCTTTTATGTATATAGATTTTATAAAACATTTTTTTAATGTTCAATTTCTGCAAATGTCCACATCAGGTGGCATTATCTGTCAGTTTAACCTTTCCTTAGTTGCTGAAGGCAGGGAGGGGGATGGGACGGGACATGGTGGCTCAGTAGAAAAAGATGCTGAGCTTGTCAGCTGGAAAGCTAACAGTCCGGGTTCGAGTCCCGAGTGCTGCGTGGTGGGGTGAGCTCCCATGACTTGCTCCAGCTCCTGCCCACCTAGCAATTCAAAAGCATGGAAATGCAAGTAGATAAATAGGTACCACTTCGGTAGGAAGGAATGTGCGTTCTGTAGGCCTTTGGCATACAGCCATGCTGGCCACATGACCACAGGAAATCCCTTTGGACAACGCTGGCTCCCTCAGTTAGGGAACGCGAGTGAAGGTCACCCCCTAGAGTTGGATATAATTGAGCCCAAAATGTGGGTTGCTAAGTGAGACCATCGTTAAGTGAGTCACTGTAGCTGTTAAGTTAATAACACGGTTGTTAAGTGAATCTGGCTTCCTCCATTGACTTCTCTTCTCAGGTCGCAAAAGGGGATCACACGACCCTGGGAGCACCGCGACCGTCGTAAATATATGAGTCCACTGCCAATCGCCCAAATTTTGATCACGTGTCCTTGGGGATGCTGCAATGGTCGTAAGCAGGGAAATCGGTCCTAAGTCACTTTTTTTCAGTGCCGTTGCAACTTCAAGTGGTCACTAAATGAACTGTTGTAAGCTGAGGACTAACTGGATATGGTCAGACCTCCAGGTGTGCTCATTTGCTCCTCCTCTTATTAATCGGGTGCAAGAAAAGCGAACGGTGGGCACAAAAAGGGCTCTGAGAAAATGGGCTATGCCAGAGTATATTCATGAACTGGAATAGATTATGGCAACAGAGGTCAGCCAATGAATAGGCACAGCAACTAAGTCAGCCAATAAGGACTGTTTGGAAACTGAAAGTAGAAGTAGCCTAGGCGTGGCTTTATAGTCAGCTCTGAGGCTCTGAAGCTGTGTTGAGCTCCGAGTCTTGTCTATTGAAAATGAAACTGCTTCTCTCCTCGGCTGTGTATCTTGCTTGCCTGCTGAACTAAAGTGAAACTGATGTCTGCTTCCGTTTATAGAGTTTGTTCCATGTTGGAGAAATCTACAACTGGTATTGTAAAATTTACTTTATATGTTTATAAAGAAGTTAAGTGAAGACTCGGTCATCTGTGTTTACTTTTCCGGCACTGAATTTACACTGCAGTGCTCTGAACAGGGTACACGGGCTTTGGCGACTTGATGCTACCCAAATACCTTGATGAAAACAAATTACGTACCAACGCTTCTTTTACTAGGATCAAGGAACTCCAATGCAAAGGTCTTCCCAAATCCAGGGACTTTGATATCGACCCCGTCTGGGGGAGCGGTAGCGCCACTAGTTCGATTGTACACTAGCCTGGAGAGAAAAATCAGCGTTAATTCAAACAGGAACAGAATCCTATCAGATCGTGTATTGTAGCCTATTTTCATCCTCCAGGCTAAACTTCTTTCTGGAAGTTTATTAGCTGGTAGCCATCAGCATGGACTTTATGGATCTACTGTTCAGGCTCTAAGTTATAAACAATAGGGAGCAAGGTGCTTGTTTGCATTCTAATGGTCAAAACATTCAGAATGTATTGGTATTTTGATTGAAAAAAAGTGTATCGCAATGTTCTAGTGGGGTGCTTTGTTCTGAGCTGAAAGTAAAATTGTTTGAAATTAACCATATTCTATTTAATACTTACACACCGTAGCTATCAGGTAAAGCAAACGTACATGTTAAATGGAATTGTTTGAACTCATGTCTTCAACAAACCTACCACTGCAGGGCAAAAATAAGCTGGATTCCTTAAATAATTTATTGGTAAGTTGAATGTGCTGTAAACATTAGCCTGCTTTTTGGCGCATTCCACTTAAAGAGTTGGGACATTGTCAGTCAGCTTTGAGTAGAGTAGTTTAACCAAGTTTTTCTAGAAGAGTTAATGTAGCCTAAGAAATGTTTTCACTTAACACTTGCAACACTGCAAGTCCAAAAAATTAAAATTTAACTATTACAAAAGGATCCTGAGAATTACCGTTGGTTCACCTTTCCCAATCAAAGGTACTGGGGCTACAGTTCTCAGAATTCGTAATCACCATGGTCAACAGGTCTTACAGGTAAGAATTCTGGGAATTATTATTCCAACACTGTTAGTTAATTAGGTTCAACTTAATTGCCAGGTCATTTTTCTTAGCCAGTGGTGCTCTCCACTCCTTTATAATCCAAGTCAATAGAAGCATGGATGGCCTATCAATCCTGAAATTCACCATTTTAACAGCTTCACTTAATCTGTCTCTTTCTGGACAACGCCATTAGTTACATCAATTGCATAATGGCTGCACTTGGTCATTTTGACCAGTAAATGAACAACATATTTATTATCTTGCTTCTACTTTCCGGTTGGGGCGGGGTGGGGGGAAGACATTACATCAACTGTATTGTTTGTTCTTTTTGAAGTATTAAATGTTCTTGTGGCAACCGAGCTGATCATTAACTCTGTAGCTAACGTACACAGTCAGATGCTTAAAAAGCACAGTGCAAGATGGGTAACTATTAAAAACTCAAAGTGGCTTGGCCACGGTTTACCCATCTAATGTCACAAAATTTAAACCTTAAGCATCCTCTGCCATAATGCCACATCCTTTTGGAGTTACCATTCTCCCATGAGCCTTAAAATTTGGCTCTCGCCAGGACCTGAATTGGGGGTGATGGATCCCTCAGTATCAGGGTGGATTTGATTTAAATCACAATTTAAACCACTAGTAAAAAGGCTTGATCTAAAATCAACTGGATTTAAATCATAATTTTTAAAGAGCAACGTCACCACTGTCCCACAGCAGCTCCTCCTCTGACGACTGTGGACTCACCAACAGTCCCATTCCCTTCAATGGGAATGTTAATGTCCTTTTAAGGGGCACAACAAGGTGAGGGACGCTGCCATGATGGATCTGAAGTGACAGGTGCTCTTTAAATGCAAGGACTCGTTCCTGCTGGTAGTTAGAATCTTTATTATTGTTATTTGCAAACAAAATTAAGGTTTCCTATTTAGCTTGCAGAGCTTGGATTCACGGAATGAATTTCCCCAAAAATGTAAATATTGCAGAACATATACAGCCTCAGGCTACATAATTAAGCTCCATTTCATGCTAAATTATAAATGTATCTTAAATAGAAAACTATCTTTAGATATATATTTTTACTCTAAAAGCTTTATTAAAATAAATTTGATTTTTAAAAAAAATCTGATTTAAAATTTAAAAAATCTGGGTTTTTTTTTTAAAGCAATTTTTATCCACCCTGCTCAGTATGCTCTTTGCCATCCCCAGGCCCTGAATTATAGTGGGTAACAGAACCCTTGGTAGGGTTTTCTGATCAATGATTGCTTTTTTTCTAGACTTTGGAGGGTTTAACTGGGTTATAATAATGCTCTCTGAGCTTGGTTGTTTTCACTACCAAACTAGGCATTTCACTACCAAACTAGGTAACATCATCAGCGTTACAATATTGCTGTACTTGGTAACCTCACCCCATCCCAGACTCGTAATCAGTTAGGACAACCTGTAAATTCCTAAATAAATCCACTTAATGGTTGCAAAGAATCTTTTCCCTTAATTCAGGATTGTTCTTAATTTCTAGCCAGTCTTTTGACACACACACACACACACACACATACACCCTCCCCAGTGGTGGGATTCAAGCAGTGTAACAATCGTTTTGGTGAGTGCGCACTTTGCGTGCACGTGCAAAGTTTGGAAACCGCCCATTTTCACCTCTAATACTTACCTTCTGCTGCAGCCCCAGTGAGTAAAACAGCTGAGGCGCGGCAAACGAACTGTGCTGTGCAAATCAGCTGAGCTGCAAAACACGGAAATAAAGGACAGGGCGGGGCAGGGGCGGGGCCAAATGATCACCCGAACTACCGGTTCGCCGCCCGAACTGGTCCAAACCGGTAAAATCCCACCCCCTGCCCCTCCCACATCCCTGTATCTGACTGAATGATACAAACAAACAGTGCGGCCCACCTGATATTATCTATCCAGCAGTCAATGATAACTGGAAGCAACAATTCTAAATTCAGCCACAATGTAAAATAACTGTCTGTCTTCTTAGAGCAGAGATAGTGCACCACGGATGGTTTGTCCAACTTGGCTTCTAGCTGGTTTCCCAAATCTCCTGGCACTGTAATTATACAAGACAGGAAGACTTAACATGAAATTCTGTCAATTTAATCCAAGCCCTTTTTCCTCTCAAACATTGCCTTAGGTCAGGGATCTGCAACCTTAAACATTCAAGAAGCCGTTTGGGCCCCTTTCCTGCAGAAAACACCGGGAGCCAATAATTTAACAACTGGTGTGACTGGGTGGGAGTGGCCAACTCGACGTCACTCACTCCCACCCAGTCACCTCCTGCTCTGGAATAGGGAGCGAGTCTCCGTCCCCCGCCATCACCCTTACCTTCTCAAGCCAGGCAAGGAGTGACAGGGAGGGGAGGGGAGGGGCCAGCCAACAGGGAGCCACAGCAGAGGACCAAAAGAGCCACATGTGGCTCCAGAGCTGCAAGTTGCAGACCCCTGCCTTAGATGCTTAGGAACACATCGTGTTTTATTTTCCTACGTAAAACTCTTTCTGGTCTCCATGGGCGCCGTGTCGGGACTCCAACAAATCCACCCCCATTCAAATCATAAGTCTCTAGCCACATCTCAGAGAAAAGAAAGTTGGTTTATTAGAAGTGGCCATGTTGGTGTTAGCTGGATGCAGCCGATACTAAAATACATCTTTCATTTCCTCCTTGACCCTGGTCTTTCCCCCACCCCCTGGATGTGACTTCTCCAATGGGACACATCCATCCCCAGGAGTCATAAATCATGCTCTCCGGTAATATTTTTGCACTCCGACAACTTTGGGCTGACGGGGTGATTATCTAGGCACTTAAGGAATGCACTGTTTTCTCCCATTCCCTTTTTCTGGCAGCTGAACAGACCAAAGGAGTATCTTTTTAGTTGACACACCGTAGAATTGTTGAAAGTTATGGGGAAGGCATCTCAGAAAGCAAATCAGTCCGGTGGATTCCCAGCAATACAGGTAGTCCTTGACTTACAACAGTTCATTCAGTGACCATGCAAAGTTACAACGGCACTGAAAAACCCGACTTATGACCGTATTCCCACACTTTACGACCGTTGCAAGCATCCTCGTGATCACACTTCAGGTGCTTGGCAACCAACTCATGTTTATGATGGAGGCTGTGTCCAGGGGAAGTCACGTGATCCCTTGGTGTGACTTTCTTACAAGCAAAGTCTATAGGGAAGGTTAAGTGACTTTGCTTCTTACAAGCGAAGCCTTACTTAACCGCTGCTGTGATTCACTTAGCCCCTGTGGCAAGAAAGGTTGTAAAAATGGGGCAAAATTCACTTATAACAAAAAGTTTCACTTAGTACTGTGGGTTGTTCAGTCGAAGACTACCCGTATCCCTCAGAACAGTGTTTCTCAAACTTGACCCTGTGTTAAGAAACCTGGACTTCAACTCCCAGAATTCCCCAGCCAGATTTAGAATCTCAGCTTAGCATTTCCCACCCCACCCCCATTCCTAATCAGGTGGCACACTTAACAAAGAACTGGCAATAAATCTCCCATGTTTATTTCCTAAGCACATCTGTGGATTTTATTGGGCTCAAAGTGTATTGTGTTTTATTTGAGCCAAAGACATCACATTCTCTTCTGGCAAAACAAGTTCTGTTAGGATTTTAACAAACGTCTAAAGAGAACCTCTGTAAGATGTTTTATAGATGGTTATCTGCCCCCTTTGAGATTGGCGAAGATATATCCCAACGTGAATCCAGCATGTTCGAAATGTAAGAAGAAAGAGGGTACATTCTACCACATGTGGTGGTCCTGCCCGGAGACTCAAAAATACTGGCTAAAAATTTTAAAAATGGCCACAAGAGATCACTAATGAACAAACATTAGCTGGGGATATTTAAAAAGAATTATGGGAGAAATATAAAACATATAATGTTACATATCTTAATGGCAGCTAGAATTGCCTATGCTCAGTGTTGGAAGCCTAAAAATGTACCACCAGATGAATTTATTATCCAAAAAATAATGACTGGTGCTGAGATGGATAAATTAGCCTTGATGTTACAAGAGAAAGAGGAGTTTGAGTATTATAGAATTTGGGGAAAATGATATAGCTGGATTGAGATGAGATAGATGGAAGATGGAAAGATTAATGATAAGCAATATATAGGTTAAATTCTTACATTCGCATAAATTGTATATATTTGTAAATAATGCACAAAACAGTAGTATAAGATGAATGCCACAAACTGTTAATGTCAAGATATGTACACTTTTAGTCTGTTTTTAAAGTTATAAAAGATTAACAAAGTTTATTTTTAAAAAAAGCATTATCTGCAGAATATACCCTGGGTCACATGATCAGAATTGGGGGGGGGGAGGGGGCTTAGTAATTGGAATCTATTGATGATGTTTGCAGTGCTCCAGAATTAAATGACCACCATTTGTGACTTTCCCACCAGGCTTCCGACAAGCAGTGTCAATAGGGTAGGGTGAATACGGGACCCCCCCGCAGGATACTAAAACCCTACAGGTCTATTGCCTAGCGCCCAAATTCTGATCACACGACTGTAAGGATGCTGCAACGGTCATAAGGGCGAGGTTGGCCATAAGTCACTTTTTTCAATGCCATTGTAACGTCAAATGGTCACTAAAAGGTTGGGTTGCAAATTCTACCTGTGCAGATTGCAGATACTAGGCAGTTACGTTTAAAACTGTCACTGTCAGTATGTACAAATTGCAGTGGTTCTGCTGAATAGGTTTTCACCTACAATAATACCTATCATTTGCTCAAATGAATTCAGATTTACTCGAATTTTGCCTTATTAATAAAGCAAGAAATAATTGTGCATGGAAACGGGGGAAAAAAGACTTGGGTATTGCAAGACTATTTTCAAGGAGTACAAACATCATTGGGGTTTTTTTTTTGGAAACAATATAATGTAACAAGATTTGCAATAATATAACAAAAAGGGGAAAAAATGTTGTTTTTGTAACCTTCCAGTAAAAGATACTTTTGTATTCGTATTTATAACTGTTGCAAAAAAAATATATCAGAAGCTACTTCCTATTTCTTGTTGCACTTTTTTTCTTTTCACTTTATATTGTTTTATATTCGTCTTTACCTTTGATAAAAAAAATCATTTAAAAAATAGTGTTTGTGTGTGTGTGTGAACACAAAACAAAGTAGAAAATGGGCAGCAAGTCAACAATGTGTTTCTCTCTGCCACTGAAACATTCCAATGGAAATCTATTATATTTATGGCATCCAGAAAGTGATTAGAAGCCAAAAATATCTGCCACGGAGGACACAATATAATAGCAATAGCACTTAGACTTATATATCACTTTACAGCCCTAAGCAGTTTACAAATGTCAGCCTATTGCCCCCAACAATCTAAGTCCTCGTTTTACCGACCTTAGAAGGATGGAAGACTGAGTCAACTTTGACCCAGTCAGGATCGAACTGTTGGCACTCGGCAGTGAGTTAGCCTGCAATAACCACTGCGCAACCAGAGCTCATAAAACATCTAAGTGACATTAGCAGTATAAACAGCGTCCATGGGAGAATTTATGGGTATCCCCGTCATGTTGAAAACAAAGCAATGGGATTGACAGGATGACAGCAGCAACCAAGTGGGACTGTCACAACCTGATACTTCTCTTCTGGATTCCCACACACAGGTCAATGGGATTTCAACACTGCAGAAACCCACACAGGAGTTGTGGTTTGTATGTGTGCAAAAGGAAGACAGAAATGGTGAGCAGGGAGAGGCAATTTACCACCTCCCGTATGGACTGTAATGTCCCAATCCAGGTTAGAGCTTTATAAATCTCCAAGTGGCCTCCAATCCATTTAACAAACAGGCCAGATTCCCCTTATATTTTTCAAGATTTGGGATAGTGCACATTCAGCTAAACTAATTGAATGAAGAGAGGCTTTCTATACCAACAGAAAATGGCATTAATGTATCTGTTCTGTTAAGAGAACATTGCTTTACCACGTATTACTATGCAAATAGCAAAGCACCAACACACAACTCATCACATTAGAAAATGCCCTGTTGCAAATCTTCCTTAGTAGACCTTTTTATATAAATTGTCATAAGGAATGCTCTGGAGGTTTCTTCTTGTACTTCCAAAAGCTACTAACAGAAGCTTCTCAAAAGTCAGAAGTTAATAAACAGCCAGTTTAGTTTAGGGGTAAGGCACCAGGTTAGAAAGCGGCAGACTGGGAGTTCTAGTCCTGCCTTAGGCATGAAAGTCATCTGGGTGACTTTGGGCCAATCATCAGGAAACTGAGTCCTAGTTCTACCTTAGTCATCAAAGCTAGCTAGGGGACTTTACCTGAGGAATTCTGGGAGTTGAAGTCCACAAGTCTTAAAGTCACCAAGTTTGAGGACCTCTGCTCTAAGCTGGCAGGAATAGCCAATACCCCAGAAGACAAGCTCAGGATCCAAAAAATATATATTGACAGCCTTGAACAATGGGCCCTATCCAACAAAATTAATTTTAATGTGGAGGAAAGCAAGGTTTTTACACCTGGGAAGGAACACAAACAAGGCTACAGGTACAGGTTAGGCAAAACCTGGCTCAAAAACTAACTGTGAGAGGGACCTTGGAGTCCTAATGGATGATCCCTTAAACCTGAGCCAGCCGTGCGCGGCAGCAGCCAAAAAAGCTAATACAATCCTTGGTTGTATAAACAGAGGCATAGAATCAAAATCACATGAAGTATTAGTACCGCTTTGTAAAAGCCTTAGTAAAGTCACAGCTAGAATAGTACATCCAGTTTTGGTCACTACGCTACAAAAAAAAGATGTTGAGACTTTGGAAAAACTAACCAACTAAGATGATCAAAGGCGTGGAGACTTATGAAGAACGGTGGCAGGATTTGGGTTTGGCTAATCTAGAGAAAAGAAGGACTGGGGGTGGGGCATGATAGCAGGATTCCAGTATTTGAGGGGATGACACAAAGAAGAGGGGGTCCATTTATTTTCCAGAGCACCAGAAGGCAGGACAGGAAGCGATGGATGGAAACTAATCAAGGAGAGATGAAACCTGGAATTAAGGAGAAACTTTCCTAACAGTGAGGACACTTAGCCAGTGGAACAGCTGTGGGTGCTTCATCAATGCAGGTTTTTAAGAGGCGACTGGACAGCCGCTTGTCTGAAGTGGTACAGGATTTAGCAGGGGCTGGACTAGAAGACCTCCAAGGTCCTTTCCAGCTCTATTCTGATTCTTTCAAGCAAAAGCAAGGTGGATATGAATTATTCCTAAAGACTTTCAGGCATTTTGTTTACAGATATTCAGAAAAGCTGTTCTATAACTGGAGAGAATAACTAATGAAAACTATTTTCAGGAAGGTTGGAAAAACTCCAAGCTAATTAGAAACCTGATACAGATCGTGAGAAATTTTAGACAACTATTATCTTGAAACTGATTAAGAATTTAAGCTTCTGGATCCCTCTGCAAAGTTCAGGACATATTTGTCTCCCCTGGTTTTGTCCTTCCCTCTCTTTAAATTCATTCTCCCCTGGGACACACCCCTGGAATGAGGTTTACTTATGCGAGACAAGTCTGTTTTTTCCAAGAATTGTGGAACATTACTCCTCACTGTCCAAGAACAGTTCACAAAATTACGTATGTGAATCAACAAACAGTTACTCAGGAGGTTATTTTTAGAACTTGGGGACAAGCATGGGACATGAAGAAAAACGTATCAACAAGAAGCAACATCTAGCTAGGAAGAAAATACAAGCCCCAAGCTAGAGATACCTTTGCTTCAGAACTCCATGGTAGCTGAGTAAACCTGCATGTGGGAACAGAGTTACATTAAAGCACCCTAAAATGATGGGCTTAGCCATTCATTCATGCCCCCTTCTGTGATGCTCATCCCCAGTACAGGTAGTCCTCAACTTATAACAATTCATTTAGCGCTCAAAGTTACAATGGCACCGAAAGAAGTTGACGTAGGGCCCATTTTTTCTCACTCCCCACTTCTGCAGCATCCCCAAGATCGTGTGATCAAAAATTCAGATGCTTGGGAACTGACTCATACTTATGACCGTTGCTGTGTCCCAAGGTCATGCGATCACCTTTTTTTTGCAATCTTTTGACAAGCAAAATCAACCGAGAAGCCAGATTCATGGTTATAACCAACATGGTTATTGTCATCAATTGAGGTGATGCACATAATTGTAGCAAGAAAGATCGTAAAACAGGGCAAAACTCACTTAAATGTTTCACTTAACAGCAGAAATGTTGGGCTCAATTGTGGTCATAAGTAAGGGACTACCTGTATTTTTTCTCCCCTTTAAGGTCTAAGCAAGCAGAATAAGGCAACCAAGAAGTGTTCATCGGAACACTAAAAGAAAACGCAACTTTGTTCCATAAACAGGGATAAACGAAGCGAAACCAATGGGGAAGCCAATTCCTGCTTCTTCTCTTGAGAAGCCCCCATACCCCAATGCCCAGCCAGACTCACACCATACCACAGCTCCCCCTCCACCACGCCCCTGCCTGCAGCCATGTTGTAACACAAAGACCCATTCCTGAGCTACTGGTCCTGGACTTCCAACTTCCAGCAGGCTTCTCCACTGACTTGGTTGGAAGCTGGGAGGACATCACAAGTGGCGGTCGTGTCAGGTACTCATTTAATGACAGTGGAGACGTGTCCGGATTGTTGTCACTAAGCCATGCTGTTGCGTGATGCTTTACGACTGCTGTGCTCAGCGACAAACTCGGGTCTCCATTGCCATGGCAGCCAGGTAAAAAAACGATAAAAGGAGTCCCCACAGATTTTACTCCGCTAGAAGTTGCAAACTTTAGGGGGGTGGCATGCTCAGCTCCATTTCAAGGCCGTTGATCCAGCGCTGTCCGAAGACATTTCTGTGGTCATGTGGTGTACTCAGAATGAGGGACTCAGAAATCTCTGGCACTATTGTGGACCTCCCGCTCCAGTGAGGAAGCTGTCTGAAATTTTTCTTCCCTCAAATCCAGCTCCTTTTCATATGAAATCCATACTTTCTTCCAACAAATCAAATTGATCCTGTTTCTCTTTTGGGGTAGTTCTACCTGTTAATGGTAGTTCTCTTATTTTTCTTCCAACATTCGATTGGTTGGAGAAATGAAACATAACTTTCCCAATGAACCACTGACTTTAAATAAAAATATAACAACTTTAAAAACAGGTTTGCTTTTCAGGCCTTAAGCCTTGGACAAAACTTTCAGACCTAGAAGTCTAGTGTTCTGCTATTTGCACCCGGAATATATTTGCATTCACCAACCCCTTCTCCTGGGCACTCAACTACCAAGTGTTTTCTACTCAAAAAAATTGAGAGAAAAGAAACTAATACTGTCCCATAAATGAGTATAAAACTTATGTATTTGGAATTCTTACAGAAGCCAGTTACTTTTTAAAAAAAATCTTACTCAAAACAGAATGCTTAGTTATTGAATTACAGTCCTATCTTGAACATCTGCCTATCACATGATGCATATAATCTCATCTTCAGCCTCAGATTAAACGCCAAAGCATTTTTTTCCATGAAGGCAAAATAGCTGAAAAAAGGGCATCCAGGTTTTTTTTTTCTTTTTCATGAATTCAACAGCTCACAATTTAAATATACAGTTCCTGTTATACCTAGTTTCTTAAGCAAGAAAAACAACCCTTTCTGTAAAACACATTGTAATTAGCTAAAAAAAATTGCTAATTTTTTCCTGTTCATCTCAGTACAATCACGCCTACAAGTGAAATAAAAAGGGTGATTTCTTTTTAGTGTCATAGTCTGAAAACCAACAGGCGTCACAAATTTCTGCAAGGAAAAACTGGTGTGATAGGAATTTCCCCAGATAGACTGGATGCTCTTATAAATCCATTATTTCTCTTGGAAACATAGGAGCCTGGATGTAGATCATAAGAGAAGTTAAAAAGTTTAGTGGGCAGCCTTTTTAACATGACACAGGAGTTACACTGATACCCAGATACCATAGAGAGACTGACTCCTATTTTGCACTGATGAGTGTCTTGCATCAATAATTATAGCCATTAGCAGACTTAGAGACTTCTGTTCCTAGTTTCAAAAGGTAAACAGATCTTCTTTTATTTTATTTCTGCTTTTGCCTTAAAGCACAAAGGCAAAACCAGTATTTTAAAAGACCAGGGTCAAAATCAGAACTAAGCTGGAAAAGCAACCTTGGAGGTCTTCTAGTCCAGCCCTGAACCTGTTTTTAATGCTAGAATTAGTCCTGCAGGTTTTGCCAATCAAGAAAAACATCTCATTGTCTCCTCTCTAAAGAATCCATTTCTGGATCCAGAAAGGTAGAAGGTACTCCCAAGAAGAAATAAATGACTTGTAAAACCTGCAAGGTGTTTGGTACAGGTAAGTAACCCTGGCTGGTTTCCCTTCCCAATATCAATCACCCCATCTCTCAGCCCAATTCTATACAGACAGCCTGAGCTGCTTCTTGGCTTCTCTTCTCCAACCCAAAAAGTTCATAAACCACTGAGAGACACCCATTCTGATAGATGACATTTAATCAAATTTAATGCACCTACATTAAATGCATTTCCACCGACTTTCCTTTTGTTTAAAAAAAAAAGAAGTGTGTGTGTGTGTGAGTTCCCCCTCCAGTTCAGTTCCCATTAATTTAGGGTTGCAACAACGACTCCCAGAAGTCCATCCTTCCATTACTCCACAACCCCAAATTAGGCAAATCGGGCCCCAACCAGTACGGTTAAGTAGGTGGGAGAAAACCAGAAAGACAAAACCCCAGATACCTCCCGCCCAGCCTGTTTTTCGGCAAGCCACCTTTGGGGCGGCTGCAAAGAGCCCTGAAACTTTTGCAAAAGAGCCGCCGCGGTTGCAGTCGGAGCGCGTTTCCCACGACTCCCCTTCGCCGCGTGCAGCTTTGTTTTGGCCCCGGGACGAGGCGGCCCAGTTGTTATTTTCACCATGCACACGCGTGGGGTTTGGCCTGACTCCTTATTTTTGGTGCGGGGGTGGGTGGGTGTTGTTGTTTTTGTCTCGTCGGGAGCCCCCTTTGCAAAGCAACCCAATTAGGGGGCCGACACGCGTTCGGCATCCCCACGACTTGCAAACCCGTTTCCATTGACCCACGGGCTTGCAAAATTAGAGGACCCCTAGTTTTTGTTGCGGGGGTAGGTGGGTGCTGTTCTTTGTCACGTCGGGAGCCCCCTTTGCAAAGCAACCCAATGAGGGGGCCGACACGCGTTCGGCATCCCCACGACCTGCAAACCCGCCTCCGCTGATCCAGAAAGGGGGGGGTCTCCTGTAGTACTTAACCCTAATCCCCCCTCCGCCCCCTTACCCAGCACGATGGGGGGCCCCGGGGGGCCAGTCCTGCCCCAGGGCGGTCCCGGAGCCACGGTAGGCGGCTGGGAGGCAAGCAGGAGCAGCGCCAGGAAGGCCAGCGAGGTGGCCGGAGGTCGCCCCATCGTTTTCGGATTCGCCCCGCCGGCGAGCGCAGCGCTAACGGAAGAGAAGCAACGGAGCTCCGCCCGCCTCGCCCTCCGAAGCCGAAATGAAGCGGAACGCGCCGAAAGAAGGCGGGTCGTTGCTAAAAAGGAGAGACTCTAGCCAATCCGCTGCTCCCCGGCTTTCTAGTAACCAATGAGAAGCCAAAAGAGGGGTGGTTCCCGAGAAGCCCCTCCTTCTCCCTCCTCGCGCACCTTTCCTCCTCCTCTTTCTGGAAGCCTTCCAAGATTGGCGAGTTGAGAGCGGATACATCGATCCAAAGCAGGCAGGAGGGGGAACCCGGGTCTCTTTGCCCTCCGTGTGTGTGTGTGTGTAACCGCCCGAGGGCACAATCGATCGCCGATCCAGTCGATTTCCTTTTTGGCTGGAGAGCCCGTAGGGAGTTGGGAATTCCTGTTTTTTTAATTTTGTTTTTATTCTAGGCGTCCTCAGTGCAATTTTTTTTTAAGGTTCGCGTTAGTTTAATTTTAGCGTTTGGCTAGGGAATTCTGGGAGTTGAAGTCCACCCTTCTTAAAGTAAACCAAGATTGGAAAACACAAGGTCTTGTTTTGCATGTCTTGTTTTCATGCTGTCATGTGCTGGTTTGTTAACCTGTTGTGTCCTGGTTTGGAGCTCCCCCCCCCCTGCTTCTCTCTCTCTCTCAAAAACCCTAAGAATTCAACGATGCCCAGGATTGTGATCCTGCTTGCGAGCAATGGATAAAAGCTCTTTTTCAGATGCTTTGTTCCAGAGTTTAAAAAGCATCAAAAGTAAGGAAAGTAGAATAGAAATATAGAATAAAATAGAATACAGAACAGAACAGAATAGAATAGAATACAGAATAGAATACAGAATAAAATAGAACAGAATACAGAATAGAATACAGAATACAGGATAGAATACAGAATAGAATAAAATAGAACAGAGAATAGAATAGAATAGAATAGAATAGAATAGAATAGAATAGAGAATAGAATAAAATAGAACAGAATAGAGAATAGAATAGAATAGAACAGAACAGAGAATAGAATAGAGAATAGAACAGAATACAAAATCGAATAGAATACAGAATAGAATACAGAATAGAATAAAATAGAACAGAGAATAGAATAAAATGGAACAGAATAGAGAATAGAATAGAATAGAGAATAGAATAGAATAGAATAGAGAATAGAATAGAATACAGAATAGAATAGAATACAAAATAGAATACAGAATAGAATAAAATAGAACAGAATACAGAATAGAATAGAATACAGAATAGAATAGCTTTATTGTCACTTTGAATGTACACTAATCACATTAAAATGAAATTTTTGTTGCATACAGCTCTCAAAAGTCACCACCTCCAATATACACTACATAAACATGAGAAAATAAATACAAAAATATGTATATTATATGACGCAGAAACACCACATTCCAGTTCAGATGTATACATGTACATGTTGAGAAAAACGAGCTTACCAGATGGATGGCATAGGGAACAAAGCTGTTACAGCATCTGGTAGTCCTGCTCGAAATACTTTGAAACCTCCTCCCAGAAGGGAGCAACAGAAACAGACCGTGAAGTGGGTGTGTGGGGTCTCTAACAATGGAGGGAAAAGTTTTTGTAGCACATTTCAACCCCTGCTTTTGTTGTGTAATGTAATCATTCCCCATAAAATCATAGCTGCAAATGAGCTTAGTCGTCAGCTAGTTTAAAGCTGCTTGAGATAGGCTCAACTAGAGTTTTGCTGCAGGAAAGAGGCAGAGAAATCAGCTCCCCAAAATTAAATCCTCTGCACCTCATGACTTGCTTTTAAAGTTAGCCAAATCCTTTTTGTAATAAGTAAATCAATAAAGTTCTATATAGGTAGTCCTCAACTTATGGCCAACATTTCCATTGCTAAGAAAGGTGGGTGCTAAGTGAGTTGCATCTGATTTTACAAACATTTTTCATGGTTGTTAAGTGTAGATGACCCAAAGGGGTATGGCACAAAAGCAACACAGTCGGATAATCAGTTGGAGTCCCTTCATTAGCTCCAACTTTGCCCCCAATGTCCTGGTTACCTTCTGGGCCGAAGAAAAACTTGAGACTTTCAAGAAGAGATTGGACTGCCATTTGTCAGAAATGGAGTAGGGTCTCCCGTTTGGGCGGGAGGTTGGACTAGATGACCTACAAGGTCCCTTCCAACTCTGATTATCTGTTATCTGTTATCCACTCCATCAGTTGCCCAGGACCTCAAACCCATGTGGTCCTGTTCGCTAATAAACCATTTTTCCAATTGGCCTCCATGTTTCCAATGTCTTTCTCCCCATTTGGAACTGAACCAGATGGATATTTCTTCCAACAGGATGCTGGGCTGAAGATCGGCAGGCTCACGTTTGGGATCCCATTTCTACCGTGGGACAGGGTGAGCTCCCAGCACAGGCTCCACTTCTTGCCAACTCAGCAGTTTGAAAGCAGGCAGCTGCAACTAAATAAATGGGTACCATTTTGATGGACAACTTAATGGGGACATGAAAAGAGTTCTCCAACTGAGTGTCCTGTGAGCAACAGTGCTATCACCGTTCAATCTTTTCAACCCGGAAACGCTTTGCTGCTCCTGAAACAAATATAGTAGTAGTACTTCATTTTGCTTTTGGAACAGGGCTGGGATGATCACCAAATGGTGATCACAAGATCCCCAAGATGTTGGAACAGTGGTATACACATACTGGTTGCCTAGAGCCAGAATTTTGGTAATATAGGATGCTATAATGGTTATGAAGGGGGAAATGGTGGCTCAGTGGCTAAGATGCTGAGCTTCTCTATCAGAAAGGTCGGCAGTTCAGAGGTTCGAATCCCTAGCACCACACAATGGAGTGAGCTCCTGTTGCTTGTCCCAGCTCCTGCCAACCTAGCAGCTCGAAAGCATGTAAAAATGCAAGTAGAAAAATAGGAACCACTTTGGTAACAGTGTTCCGTGCGCCTTTGGCGTTTAGCTGTGCCGGCCACATGACCATGGAGACATCTTTGGACAGCGCTGGATTTTCGGCTTTGTAACGGAGATGAGTACTGCCTCCTATAGCCAGAAACGACAAGCACATACGTGCGAGGGGAATCTTTAATGGTTATGAAGTGTGAAGACTGGTCATACACCACTTTTTTCAGTGGCAGTGTAGTTTTTAACAGTCATTAAATGAATGATTTTAAGCCACCTGTATAGGTTTCCCTGCTTTTATCTGTACTGCTTCAAGATATTGTCCATGTAAATGTCAAGTCTTTGCGGCCATTAAAAACCAGAATAACTCTGTTATTTTGTTTTTCCTCTTTCCTCCCTCTTTCTCCCCTCCCCACCCTACTTATCTTGAAAACTTGCTCACTGTGTTGTCGGACATTTTTATGAGTTTCTGAATTTTGAAATTCTTGCTCAGCGTCTAAGAATGCATTTTATATTGCATGCAGCACTGCAAAATCATTCTTTCCCTGTGACTCTGATTAAGCAGATAAAGGGAGACTAAATTAAAAATGCTTTTTAATGTCCCGGCTTATGCACAGGGGCACATGTTATGTTCATACTTATACTTGTTTTCTCACACACGCTTGACCAACTAAATAAAATAAATAAATAAATCCACCAAAGGGTTCACTCACTCCTCTGAATTGAGGAAGAGTTCTGAGTATGTGGTTGGACTCATTGCCTAACTATGCTGCAGAGGCCTCATGACACAACCTCATTTCAGTTAAGAAAAAATTGGTTGCCCCACAAAGAGGCAGATTTCACGGAAAGTTACATGGGCGTGATGCAACTGTTCAAATTTTATTCTCCATCCTAGCATCCTCGTGTTAGGTTGAATTATAACCAGTCACCGCAAAGGTGCTTTTACAAGAGGCAACTCAACTTTCTTGGTGCTTTTTAAAAAATAAATAAATAAATAAATACAGATACAGATTAACAGAGTTGGAAGGGACCTAGTAGGTCATCTAGTCCTACCCACCACCCCTGCCCAAGCAGTAGACCCTACACTATTTCTGACAGTCCAGTCTCTTCTTGAAAGCTTCCAGAGATGAAGCTCCCACAACTTCTGAAGGCAACTTTCTGTTCCATGGGTTGATTGCTCTCATGATCAGAAAATTAAATCAATTAAAACATTTTTAATTTGCTTCTCATCCATGAAGCTTCGGTTCCAACTGACTGGTGGGGAATGGAAGGGTTTTGTAAACTTCGATGGTTGACAATCTCCACAGACATACAGGTATCCCTGTTCTTATGACTACAGTTGACCCCAAAGTTTATGTTGTTAAGTGAGACATTGATGAAGGGAGCTTTGAGCCATTATACAACCTTGCTTGCCACAGTCGTTAAGTCAATCACTGCAGTTGATAAGTTAGGAAAATGGCCGATAAGTGAATCTGGCTTCCCCATTGACTTGGATTTGTGAGAAGGTCACAAGAGGGGATCAGCTGACCTTGGGACACAACAATGGTCATAAATATGAATTGCCAAGCATCTGAATATTGATCACATGATCATGGGAGGTCGCAAGTGTGAAAAGCGGTCATAAGTCACATTTTTCAGTGCCATTGTAACTTTAAACAGCCACTAAATGGATGTCAAGGATTCCATGTATGAGCAGGCATCATCTCCAATGTGTAGGATAAAGGTAGCCAAAGAGTATCAGCCAGGCTAAGAAAGTGTCAGGGCTCTGGTAGTTACCCCCATTAAAATCATAAGTCTCTCGCCAGATTTTCAAAACTTAAAGAAGATTTATTAGGAGTAAACCTGCCAGCACTGCCTGGTTGTAGCTGACTGTGAGACACATCATTCATTGTCACCCTTGACCCTGGTTTCCCCCCCCACCTCCTCGGTGTATCATAATTCATACTCTCCAATGGGACACATCCATAGCCAAGAGTCATCCATCATGCTCTCCAGTTAGAATTTTGCATGGCAGAAACTTCAGTCACCTAGTTACTATCTTTGAAAACATTTATGGAATGCAGTTTTGGTTTGCAAGCTGCTGCACTGCTCCCCCCGCCACCCTTTCTGTTGGCAACTCTAAAAAGACCATAGACGTATTTTATGAGTTGACAAAAAGGATGATGGGAGTTGTGATCCAATACACGTGAAGGGTTTGCAAAAGAAGATTTCTTACTCCGATTACACCTCCTACATTTATGAGTACATTCAGTTGCCTTCCTGGGAGCTGAGTAAATGGGCTAGAGGAACGTTTAACATGATCCTTGTCTCTTGCATAATTTTCCATCATTTGAACAGGTTTGCACAAAAGGTGCTTGGGCTGTTTTTCGGGTCCATCAAATGATGCAACGGAGGTGGCTCCTAGCGATTCACAGGTGCCCAACAAAGTCTGTTTCCACTTGGAGTGACTGGGAAACTTCTAAAACAAAAGTGGTCCTTTCTTCCAGATCGTTGGATTTAGCCCTTGTCCTTTGTCACAGCATGGTGGTCTCCACCCATCTTTGCATCTACACTGCTTTAACAGTATAGCGATGGAAAAAATAATTATAATAAGGCCTCCCTAAGGCTTTTGTACTTCTTGTGAGTTGAAGTGTTACCCACTCATTCTTAAATCAGCAGAAAATTATTCTAGCCTGACCTGTGCTTTCCCCAATGTTGATCCAGTTCTGTGTTTCCAGCCACTCAGCTTTCTTCCAAGATAACAGGGGACAAAGCCTAACATAACATCCATATCTTGAGGCTGACATAACTGGATTGCTGAAATACAGAGAGCCACTAGACTGTAGCACAGAGATCAAAAGTGGCTAATAATTTGCTGCTCTTTGGTTGTATCTGGATTTTTTCAGGCCTGGTGACTTAGACTTACACTTGGGTGCAGTTGGAATAAGGAGGAAAACACTCTTCTAAAGTGGAAGAACTAAGTACAGGTTAAGGAGGACTCGGAGAGGGCGGATGTGCTTGCATCCTGGTTTGGTACAAGTCCCAAAAGGGCCTGTGGTTGAATTTGCACAATATGGTACCCTTGTCCATCAATTTGTTTGGGTTTATAAATGATGATTTATAGTTTAGCCTCTCCTCCACCTATCCTCATTTGGCTTAACGAACCAGGCTTAAAATGTATTGTGTGCAAGGTGTCCAAAAATCAACAAAATTACATACAAACTTTTCTATTAAAAATTGATCAGACTTGAGTAGAAGCTAGGTCAAAACCCATTGATGGATTTTGAAGGTTTGCAATAGATCAGCCACTGGAATACCAGTGGTGGAAGATCAATATAGAAGAATGATAGCTAAGATTCATTTCTCTCTCTCTCTCTCTCTCTCTCTCTCTCTTTCTCTCTTTCTTTCTCTCCCTCTCTCTCTCCCCCTCTCCCTCTCTTGCTTTCTCGCTCACTTGCTGTCTTTCTCTCCCTCTCTTCCTCTCCCTTTTCTCCCACATCTCTCTCCCCCCCCCTCTCTGCATAAGAATATTATATATAAATGCATATCCATGCAGTAAAGAATATTACTATTACCTGCATTTGAAAAAGTCAAAAGCCTTTGGAAGGCTACTTGCTTTCTAAAAATGGAAATAATTAGATACGTAGAAAGCAACGTAGTTTTGAAATTGAAAGAGAGATTTTAATTTTCCAAAAGCTGAGCTTTATGCATTTTTAAATAAAACTTTGTGCATTGATTTAGAAGATTATAACATATTACCAAAATATTAGAATAAACAATAATAAAATCAAAGTAAACAATTCAAAATAAGGACAGCCCACCTTCCTCTCAACATACCAAATTACAAAATTGTAATTAATAAATTACAATGTGAAAGGACTAGGGTTGGGGTTAATACGAAATATATAAAATATAGGACATACAAAATTTATCTAAGGATCCAACAATTATCTAATTGTTTGAACAATTACCTAATGATACTACCGTATTATTGTAAAGTGCCATACAATCTGTCAACATTTCAACTTCCGAGAATCCAGGAATGTAGACTAGATAAGTAACGTTCTGCTTAATTTTCTTATATTTAATATAAAGACTTGAAACTTCTGATTTATCATTAATAGATAATGTCATGACCTCTTGTAAGAGTCTCGTCCTCCTGAGGAGGCATCAGGAAGTTTCCAGCTGCGGAAGCAAAATGAAATTCTGGTGAAAGGAATAATTAGGCAAACTGGGAGGAGCTCAGCTCTTTTACTCAATCAACGTTCCCACTGCCGTTTTAATTTAAACAGGATCTCATGGGCTCTTGCTCAATGCAACCAATGCATCTGCTAATCTTTCCTCTCCAGATAAACTGTTTCTTGTCAGCTCCCTGAGATAATGTTTTGGATAATGTCTCCAAAACATCTTGGTCTTCTCCAAATTAGACTGTAAAATAGTTCTAAGGAGATTGCTTTGTTTGGAGAGCCTGGGTGTCGAAAGAAAGAACTTACTGGACAATGGGATCCTATCAAACCGAAATCTTGACAATAGAATGCCTTGGCAATCTCACTACTATCTGAATCACAAATGGTCATAGTGTGCTTATTAGACTTGGGTGGGATAAATTGTGTTTGCGAAAACCAGAGACGGTGAGTTCTAGTCCCACCTTAGACATGAAAGCCAGCTGGGTGACTTTGGCCCAAGCATTAGGAGATAGTGAATTTTAGTCCTGTCTTAAAAGTTGGCTGGATGATTTTTGGGGCCAGTCACTGTCTCACCCTCACAGGGTTGTTGTTTTGGGGAAACTAGGAGGAAGAAGGAGTAGGTATGTTCACCCCCTGTTTGTAAAACAGCCCAAAAAGATATAGAAAATGTTGTTTCCAATGCACTTTGATACTGATACTGTTACAGATACAAAATACACCAACCTTTGGATTTAAACTTCAACGACACCCAATATTTCTATAATCATGAACATTTGCAATTTGCAATGTAGCATTTCTTTTGGTTTCTAGCAAAACTTCCAGAACTGATTTCAACATAGAAACTAACGTTAGATGAAATCTTTTCTTTAACCGAGATAGTTAATTTTGCCATCTCAGCCACTTCTAATTAATTTCACCATCCGTTTTTCCAATCTGTAAATCTTCCCACCTCTGTGGGTATAAAGGTCTCCCTCTGCAATATTTACTGCAATTTGCTTTTTTTGTTTATTCCTTAAGCAAGAAATTGCTGAATAGCCAAATTGCGGTTGCTGAGTAGCTGAAGCGCTTTGTAAAAGAATCTAGAGCTAACCTTGGGAAAAGCAGAAGAAGGGGAAAGGGAGGGAGAAGCAAACCATTAACTGGAAGGTAGGGGTCAACAATCAAAGATTATGGGGACCTGAGACGGAAGGAAGCATGAGAAAGAAACTCAAAATATTGCAGCCCTTTGAGGCTCACCAGATAACAAAACAGAGCAAGGATTTCAGAAATGGTACTTTACTATTATAGGTATTTAAGAGAATAAGAGAATTGGAAGGGACCTTGGAGGTTTTCTAGTCCAGTGGTCACCAACCAGTGGGCTGGGGACCACTGGTGGTCCAAGAGAAAATTTTGGTGGTCTGCAGAGAAATGTCACCCCCAAAACAATTAATCCAGGCTACGCGGGAACACAAGGCTGTGCCGCCCATATGGCCTGTGGGAACACAAGGCTTGCATCACTTGCATTGTGAACAACACAAGGTAGTGAGGGGGGGAGAAAGGGTGGAGGGGGGAACTTGCCCCACTCACCCCACGTACCTCGCCTGGCCACCAGGCTGCTTCTTTCCACTTCTTTCTTCTCCTGCTTTTGGCTGCACGCAAGGAAAGCAGCCAAAGTCTTTCTTTCTCTCCCCCAAACTCCACCAGAAATGAGTCTTTGGGACCCTGCAAGGCCTCCTGCTCCAAGAGGCTGTGCCGGCACAACAAGTCTCACAAAGACTCATTTCTGGCGGAGTTTGGGGGAGAGAAAGAAAGACTTCTGCTGCTTCTGCTGCTTTCCTTGCATGAAGTCAAAAGTCTCTCTCTCTCTCTCTCTCCCCCTGAGAACAGAGCTGGAGATGGTATCCTACGATCCCAAATAAAGAATGATCGATCGGTAGGAAAACAGGGTGGGGGATTTTCCTGCAGATTTTGGGGGGGGAATTTTCCCAAGGTCTCTGGTCTGTGGGATTTAAAATTATGAGTTTGGTGGTCCCTGAGGTGCAAAAGGCTGGCGACCCCTGTTCTAGTCCAATCCTCTGCACAAGTAGGAGACCTTATTATACTATTCTGGACAAATGGCTGTCCAGTCTTTTCTGAAAAACTTCCAGTAATGGAGCACCCATAACTTCTGATGGCAATTTTGTTCCACTAGCCAATTGTTCTCATTGTCAGGAAATTTCTTCTGAGTTCCTGACAGTGAGAATAATAACAGAATCTTGAAAGCTGTAGAAATTTTCTTTACCTCCTTGTTATGCAAAGCAGAATCAACAGATGGTAAGTTTGAGTTTTATATTTCTCACACTTCGTTTTCCCCAGGACTAAGGGGCCATTTACTTTCCTTTAGTTGTTGTTGGTGTTCATTGATCAAGGATATTTCCCTTCTTCTCTGCACAATAACCTCGCCTTGAGTTTGATAGAGCAGAGAGAAAGAAACATGGACCGATTTACGAAGGGCTAACTATTCTGCACTTTCCCTGCTGACATGATATAAATTCAGATGTTATTGAGCTTGCATTTTGTTAGATCTGGGATGATGGTTCAAGAACGGAGGCAAGACTCAGATAACAACAACAGCTCTTTATTAGTGACTTCAGATCTGAGCAAAGAATCCCAGCCGCAGCAGCCCCTTATATAGGGCTGGCTGCGGCTAGGCAGCCAATGAAGGCAATTTGAGTTTGCCGCTCTTGGCTGGGCCAATCGCCGCAGCCCGTTTACTAGCCAATCAGGTCAGTCTGCGGTGACCAATCACGATCAGCTATTCGCGGGCCAATCAGAGTTGCAGGCTTTCGAGCCTGCTAGTCCGGAACACATTTAATGAACACTTCCTTCTTCTGGGTAGTCCATTTAAATGAGTCCTCAACTTATGATCACAATTGAGACCAGAGTTTCCATGGCTAAGCAAGGTACATCGTTAGGTGAATCATGCCCAATTTTATCACCTTTTTTGCCACAGTTGCTAAGCAAACAATTGCAATCAGGTCTAGCGAAAAGAAGGACTGGGGATAACATGATAGCAGTGTTGCAGTATTTGTGTCCTGCCCCTGGTGGAGACTGACTCTGAGGAAGAGGAGGAACAGCCAACAGGGAGCGGGAGTGTGGCTCCAGAGGTGGTGGAGGAGGCTGGGGAAGGGCAGAGGCCGGCTGAGCAATCAGAAGAGGATCCAGGCCCATCCCCTATCCATCCTAGGTCACGCAGTGAGGAGAGGTTCAGGGAAAAGCGAGGTCTACTCAGGAGGAGATTACCATGATCCTCCTCGTGGCTTGCAGCTGGCAGCTATGTATATAAGTTTGTAACTATGCGGACAGAATTGCTGGAGTCAAAGTTTAATGTTTTCTTTGAAAGAGGTTTATCTTTGCTGGTGTTCTTCCCATGGACTCTCCTCCCTTATCTTCCTGGAATGTATGATTAATTCTCTTGGCTAGCTTCGGAACTCTTGTCAATGTAGTTTGTTTTGGTTTTCTTTTTGCCTCATTATTTACTTTTGTGACTTTAAACTGTGCCTAATAAAACAGTGAAGTTAAGTTGAAGGCATTACGGGACTTTAATGTATGTTTTGGGTTATCTTGAGAGACTACAGGTCATCACAATTTGAGGGGCTGCCCCAAAGAAAAGGGAGTCAAGCTTTGGGCTGCCCCAAAGAAGAGGGAGTCAAGCTATTCTCCAAAGCACCCGAGGGCAGGACAAGAAGCAATGGGTGGAAACTAATCAAGGAGAGAAGCAATCTAGAATTGTGGAGAAATTTCCTGACAGTGAGAACCAGTGGAACGACTTGCCACCAGAAGTTGTGGGTGCTCGAACATCTGTAAGTTTTTAAGAAGAGATTGGACAACCGTTTGTCTGGAATGGTATCCTGTTAATTCTCTAATTTTGTTAATTCTGATAGGGAAGTGTAGTAACTCCAGCTCCCGCCATCGACTTTGCTTGTCAGAAGTTGGCTGGGAAAGTGGCATATGACCTCTGGACATTGCAATCAATGTAAATCAGGTGTGTCAAACACATATCTGGCCCGCGATGTGATCCTCCTGGAAAATGTCAGAGGCTGGCCTGTGTGGCTTTGGCCCAGTCTACCCAATGCAAAGAGGAAACATGCCAGCGGTTTGGGGAGTGGCATCAAGCCCACCCAGTCAGCCATGCCCAGTGAGTGGTGTCAAGCTGGCCACACCCACCCAGTCGGCCATGCCTTTATTTCCTACCTATAGAAATAAACAAGAGATGAGATAACTGATGGTTGATAGGGTTTGGAGATCTCCTATTGAAAAGTGCCTCTGGGCACATTCACGTGGCATTGCTGTCCATCTGTGGCTTAACCACAAGCATGCTTGGAATCTGTTTCCTATTGATAAACTCACTTGGAAACTACCCGTGTCCCACAGTTGGCATGATGGCTTTTTCCAGTGAAGAAGACAAGAGATGAAACAGGACACGGTTGAGTTCTTAGTTTTTTTGAAAAATTGCTTTTGGATGAGAAAAAGAAAAGTGAAAAAAGAGACAAACATACACAAAATGAAATAATGAAATAAAAACAAAAGGGGGGAAAATCAGACAGATATGAAGACAGTCATAGATAGACAGGGTTAGATGGGATTAAAAAATGTGCAAGTCCATAACACATCTTTGTGTCTTATCCAGCACAAGATCCAAGCCTATTTAAAAGAAGTTTTTTCTTTTTTAAAAAATTTTTTTATTGATTTTTAAAAACAAACATAAACAAAAAAAAACATAGAACATAAAAACATAAAACATCTTTTTTGAAAGCAGACTGATCCCGGGTTACATCTCTTCGTGCAGACACATATTCAAATTCATGCTCATTTTTATATTCCATTCCATATCTTATTACCATTCTACATTTTCTATATAACTTCTCCCCTCTTTCAACTTTCTTAATTTTATTTTATTTTATTTTATTTATTTCATCTCAATTCAAATCATCATACTTATATTCTTTGTCTGTCCTGTTTCAGCTGTCTATTATCTTTTCTCATTAAGCAAAATTTCTCCTGTGATCACTGATTGGAGTATGATGCCTTTATATCTTTCCCCTAAAATTATAACACTTAATATAATACATAACTTCCATTCGGATTCTGCTTGGTACATTCTAAAACTACACAATGTATTTTAAAAAGAGAAAATTATAAATATATAACATAATTAAAACAACAATCCATACCAATTCGGTTCTATCATTAATATTAATATTCATTTAAATCTTGAACATTTTACACATTACTTTTCAAATAAGTATCATACTTCTATGGAGACACTTATAAACTTTCCATAATTACTTCCCTCTCACTTCACTTATATTTTATAAAACGTTGAGTAGTTAAAATGTTCCATTCCTTCCTAGTTCAAATCTCTCATTTATTTCATTTCGTTTATTTTGTACACAAAAGTTTCACTAAATTACACTAACTATTTTATTCCACTGTTTAATCATATGTTGTTTCCAATTTTCTAACATTATTTCTATTACAAACATAACAATACAATCTTATGTACCTTTACAGAATCCCTTTTTCAGTTAAATTTTCACCCATTATCTCTGAATAAATCCTGTTTCGTTACATCTTGCTCCAAACCTTTGTAACTTCTCTTCCCTTCCTTTTTCCCTTTCTTCTCTCTCCCCCTTTTACCCCCCTGTCTCTCCACCTCCATTTCCCTCTTCTGTTGCTTTCCAACATTATATCCCCTTTTCACATTATTTTTCCCTTTTTTGCTGTTTTTTTAGGTCTTAAATTTTCCATTCTCTTTCCCCCCTTTCCCTTTTCTTCCCCAGATAGAATTACTTGCTCATTAAAAATGGCTTCTTCTTTGTCGCAATCTTCTTGTTGCGCAGTCTTTTCTTGTTGTTTCTTGTAGACACCAATCACCATTTCTAAGAATTGAAAGATGGAGCCAAAGGAGCCCTTCCCTTCTTCTTCCTCTTCTTTATATTTTTTAAATTCGATTTTCAGTTCATTCAGTTCATCCAGTTCATTCAGTTCATCCAGAGGTGATGCCATTGTAGAGTTGTTGTTTTTTAAACAACCACCCAATTGTTTTTAGTCATTCAAATATGATTTCCAAAAGTCCCAAAATCACCAAGCAATCCAAATACACACAAGCTATTTCTTTTAACACTTTCTTCTTTTTTCACTTTCTCTTCTTGGGGTTACTATTTAGTTGCTAAGTTCTAGTTAAAATATATCCTTTAGAAGTCTTGTTAAGATTTAACTTTAAATTCTTTTGAATTCCAAGCAGTCTCCTCCTTCCAAGTCCTGCCCTTATTCTTTTCCTCTCACTTCCCACTTATAGCAAAAAAAGGATTTTTTAGTGTTCAGAAATCTTTATTGTCCCTTTGGCATTTAATTATATTTCCAGTTTAATTACCTGTTGGTGCCAAAGTGGATTTTTCTGATTTCTTTATTCAGATCTTCTCATTATCAGCATGAGAAAGGAGAGTGAAGAAAAAAAAACTTTCCCTTTTCACTTTCGTTCGCTGCTTCCGACTCTTCTTTGGGAGCAATGTATCTTTTGCAAAATTTAAATTCCAGGGAACCTTGGTTGTTACTTTTTGTCCTAGTCAGCCAAAAACTTTCACTTCTTAACTTCCTCCTGCACTTTCTTTTCCAGCTAAATGCTTCTTTGAGGCGGACATTTCTGACCGCCGCTCTTACCGCCTTTGGGAAAAGGAGTTTAGCAAGCTGAGGAGGAGAGGTGCGGCTCCCCTCAAACCCTGCTGGGTCTTCCCCATCTTCACCACCTCTACGGGGTGGCTTAGCCCCGAAGCCAGCTGGCTCGGGATGCTCCAGCGGCGAGCCCAGGCAGAAACCGCGTACGATCGCGGATTCCTGCCTGCCGTTGAAGCCCTGCAAACCGGAAGTCCAAAGAAGTTTTTTCTTGAATAAAGTAAATATTATTCATACCAAAAATTCTCTGAAATGTCCAGTCCATATAAACCTGTGCAGACTTAGTCTCATCTTAAGGTCATATTTTCCAGCTCAACAGTTCTATGAATTTCTGCTGCTTTTCCCTCTCTCTTCTGAAAGAAAAATCTGGGAGTGATTAAAGTACCACAAATAAGGCCTTCACCTATTTCACTGTCATGTGTAAGGAAAACTAGGACAACATAGAAACAGGTAATTTAGGCAAAATATCTTCTTTCCTGGGGATGTGGTGGCTCAGTGGCTAATACGCTGAGCTTTTTGTTCAGAAAGGTCAGCAGTTCGGCGGTTCGAATCCCTAGTGCCGCATAATGGAGTGAGCTCTGGTTACTTGTCAATCTAGCAGTTCAAAAGCACATAAAAAATACAAGTAGAAAAATAAGGACCCCTTTGGTGGGGAGGTAACAGTGTTCCACGTGCCTTCAGCATTTAGTCATGCCAGCCACATGACCACAGAAACATCTTCGGACAGCGCTGGCTCTTTGGCTTTGTAACGGAGATGAGCACTGCCCCCTAGAGCCAGAAACGACGAGCATGTACATGCGAGGGGAACCTTTACCTTTATCTTCTTTCATTTCTAGTCTTCTCCTCAGGCACCGATATTTGGGATGGGTAACTGCATGATCCTTCTTGCTGAAGTTGAAGGGATTTGACCCAGATAAGCCACATCAGCAAAAAAAAAGGGCCCAGACTTTAGTAACAATTGCTAAACAGTACCTGTGCAAACAAGAAAAGTGGCATTGTTTTGTCCTGGCCTTGGACTATAGCAACCACAGAATCCTCTTTTGGTGATAAGAAGATGTCTAGTTCAGAGGGAAAGAGTAGAGTCAGTAAAAAGAAGAGGATATATGTAGCTCAGGGATGAACTGTGGAGTCTTAGGTGCTCTCTGAGGTAGGAGCTACAATGAAACTCAGAGGGCACCAAGGATTCCACAGAGGGAAGTTAAGTTGAGTCGGTCAACAAAGAAATCTTGATCGCACTACGTTTCCCATCAATAATACAATCACCAGAGATTAGGGGAATCTGGGAGCCGGTTCAACAACAATATGTCAACTTGTAAAACTCATGATTTAATTAGAGCAATCTCTGGAACCCTGGCACAGTAACTGAGAGAGGCATCTAGGTGTTCTAGCGGACTAACACTTAAGTATGAGCCAGCAGGGTACTGCAGCTGCCCAAAAGGCCAAGGCAGTCCTAGTGTCAAAATGGAAATGCTTTGCTTCTTCCAAACCTAATGCTTTTCAACTTACCAATGAACTGGGAGGGGGAGAGTGGAACATGGAGAATGTATGCAGAGATCACGAGAACTTGGAGCCATCAAGGTCACTGCTGTGGGTGCTTGGGAAAGAGATGGACTGTTCTCATAACAAAAGACTGTCTCCTAATTGGACAACGTCATCAATCAAGGGTGGGAGAAGGAGAAAGTATTGTTTAACTGGGCAAGCATGATGCACCTCGGCTGCATCAATAGAAGGAGAGTATCAAGATCACATGAAATGTTAATACCACTCTATACTGCACTGGTAAGACCGCCCTTCCAATTCTGGTCATTATGATGCAAAAAGATGTTCAGGCTCTGAAAAGAATGCAGAGAAGAGCAGGAAAGATGATTAGGACCCTGGAGGGTAAAACATACGTGAGGGTGAGAGAGAATGACTGGCCCAAAATCAACCAACCAGCTTTTGTCCCCAAGACAGGACTAGAATTCACCATCTCCTAGTGCTTGGCCCAAAGTCACCCAGCTGGCTTTCATGTCTAAGCCAGGACCAGGATTCATGATATCTAGTTTTCTAACCTGGTTGCAGAAATTGGGTATGTCTAATCTAATGAAAGGAAGGACTAGGGGAGACATGATAACAGTGCCCCATTTGAGGGGCTGCCCCAAAGAACAGGGGGTCAGCTTATTCTCCAAACCACCTGAGCGCAGGACAAGAAGCAATGGATGGAAACTATTCAAGGAGAGAAGCAACCTAGAACTAAGAAGAAATTTCCTGACGGTCAGAACTATCAAGTAGTGAGAATAGTGATTGTTGATCATGAGAATCAATGGAATGGCTTGTGAGTGCTCCAACACTGGAGGGTTTTAAGACGAGATTGGACAGCCCCTTGTTTGAAATGGCATAGGATCTCCTGCTCGAGGAGAGGGTTGGCCTCCAATGCTATTGGGTCGTTTCAACTCTGTTATTCTGCATTCTGGTAGATTTAGCAAGCATGAAAAATAATGTACACACCGCACGGAGTCTCAGTGGCTTGAGGAAATTCATTGAATAAATGACAAATAACCAGATGGGCACTCCATGCTAAGTCAAAATCAGACAAGCCACACTTAATATGCATTCAAACAATGTGTGAATCCAGATGTCTCTGTCCGTCAATATTCTTTCTGCCTCTCTTCTGTCGTGTCTTATTTTGTGGAGGAAAAAAAAATAGAATAAGCAATGGAATGAATCAGAAGTTCCTCCAACACACACACACACACACACACACACACACACACACACACACACACACAGCCCTCACTGATTTGAAATGATAATCAAGTATTCTAAACTGTGTATGTTTTACTTCTGTTGATTAAATATTATAAATGTCAACCACATTCCCAGCAGGGCCAAATGGGATAAAGGGAGCCATTTTTATCTATTTTAAAATGAAAAAATACAATGTGTATTTCTTACAGCAATAAGGATGAAAGGGGAAAGATAAGAGGAAAAGAATTATTCACTACGTTCTAATATTTTGGGTATCTCCCATCTCCAGTCTGTTATCACTGGCCTTTCATAGATAGATAAATATAGCTGCTGTTTAGCTAACCCTGATAACGTGATAGTCTGGTGACTGGAGAAAAGTGAGTTAAATGACTGTGACTCATTTTCTGCACTTAAGAAGCCCTGTTTAGTCTTCATAAAGGTTCTGTGAGATAGAAAAAGGCAATTGTCAAGCACCTGGGAAATCAGGAGAGTCAAGCAGTTCCAACAAGTATAAAGATTTATTGCAAACTTAAGTTCTCTATAAGAATCTGGACAACTAACAATCAAGAGAAATGAGCGGGAGATTAGAAAGGAATTCAAGGTGGGCTGGACTTAGATCTCTTGTGGGCATGTAGGGACTCGTGACTTATGACGCGTTTAACCCCTCCCTCGGATTCAGCCTGGTCATTTCCTACAGCAATACTCTTTTCTTCTCCTCTGAACTGGAGCGGTTGTTCTGATTCTACAGTGTGTCTCATTGGTTGTATTTCATCATTTTTTATTCATAAAAAAACACATTTTGTCTACCAAAACCAGTTCTGCCAGAGACATCAATGGAACAAAAACAAAACTGCCAGTGAACGTGGGACATGTTCATTTTTTACTCAGCATATTTCGTTTTGTGGACTTGTCGACCTATTTCTACTTCCTCCATCTATGAGCTGTGTGTCAGGACTGGAGTCACAGTTGAAGAGTATCTGTTCCTGAAAAGAGAAAAAACCACATTTGTTTGTTCCTCGTGGATCTTTGAAGTTTTCTTTGATGGAGGATGTACCGTTGTTGTCTTCCTGAATAGTCAAGTACTTGGGTCCCTGACAATCAGAAAATTAAGGTGCTTTCTGTTGCATTGTCTTCAGCTCCAGTTCTATTCCAGTTCCTTAGCATGACACATAAATGTGTTCATTGAGGAGGATGGAATAAAGGAAATTGTAAGACTTATCCCAAGAGTATCCAACCTTGACAACTTTTATGACTTGTGGACTTCAACTCCCCAATAGCATGGCTGGCTGGGGAACTCTGAGAGTTGAAGTCCATAAGTCTTAAAGTTGCCACGGTTGGACGTCCCTGATTTATACACACCGAAGAGAAACCAGGGTATCTAGTTCATTTCTTGGTTGATTATGGGATATCAAGATGACATCGAATCTTAGTAATCACATAAATAGTTCTTCTCCAGGATAATGTGCCCTCAATCCCGCCCTTCAGGTCCCCATATAGAGTACCCCATCGCCAGAAATCGCGTCTCTCCACCTTGCTGAAGATCGTCCTTTGATTCTTTTCCCTTCTTCCTTTTCCTGTGTGATGGACTTCTCAGGGAAGCTACATCATTGCATCATAGTATGTCTCCCAAAATATAATATTGGGAGCCTGGTCATAAGTGAGAACTCTGGTTTAATTTGTCCTAGGATTCATTTGTTTGTTTTTTTAGTTATCTGTGATACTCTCCATTTGTCTCTTAGATCAGGGATCTACAACCCCTGATCTGTTGTGGTTCACCGGCAGCCTGTGCAGACAGCAGTGGAATTGGACAGTGGGGAAGAACGGGGATCAGTCTGGGAGTCTGGGGAGGACTCGGATGAAGGTCCTGCATCCAATGCAGAGATAGGGCCAGAATCATCTGGGAGTTGTGTGCTGACTCTGGAGCCTCCAGAGTCTGGCAGCAATAAGGCAGAGGCACAAGGGGAGCCTGTTCCCAGTGTGCATGTGCACAGAGCTGCTAGAAGGTGAGCTGAAGCAGAAGGAGTGACTCGAGAGTAAGGCTGGGAGGTGATTGCCCATCCCATAAGGGATTAAAAAAAGTGCAAAGGTAGAGAAACCTTTGCAGGAAGCAAAGTCATTCGCTCTGTTTGGATTAAACCTTGAAGCTCTGGGTGGGCTTTGAACTTTAGTTGTTTTTTTATAACTAATTTGGCACTTAGTTGTTGGCAGCAATTCAAAGGAGAGAAAGGTGGGTGCTTATCTCGAGGGACTGTTTGGGAATCATTACCAGCTGGGAATGCAGATAATTTCTAGTGTTGAAATAAAACAAGAGTTGTTTGGACGAAGCGTGTGCTTAATTCTGGTCTCAGGAAGCCTTGGTCAGAACATGGTCCATAGAGTGGCACCGATCCGTGATATGCCAGTAACCAGGCCACACAAAGAAGCAAAGCTCCATCTGCAGGATGCAGGCAGCACGCAAAACCGTGGCCCCTCCAGTCCACGGAAAAATCTTTCTTTATGGAATGAGTCCCTGGTTCCCAAATGGTTGGGGGCCACTGTCTTAGATGGCTCTAAAAGGGTGTAAGATGGGTTCCTAGAGAAAACAGAGAGAGCATTTTGCCAAGAGAGACAAATGAAACCTTCACAAGAGGTAGAACATCAGTTGTTCAAAAAAAGAATATTGTCTTCATACCTTGCTTATTGGTTTCTCCAAAGTAACTGCTGTGGTTTGTGTGTAGATAGGTCATATGTCTATGGGGTTGGTGTTGTTGCAATTCAGTAAAAAAAGGAAGAAGAAAGCCACCAAAATGACACAAGAGTAGACTTGGGGAGTAACAGGGAAATGATGCAAATATGTGCAATTGGAAACAGCCGTTACGGTACTTCCACACCTCCAACCATCAAGCTCACAAAGGCAATAGTGTGACATTTAAAAAAAATGAAATGAAATAATAAAATTAAACTGAAGCATCTTTAGAATAGACAAAAGTCTATTTTAGGGAGGAAGAAATATTCTTCAAAATTGCCCAAATATTCTTCAAAATTGCCCAGCATATTTCAATCCCATATTGTTATTATTGTGGTCCCTAGTTGAGCCTATTTACATCTTGGCAAGCTTGTTCCAACCTTATCTAGTGTTGTGATGTCCCAAACCTGACTTGCTACTTGATATAGGTTTATCTGATAATAAAAACAAAGCAATCTAATGCTAGGCAGGAATGGACAACTCTCGTCAACAGCAAAATTCCAAATCAAAATTGAACAGGACTCAAAAGACACATGTAATGCTATAAGCTGTTAATAATATCATTGCACCAGTCTACACCATTGGCAGTCATTTCTTTTTCTCTCTCTTTTTTCTGCACTCCTTCCTTCCTTCCTTCTATAGGAGAAAGACTGGAAGAGCCAAGAGGAGGAGTCAAGCAAGGCATCAATTTAGAATCTCTACATTGTCACAAGAGAACAAAGTCCAACACACACACACCCCTTGAATGCCATTGAACCTTATCTAGTTTAACCCACGTATAACTTGTCAGACTGAGAAGATTCCTGTGCATAAAATAGCTAACTGAACTCTGGGGTTGATTGTTCATGCCTGACACCTACCTACTTTCCTTCCTTCCTTCCTTCCTTCCTTCCTTCCTTCCTTCCTTCCTTCCTTCCTTCCTTCCTTCTTCCTTCCTTCCATCTTTCCTCTTTCCTTCTTTCTCGTTACAAATCTGGATACATTGCATTATTTCAATACATCATGGAAATATTTATACACTATTAATGGAAGATGGTTGATATTCTGTCCTTTATATAAACTTAGAGGATTGAGAATGAAGAGCGTTCAATCAATGTAGTGTTCATTACAAGATAGGATGTCAATTTTACAAGCATAAAATTGTTTAATTTTTTCATTCAGAGTTGAGTAGGCCATTAAAAGAAAAAGAACGGCTGAGAATTCAATCGAAGTATTTGTTGTATGCCAAAGGGTTTTCTTGACAATTTCCTTGTGCATGTGTACTGTAAAGAAAGAGATCCTGTTTTACAAGTTTGGAAGTCTCTGTAAGAAGAAGGCAAGCTGTCAAGGCTGTCACAATCACTCTGTTTAATGATAATGATGTTAATGGAAGCCATCCTGGACTAAAGTAGCCAGAATATGATGGCTGTTATGTTCATCTCTCACTTCCATTTCGTTTTCAGCTCTCTCTGGAAATCTTCAACGTACAGTAATGGTTTGCTTGGAATGGTTCCATTATTAAAGGAAAAATAGTTGGTGTCTTTGATAATGGTTGTCTTGGCAGCAACTGCCTGGGAAAACTAAGTGCAATTACAAAGTGTCTTGCACAAAAGTGTGAATTGATGAATTGAATGGACTTGAGGGAGTGAGCCATTAGTCTTTGCATGTGACATCTACATTTGGTTGCTTTCTTCTTTGTATGTTTACATAACTCAGTGTTTCTTCCCTGGGACAACTTTAAGATGTGTGAACTTCAACTCCCAGAAGTCCCTAGCCAGCGAGCTCCGTGAACAATTCATTAACAATACCAGTGATTTCTGGGATCTGTTTTGCATTGTTAATTTGTGAACTTTCTGGAGAGTTCTTTAATGACTCCTCACACATAGACAATTTCCATTTTCCTGAACAGCAATGTCAAGTTAATGGTCTAGTTAGCCATCTGTCAATTGCAATTTCCCACAACTCTAATGATGTGCAGACAGCAGTTTTCAGAGATGTTCTTTTTAAGCTAGTGTGTGGGTTGGTTCCATCCTCTCTATGATGATATTATTAAAAATATTATTATTCAAAATATCGGACGCCATTCGCTACTTATTGCACAGTGCCGAATCTAGACGAAGACAAGTTTACAAGTGCTAGAACTGCCCCCTTTATATCTTGAACAGTGCCTGGATGTATAAAGATTAATTTGCAGTCATTGTGTTGGCATGAATAACGTTTGCTAGCATATGTTCTACTCCTTCAGCCTTTTGGAGTTTCTCCCATCAGATTCAGCATTCTGGCTGTTGCTAAAGTATTTTTCCCAGCTTGGTGCCCTGGACAAGTGGCGAGCTGCACAGCCCACGGCCATGTTTCTAAATATGCAGACGAAGTAACTCATGTGTAAATGAGACTGTGAAATCCCCATTTCTGCAAGTCTCTGGACGCGATGTCCCAAGGCAGGAGCATACGTCTTGCCAGGCAAAGGTGTGTTTTGTGATGGCATAATACACAATGTGCGATTACAGTACTAAGTACTGTACTTTAAAAAAAATGGCTCCCTCCATCGGTAACAAATGCTAAGTGCAAGGCATGGAAAAATAACTGGAAGGGTAGGTGTCAGTGTGTGTGCATTTTGCAATTTAAAAATCAGCCTTAAAAACCAAGCAACATTTAGAAAAACCAGATCTCTTATTCAAGAACCTAAACTATTTAAGCGAAAGTCCTACACTATTGCAAAGTTCTTATACCCCTTTCATGAGCATAAACAAGACCAACTTTTAGAAAAACCCTAACAATTTTAATGATTTAAACATTTTTTAATTGGTTTAATATCGTAAGGTATAATAACTGGCTATGCTTCAATCTATGGATCAAATTAAAATCGATGTAAGCCCATTTTAAAGCTCAAGCTGCTAGAATTACACACAAACACACACACACACACATTTCTGGATTATACAGATAGTTCTTGATTTACAACATTTCGTGTAGTGACTGTTCAAAGTCACAGGAAAAAACTGACTTCTGACCATTTTTCACACTTACAACCATTGCAGCATCTCCGTGGTCACATGATCAAAATTCAGGTGCTTGGCAGCTGACTCATATTTATGACGGCTGCAGTGTCCTGGGGTCATGTGATCCCCTTTTGAGACCTTCTGGCAAGCAAAGCCAACGGAGAACCCAGATTTACTTATCAACGGCAGTGATTCACTTAACAAATGTGGCACGAAAAGTCATTTTAAAAACTCCTGGGTCTGAAAAAGCCAGACTAACTCAAAATCATTCAGCTGGCTTTTGGCCTGACGTAGATTGCAGATTAACAGAGTTGGAAGGGACCTTGCAGTTCATCTAGTCCAACCTCCCACCCAAGCAGGAGACCCTACACCATTTCTGACAAGTGGCAGTCCAGTCTCTTCTTGAAAGCCTCCAGGGATGATAAAGCTCCCACAACTTCCAAAGGCAACTTCTGTGCCATGGGTTGATTCTTCTCACTGTCAGAAAATTCCTCCTTATTTCCAGGTTGAATCTCTCCTTGATCAGTTTCCATCCATTATTATTCCTTGTCTGGCCTTCAGGTGCTTTGGAAAATAGCTTGATTCCCTCCTCTCTGTGGCAGCCCCTCAAATATTGGAAGACTGCTATCCTGTCTCCCCTGGTCCTTCTTTTTACTAGACTAGCCAGGCCCAGTTCCTGTAACTGTTCTTCGTATGTTTTAATCTCCAGTCCCCTAATCATGCTGGTTGCTCTTCTCTGCCTTCTTTCTAGAGCCTCAATATCTTTTTTATAATGTGGTGAACAAAATTGGATGCAATACTCTAAGTGTGGTCTTACTAAAACTTTATAGAGTGGTATTAGTACCTCAGGTAGAACCAGAACTCATGGACCCTTAATCTGTAACCTGATGCCTTCACCATCCTGTCTCTCTAAATAATCTGTGGTGTTCCAAAAAGTCATACAGTGGTACCTTGGTACTCAACTGCTTTGAAACTCATTGAATTTGATAATCCATGCATTCTACCATGCTCATTGTTTGTTTGGTACTCAACACACAAGCTAGGACTTTTCCGTGTTGGCTTCCTTGTGACTCACTATATTATTTCTTATGGTGAAATTTTGTTTGGTACTCATTGTTTTTGGTACTCATTGTACCTCACAGAACCAATTAAGTGAGTACCGAGGTACCACTGTATTATGAAAAAGTTATGTAGCATGACTAAGTCTATTAACAACACTTGATTCTTTAGACTGGTTCAAACAACACCAAAAAGAACTCTTCAAACTAGAGGAAAGGACATTCAAATAGCAAATAAGCTTAAATGGCCTGAGCAAGTGAAGAGCAATAATCTTTGGATAAAATGCACATACAAGCCGGTCACTGGTAATAACCAACCAAGGCAGATCTTAAGATTATAATGTAGAGGTCAACTCAGTGTAAACATCAACTCAGAGAAGAGCTGTTGTGAAAAGGGCAAACTCCAGGTTGAGGAAGGTGAGGACAGGAATTACAAACAGAAACAGCCAGTACCATCATGTCTTCAACAACATCTGTCTTTTAGCAAAAATGCGCATAGTGAAGAAGCAAAAAATAAATAAATCAGAAGCTTGACCAAATTTAAATAAGTGTGATTTCTGTATGTATTGTAATATAAGCCCTACCCCCAAAATAAGCCCTAGTTAAGCTCGTCAACCAGACAGACACATTTACTACTGTATTTCCTCAAAAATAAGGCCTAATCTGAAAATAATCCCTAATCCTTCTTTTGGAACAAAAGTTAATATAAAACCCGGTCTTATTTTAGGGGAAACACCATATATATATACATTATATATGTATGTGTGTATGTGTATGCATGTGTGTGTGTCTGTTTACACACAGAAACTTACATGTACACACAGAGATATATGTATATAGGTAGTCCTTGACTTATGACCATAATTGAGCTCAAAATTTGTTGCTCAAGGAAAACAATTGTTCAGTGAGTTTCGTCCCATTTTACGACTTTTTTTGCTGTAGGGTTAAGCGAATCACTGCAGTTGTTAAGTCGTTAAGCAAGTCTGGCTTCCTCCCTTGACTTTGCTTATCAGAAGTTGTCTGGGAAAGTTACAAAATGGTGATCACGTGACCTTGTTTGAATGGTCCTAAACCAACGGTTGTAAATCAAGGACTGCTGTAAATTAAATTAAGCAAACTAGTGACAGAACGATAGCAGCTCTTAGATGAAGAAAATTGACCGCAATGGGGTTTCTTTTTTTAAAAAAAAATCTCTAAACAAAATAATCTCTTAGAAGACACATAGAAAAATGTAAAATTGGGTGAAATATAGAAATGTGAATAGAGACTTTCCCTCCTTTTATAACACTAGGATAACACACAGAACCAAAGGTCCCAGTCTAACCCAAATTCTGAGTGCAGCTTTCAAAACATTTCTCAATTTTCTCTGTGTGCTCTACTCATTAACTACAAATTCAAAGACCTAACATTTTTCATGTTGGCAAACTGCATAAAACAAGAGAGAAAGGAAAAAAAGGAAAGGAATGAAAAGCAAAGCAAAAAGAAAAGAGATTGATTTATGCTTTCTGCCTCTTCCTTCCATCAAGTAATTATTATCATCTTATTCTTTTTCCCATCTTCTTTGGCTCCTTTGAATGACCTTTCCTGTACAGATAGTCCTCGACTTGCGACCATAATGGAGCCCAACATTTCTGTTGTTAAGCGAGACATTGACTAAGTTGAGTTTTGCCCCGTTTCTCGCCTTTGGTGTTTAGTGAATCACTGATGTTGTTAAGTTAGTAACACCATTGCTCAGTGAATCCCATAATGACTTCGCTTGTTAGAAGGTCACCAAAGGGGATCACATGACCTTGGGACATGGCAATAAATATGAACCAGTTGCCAAGAGTCCAAATTTCGATCACGTGATCTTGGGGATGCTGCGAAGGTTGCAGCTGTGAAGAAACGATCCTTAGTCCCATTTTTCAGTGCCATTGTAACTTCGGACGGTGTTGTGGTTCGGCGGCAGTCTGAGGAGACGACAACAGAATCGGACAGTGGGGAAGAACGGGGACCAGTCTGGGAGTCTGGTGAGGACTCAGACAAGGGTTCTGCATCTGATGCAGAGATGGGGCCAGGACCATCTGGGAGTTATGTGCTGACTCCGGAGCCTCCAGAATCTGGCAGCAGCAAGGAAGAGGAACAAGGGGAGCCTGTTCCCAGTGTGCACATGTGCAGAGCTGTCAGAAGGCAAAAGCAGCTAAGACAAAAGTCTCAGGAGTAAGCCTTGGAGGTGATTGCCCCTCCCATAAGGTATAAAGGACAGGCAAAGGTAAAGAAATCTTTCCAGGAAGCAAAGTCATTCACTCTGTTCGGATTAATCCTTGAAGTTCTGTGTGGATTTTGTATTTCATCTGGATTTTTATAGTTAATCTGGCAGCAATTGAAAGGAGAGAAAGGTGGGTGCTTATCTCAAGGGACTGTTTGGGACTCATTACGGGCTCAGAATGAACATAATTCCCAGTGGTTGAAATATAATAAGAGTTGTTTGGACTAAAGCATCTGCTTAATTATGGTCTCAGGAAGCCTTGGTCAGAACAAACAGTCACTAAATGAACCGTTGTAAATCGAGGACTGTATTTTGTATTCTGAAAATAGCCAAAATAAATAACTACCCCAAAAGAAGCTAGTTTTGACCTACTTCTCAAATAAATGTCTCCCAAAGTCACACCGAAATGACAAGCAAAGCCGAACAGTCACACGCATTTCTGCATTCTTTCCAAAGTGTCTACAGGTTCAGTGCCTGGATCCAACCTCCCTTATCTCCTGCATACAGGTGACCTCCAGCTGCAGCTTCCTTATTTTTGTTATATCCTTTTTTAAAAGTAGCCAGCAGGGGGCAGCAGAAATCCACAGCATGAAAAAGAGACCACAATGGCTGGTTATTTGCTTAAAGGTAACCTGACTGGGGCTACCTGTGCAACAGGAAGAACAGGTGTAACAGGCCACACCTGAAATGTACAGCAAATATACTGTAATATTAGCGTTGCAGAATATTGTGCAACAAGCTTTTCACGGCAGAACATTTCCGAAAGCTAGCGTGTTTGGACACTTCTTCAGGCACTTTTTAGCATTTCACCTACTTAATATTTTAATGTCTTGTACTGTTGCTTTACACCATCGTAAGCCAGAGTCACCTGGCAGTGAGATGGGTGGTGTATAAATTTTTATAAACAAATGAAATAAATAATAAATGTCGGAGGAAGTTATTCTCACCACGTCCCTTTTTCATTTTTTTTAATGCACAGTTCATGCACCACTTGAAGCTGTTTTTCACCTGGGAACCTGATCTTAAAAAGTTAGGCAAATGAAACGTATCTTAAATAATATTCTACTACATTTTAAGCAGCTGAGAAATTTTCAGATTCGTATCTATTGTGAGGTAAAATAAAAGGCAAAAAAAAATAAAATTCAGGCCAATGTCTCATTATTTTTTCTTCTAATAAGTATCGATGGAGATTCTCAGCCATCCAGGTCATGGTTGCCCCAAAAGTGCTTTTTTCAAGAGGCAACTGGACTTTCTGGTTTTTCTTTGAAGAGGTTTCATTTCTCATCCAGGAAGCTTCTTCAGCTATGAGAACCCTTGTTTCAATACGTACGTTTAATAAGCCAGGTGAGATGGGTTGATAGTTGCAACTTATGTAAATCTGGGTTGATGTGTTTACAAACCACAATGGCTTTGTTTGCAAGGCACACTAAACCCAGATCAAACATTATGCTTTTGCCACACAGGGTGAAACTGTCATATGCCTAGAAGCACACAACTGCACATTGTAAAACTTGTTCAATCCTGGTATCCCTCACAGGTGGTAAGATGGCTTGCCTGCCAGCCCTTCATGTCAAAATGCCCATCCTTATCTCAGACAGGATCTATCCTTTTGCATGGGTGGTGGAGAAGTACAGTAGTTCTCAACTCAGGATGACAATCGAGTCCAAAATTTCTGTTGCCAAGTAAAACATTTGTTAATGGGATTTTGCCCCCATTTTATGACCTTTCTTGCCACTGTTGTTAAGTGAATCCCTGCAGCTCTTAAGTTAGCAGCATGGCTGTTAAGTGAATCTGGCAATACTATTTTGGTTTCTTTTCCCCTTAATATTCAAACAAATACTTTCAGCAGAGATTTCATCCTTGGGATCAGGAAGGAAAGTCCACGCGATATACTGTTCAATCAATCAGAATAGAACTGGAAGGGATCTTGGAGGTCTTCTAGTCTAGCCCCCTTGCCAAGCAGGGGACCCTATGCCATTTCAGACTAGTGGCTGTCCAGTCTCTTCTTAAAAACCTTCAATGATGGAGCGCCCAAAATGTCTGGTAGCAAGCAGTTCCACTGGTTAATTGTCCTCATTGTTAGGAAGTGTCTCCTTAATTCCAGGTTGCTTCTTTCCTTGATTAGTTTCCACCCATTGCTTCTTGTCCTGCCTTCAGGTGCTTTGGAGAATAATGTGACCCCCTCTTCTTTGTGGCATCCCCTCAAATACTGGAATACTGCTATCATGTCTCCCCTAGTCCTTCTTTTCTCTAGATTAGCCAAACCCAAATACTACAACCATTCTTCATAGGTTTTCATCTCCAGGTCTTTAATCATCTCAGTTGCTCTTCTTTGCACTTTTTCCAAAGTCTCGACATCATTACTGTAATGTAGTGACCAAAACTGGATGCAGTATTCCCTCTGTGGCCTTACTAAGGCTTTATCAAGTGGTACTAATACTTCCCATGATTTTGATTCTATGCCTGTGTTTGACAGTGTTGGGTTAGAAATGGGGAGACAGATTAAAGGTAGATCAAACTCAACTCCTGGTAATGACTATTGGGTTCTTCCAGAACTTTACTTCCCATTTCATAGCTAGAATCCTGGAATTTTCTGCTGGTGTCTCCAATCCTGTTTAGCTTTTTGAGATAAACAAAGGTTTATCATCTAGTTAGGCAAAACGGAGAACATCTGAATTAAAAATCTCCGCTCCCGGGAGTTATTAGAAAATCATGGCACACTTTTCTCTCTGTAGCTCGTACAATTGTTCATTTTTAAGTCTGGAACTTGCACTGTTGATGATCGGCTGGCCGTCACTTTCCGAAGGATTCGACTTCTGCTTTCAGTTTTAAATGCTAAGACAGATCTCCGTTTTCTTTTGTAATAATTGCCGGTACGTAGCTTGTGGTTTAGTCTCTCAAAAATAGGAAAATCAAGACTCAGCAAAAGGCAAAGGATGTGAAACTGTGATTGAAGATTTCTCAGCCTTGGGAGGGTAGAGAGAGTTGAGGCATTTCTGTCACCTTCTGCTTGGATAAAGAGGACAGCCTTCTTGCTGCTCCAGATGTAGAAGGCTATATCACGCTGAATAACAGCTGGATCATTCCAGTCCATGGGCTAGATCAAAATGACTCCACCTATGGAAAGCGATGATCACCTGCCGATGTCAGTTGCAAAGATTTTCATCTGTTTGATCCTGGGTTTTTCCTTTGTCCTTGGAATCCCTGGGAATTCTTTGGTCATCTGGACCATTTGTGGACAAATGAAAAAAAGGCCTCCCACCGTTGTGCTCATCCTACACCTGGCCGTGGCTGATCTCCTCATTCTTCTGACCCTGCCAATCTGGATCTACTCCTTTGCCAAACACTGGCTCTTTGGGATCGGTGTCTGCAAAGGCCTGGTGTTTGTGGTTTACTGCAGCTTGTATGCCAGCATCTTCTTCATCATGTGTCTCAGTCTTGAGAGGTTTCTGGCTGTCGTTCATCCTTTTGCTCTCCAACGATGGAAGAAGACAATGGTCATCCACCTGGTGGTGGCCACGATCTGGTTCTTCTCCGTCATCCTTGGATCGATCATCATTCCATTTCAGACCATCGATGACACTGTGGCAGGTCCTCAGTGTGCCACGCGTGAGTATGCCACTCCTTCCCAAGAGGTCATCCATCTCTTGTCCGAGACCATTCTGGGTTTCATGGTTCCCTTCACCGTCATCTGCACTTGCTACATCTGTGTGGGCAAAAGAATTGGGGTCATGGCTTGCCCATCGAAGCGACGCTCGGCCAAGTTGATCGCATCCGTGGTAGCTATTTTTTGTCTGTGCTGGTTCCCTCACCACTTCTTTAACCTCTTAACGGTCATCTCCGTTCTGCTAGAGGACTCAAATGCAGAGGCCTCACAAACCCTGGAGAAGGTTTCAGAGACAGGAGCCTGGATTGCAGGTGCAATTGTTTTTATCGGCAGCTGCATCAACCCGCTGCTCTACGCTTTTGCTGCCAGGAACATTCGAAGCAGTGCCAGGCTTACCAAGTTGTCCAAACTCTTTGAACAAGTGGGCCCTTCGGAAAGGCAGCAGCAGTCCAACCTGGAAACACCTTCTCTAGATGAAAAAGAGGAAACTTTTATAAGTGCCAACACCGGGGAAAGTGAGTGCACTCCTGTCCCCTCAGCCTAAAGCCAAAGACTGTTCCTAAACTTTAAATACTTGTGCTTGGATTGTGATGAGTTTTTAATCGACCGTCTAAATCATCATCCCCCAACATTTCTGGGTTTGTGGACCAGCCGGCAGGGGAAGAGATAATTTTATGCGAGGGGCACTGCGAGTATGAGTCGGGTTGCAAGCGCCAGCACCTGCCTACTGGTGTGAATCAGGCTGCGTGTGCACTGGACGCAGCCTGGATGCAAATCGGCCATGGCTCGGCAGTGGGCCAGGGCCCGCAGATTGGGGACTGCTGATCTAAATCATATCCAGATTTGTTAACATAAAAACTTCCACATTCCTCTTGATGTTTTTCTAGATCCTGTTCTACAGTTGTGTGCTACTTGTGGGTAGAATTCTATGCAATTTCATGCAGTACTACAGTTCCAAACATCAGCTAGGTTTTAGAAATTCAGAAAAGAGGGATGAGAAGCATGCACCCAAAAAGGGACTGCTGTCACGATTGTATGAAGCCACTTGTGAAGGTAACGTAATGGAATTAAATTATAAGGAGAAATTTTCTGAAAGCGAGAGCAATCAACCCCATGGAACAGAAGCTGCCTTCAAAAGTTGTGGGAGCTTCATCACTGGAGGGTTTCAGGAAGAGACTGGACTGCCATCTGTCAGAAATGGGGGAGGGTCTCCTGCTTGGATGGAGGGGTTGGACTAGATGACCTACAAGGTCCCTTCCAACTCTGTTAATCTGTTAAATGCATTCTGGCTTTGTCAGTCTACACTTGGACGGCGATCTTATTTAGACTAATAAAAATAGGAGTTTCCTTAAAGATTATATTTCTAAGTAGGATCAGTGCTTCATTATTGACTATGATTCTTGACCATATCAAGATAGTTTCTCCACTCCAATATTTCCTGTTTGGGGTTCCAGTTCACAAGTGCTGGAGAAATCAAAAGCTTTGCTCAGGATTCTGTATTCTGTTGATTTTTTTTTTTGTATTGGTTCTAATGAAGGTCATTGGTCAACTGGTAATTGCTCAGTACATCTCTTAATCTGCTTTTTGTACAAAAGGAGATATAGATAAATGAAGTTTGAGCTAGTTAGATGTTTTGGCATCTATTTTTGTATTTTTGCTTGAGAAGTTCAATAAATAAAGTATGAGTTTTGGGGCTGAGTCCAACAAGATCTCACACGTGGCATGGTGGTTTTTTTTCATTTGCCAGTGAACTACCTGATTTATTGTATGATTATGGGATGTGTAATAATTATTTTTAAATTTAATCCTCCAGATAACACCCCCTTTCCCCTCATTCATGCAAATTACTGGATAATCTTTTACGAAAGGAGTGAAAAACCATCAGAGGTAAGAAAACATGGACAGCTTTGTGTCAAATATGGTTGATAGAGGTTGATAAGAGGTTGAGTTTGATAGAGGGTGCAACTGTGTTGGACTTTTAAGAAACTCCAATGAATTTCCTAGGATCAGTTCAGGATCTTCTCAAACTGTTCTGACCAACAGAGCTTTAATGATGCATAGAGCATTGGTGAACAATTCATATTCCCCTCCAGAGTTGCGTAATTTTTCAGCCATTACAGGAACAGAAAACTCATAGCTTGATGTACAGTATCAAACGTCGCTTAGCTTGTGGTAGTGCTGCTGTAAATACTTCTTCCATACTGACTATAGGTAGTCCTTGACTTACAACAGTTTGTTTAATGAAGTTACAACGGCACTGAAAAAAAGTGACTTAGGACCATTTTTCAGACCTACAACCATTGAAACACCCCCATGGCTATGTGATTTACATTCCGATGTTTGACAACTGACTTATACTTATGACTGTGGCTACTTATGACCCTTTGGCAACCTTCCAACAAGCAAAGTCAACGAGGAAGCCAGATTGTTATTAATTTAACAGCTAAGTGCTTCACATAACAAACGTGGCAAGAAAAGTCGTAAAATGGAGCAAAACTCAATTAACAAATTTCTCACTTAGCGACGTACATTTTTGGCTCAGTTGTGATCGTACATTGAGGACCACTTGTAGTTAAGGTCTCATTTTTAGTAGAGGCTTATCAGGTTTTTTTTAGGTGTTGGGATTTTATTGGGAATTCCTTTATCTCACAGTTCTTTTTGGGTAGCGATTTTTTTTGATTGGATTGGTTTTGTGTGTGTGTGTGTGTTTGTGTGTGTGTGCGCATGTGTAGAGGGTCTGCTTTTGTAATTTGGTGCACTGGCATTTTTTTTCTTTTTGTAAACCTCTGAAGATTATGAACATCAATCTTGTGAACATCAAACTCAAGTTTAATAAATAAAACAATTATCTACTTTAGATTGCCATATGGGTCTTATTGGCTCTGGATCTTTCATTTGTCTGATTTGGAAAGACCAGCTAATCTATATGTGATTTGTTCAAATTTTACATCATGTTATGGTGGAAGGACAATTTATGGGTATCAAGAAAAACCAGAGCAAAATCAGTAACATTGCAGAAAGGCAGAAAGTAACTTGAAGAAACGGATTCTCACTAGTTGGCTGAACCTGAATCCCAACAGAACAAAAAACTATAATTTAAGGTGTGGAAACACTCCCTTTTCAATCTCTTACCTCTGAACAATAGAATCCTTGGAAGTTAGAAAACTCAGAGGAATTATGGTATGTTCCTGAGAAGACTCCGGATACCCAAGATAAGAAAAATACTTTGTCCAGGTCTTTGGGAAGATGAAAAAATAGTTTACTTTTGAATAAAAGCTGTTACAGGTAGTCCTTGATTTACGAGCAGAATTAAGCCCAAAATTTATGTTGCTAAGTGAGATATTTTTAAGGTGAATTTTTCCCCATTTAAAATCTTTCCCCCATAACTGTTAAGTGAATCACATAGTTGTTAAGTGAATCTGGCTTCCCCATTGACTTTGCTCATCAGAAGTACGCAAAAGGTGACCATCACATGACCCCTGGACACTACAACCGTCATAAAGATGAGTCAGCTGCCAAGCCTCTGAATTTTCATCATGTGAACCATGGAGATGCCATAAGGGTCTTAAGTGTGAAAAATGCTCATGTTACTTTTTCCAGTGCCGTTTTAATTTGACATGGTTAAAGCTAAGGATTGTTGTAAGTCCAGAACTAACTGTCCTTTTACTTGCAAATTGAGTTCATCATGCTGCCTTCCCAGCAAACAATTGAGAAATGGTTTTTCACTGTCTTCTTTGAATAGGTTTCATTTGCTTTGATTTTTTTTAACAAAACTTCTCAGTCTAGCCTACATCTTCCAATCTTGCTTATCATTTTTCGAGATCAGTGAAGTTCAACCAGTTGAGCTGGTCCCCTTTGGAAAGAATGCCCAATGAATTTAGGGAGACGGTTTTCTTAAACCTACTTACAGGGTTTAGACGTTTCTGCATTTGTATCTCAGTGAGTGTCACGGAAGAAAAGGTTTGTCCAGATTTAACATTGGTGAAATACTTTCCACTGATTTTATCCATTGGAGTCAGAGACCGTTTTGTCCCAGAAAAAAAAAATGTTGGTCACGCTAAGGTCACTTAACAACTGAATAAGCTTCAGAAAGAAACAAAAAAAAGCATTGCAAAAATATCCAAGCAACTTATTAACTTCCAAATTGTAGAGTTAACTTCCAAATGGTAGTTAAAAATAACTTCCTCATTTTGTACTCTACAAACATAACTTCCTTATTTAATATAACTTCCTTAAATATTTGTACTCTCCAGTGTATTGTTTGCATTGCATAATAAAACAATTAATTTGGGGGGAAATATAAAATTAAGAGGGAGAAAAGGAAACTTGGAATTTCTTGCTAATTTGAAAGACAATTTTGGAAGTTAGCAACCAATTCTAAATCCCCCATTCTCCCTCTTGAATATGTTGTTGGACTACATGGGAGAAGACTTCAAAATAAAGGAATATTTTCAAACAGCGGAGCATTCTATTACGGCAAGGATGTTGCCCAGCCATAATTCTCACACTTGGATGCTTAGGGGAATTCTTGGGAATTGACATCTACTCATCTTAAAATTGCTAAATGTGAGAAACACTGCTATCGATCCTTACCCCCTAAACAAGTGAAGGATGCTGTGTTCCTGGCCATAAGAATTTTCCTCCAATTTACCTTCTCCTCTGAAAGAAATTTTGAAAGCAGACATTTTTACAAAGTCAGAAAGAATGGATAGAACAAAAAAAAAAATGTTTTTTTAAAAGCATGTTCGCAATTAAAGTACTTCACCGAACGATAACCCAATCAGCAGGATTGCATATCTTACCCACTCCTACAGTGTGTTTCTCCTACTGCTAGTACAAGTCTGGGAACAAAGCTCCTAGCTATCTTCTCTTCTGAACACACCCAGTTTTTTTCTTTGCACCTCTCTGGCTCCATTGAACCTGTTTGCTGTTCCTGGGCCCAATCTACTGCATGAGAAAGACAAGCTATCCAGGACGAGAAATCTGAAGTATGTGCTTTATTCTTCATTGCTCACATTTCAAAATGCATGTATTTATTGTTTTATTTATCTATCCTATTTAGAAACCACCCATCTCCCTCACTGGGCAAGCAGGCAGTCATTAGCATCGTGGCAAAGGCTGTGTGTATGATAGAGAAAAGAGAACAGCCTATCTGTCATATACAGCAGGTCATGTTCTCTCTGGTTTCTATGAAACCCCAAGAAAAGATCGACACCAGGAAGGAAATCTCCACTGATTAATTGTTCATGCTGTAGGAAGGTGTCTGAGATAACACAATTGAAAAAGTCCAGAAATATTTCACAAGAAGAGTTCTCCGCTCCTCCACTCATTGCAGAATACCTTATGCCACCAGACTTGAAATTCTAGACCTAGAAGACCTAGAACTACGCCGGTTTCGGTCCGATCTAAATATAGTATATAAAATCATACATTGCAATGTCCTACCTGTCAATGAATACTTCAGCTTCAACCATAACAACACAAGTGCAAACAATAGATACAAACTCAAGGTTAATCGCATCAAACTTGATTGCAGGAAATACGACTTCAGCAACAGAGTGGTCAATGTCTGGAATGCTCTACCTGGCTCTGTGGTTTTTTCCCCAAACCCCAAAAACTTTAACCTTAGACTGTCTACTATTGACCTCACCCCCTTCTTAAGAGGCCTGTAGGAGGCGTACATAAGCGCACCAACGTGCCTACCGTCCCTGTCCTATTGTTTCTTTTTATTTTTCTTATAAGTATCTATCTCATGTATTCAAAACTATGTTTATTCTTATACCTGTATCTTGTAAGCGATTGACAAATCAAATAAATACTAAATAAGGGGTGGGTGAGGATGTCAGATATGAATTAACAGAGTCACAGAGTTGGAAAGGACCTTAGAGATCTTCTAGTCCAACTCCTTGCTTAAGCAAGACACCCTATACCAGTGGTGGTTAACCTTTTCGGTACCCAGTGCCAAAACGGAAACCAGAAGAGCAGCTCCCAGCACATGCATGTGCCCCGGCCACCTGATCTTCCGGCTTCTAACCTGCATGCACACACGAAGATCAGTTGGCTGGCTGGTTTCTAATGTGCATGCATGTACCAGCCAGCTAGTCTTTGCATGTTCATGCACGTTAGAAACCGGAAGACCAGGTGGCCAGCCAGTTTCTAATGCACATGTGCATGCCAACCATATGGTCTTCGTGTGCATGCATACCAGCCAGCTGGTCTTCATGCATGTATGCACATTAGAAACTGGAAGACCAGGTGGCTGGCCAGTTTCTGACACACATGCGCATGCCAGCCAGCTGGTCTTCATGAGCGCATGTGCGTTAGAAACTGAAAGATCAGCTGGCCTGAGCACATGTGCACGCCGGGAGCTGCTCTTCTGGTTTTTGGCACTCCCACATGCGTGAAGTCCAGCTGGCCAGTGCACATGTGTGTGCCGGAATCCAGAAGAGCAACGGGCAATGGCTGGCGTGCCCGGAGAGATGGCTCTGCATGTCACTTCCAGCATTCATGGCATAGGTTCACCATCATGGCCCTACACCATTTCAGACAAATGGCTTTCCAATTTCTTCAGTGATGGAGCACCCACAACTACTTCAGTGGTCGATTGTTCTCCATGTCAGGAAATCTCTCTTTACTTCTAGGTTGGATCTCTCCATCCATTGCTTCTCGTCCTGCTCTCAGGTGCTTTGGAGAACAAGTCAGCCTCCTCTTCTCTGGGGCAGCCCCACAGATACTGGAAGACAGTTATCGTGTCTTCCTGCTCTATCACCCCTAGTCCTTCTCTTTGAAAGCCTAGTCATACCTAGGTCCCTCGATCGATCATCATATGTTTTAGCCTCCAAACCCCTTTTCATTCTCGTCGTTCTTCTCTGCACACTTTCCAGGGTCTCAACGTCTTTTTTGTATCATGGTGACCAGAACTAGATTCAGCATTCCAACCGTGGCAGCAAAAATCAAAACAAAAATCCCCCTGAAGAAGTTGGATTTGGTGCCCGGTGTACATCCAGCGTTTGTTCCTCAAGTCATAGACAGATCAATAGACTGTTGGCTGAGTCAAGGCCATATTTTTTGGAATCCTCTCCTCTCCCATCGGGCACTGGGGTTCATCCGAGACTTTGCACATGGTTGAGAAAAATGCACTGATCCTGATCACCAGCCTGTTGCAGCCCCAACAACACGACGTGTATTGGGTTCCAGTCACCTCCAGCACAGCCCATTATGCGCGGGTTATTGACACAAGAAACCGTGGAGAATGACCCTTGTGTTTTCCAGGTCATTGGACAGCTCACAAATCCTCTGTTTGCTATTATTTAACACAAGACACATCTCTAAACAAGCCCTCCTCCTGCTACCGAATAGGAGAGGCTGCCTATTACAATAATTAGGATTTAATATCACCTAAAGTGGAGGAAATGTTATCTGAAGTCACCTCTGTTCCATTTAGTAGGCAGACACGTATCATTTTACACCAAATGTGTGTTTTCTTAATAAGGCCGAGATTTGTATAGCCAAGCGAGATGCTCTTAAGAATTCCTTTGGTACGTTTTTTTCTGAACCAGAGTGCCGTAATAGCAAAAACATTGTCCAGATTACACTGATTTAAAGCCTTGTTAACCCACAAAGTTTTATATTAGTCTGCTTTGTAGCATAGTCTTCTCTATAGGGTTTCTGTAAAGACTGAGGGAAACTGAGATTATTCACTGTGATCTAAGGGTTAACAACAACAACAACAAGAGCAAATGAGCTCATTGGAGATGAGATGTAGATTTAGTTTCAAGAGAGCACCAAATCTCAAGGAGAATTGTGGGCTTTCAGAGTTGTAGGATTGCAATTCTCATCCTCCCTGAGGATAGGAATAATAGCACTTAGACTTATATACTGCTTTATAGTGCTTTACAGCCCTCTCTAAGCCATTTACAGAGTCAGCATATCAACCCCAACAATCTGAGTTCTCGTTTTACCCATCTTGAAAGGATGGAAGGCTGAGTCAACCTTGAACTAGTGAGAATCGAACTGTTGAACTGTTGGCAGCTGGTAGTCAGCAGAATTAGCCTGCAGTCTAAACACTGCGCCACCACGGTTCATTGGACTATTCTACTGGGGCTGATGGAAGAAGAAGTTCAACCATATGTAGGTTGCTGCAGATTCATCCGTCAGAGTTTTAAAGAGCTTTCCTTCACCTGGATGCCCTCCAGATATGTCCAGAAGGTTGGGTGGGTTAAAATGTCCAGAAGGTAGCAGATACTATATGATTGAAGCTGCTATCTTTTTTTTTTTTTTTCTGGCTGCCTCTTCCAATGATCCTCGTTGGATTTCGTTCCCTATAATCCTTTCTACCCAAAACATCTGCAGGTACCATTTAGGAAAAAGCTGGCAGCCAGTAGAAGAATGTTGCCCCGGAAAGGATGACAGAGACTTTCAAGAGACCCCCAATTAACCTGATAAGTAGTCCTCAACTTACAACCATAATTGGGACTAGACTTTTCATCATGACTTGTAATCATTTGTTTAGCAACTATGTTAAGTTATGACAGTGTTGAGAAAAGTCTCAACTTATGAGTGGTCCTCATGCTTACAATCATCACATCACACACATCCCCAAAGTTATATATGATCACAATTCAGGCATTTTGCAACCGGTTCACATTTACAGTTAGTTGCAGTGTCCTGCAGTGTTGTGATCAAAATTTGCAACCAAACAGGTTTGCCTTTACGGCGGTGGCATTGAGTTAATGACCAGTGTACTTTGCTTAGTGATTGTGATAAAAATAATGGGTTCAACTCTACTTGTGACCACAATGGCTTATGATGGAAATTTCAATTTCCATTGGGATCATAAGTTGAGGATTACCTATAAACAGAGTTGATCTTGGATTCCAGGACAATAACTAACAGAATGAAAGTAGATTAAAACACTAACTTTTTCTTAAATCCAGTGTCTTCATTCTTCCATTAAAATGTTAATTTTAGAAATACCCTATTCTGTTGTTGAGTCATATTTTCATCTGTTTCAAGCATGTTCACAGTAGGAGAATCCAAAGGAAAACAGGTATGACAACTTGCTTTTTCTCTTTCATCTTGGGATGGCGGTTCAGCAGCCAAAAAGGTATGAATGCATCAGCTGTACGTGGGGAACGAAACCACAGCAGGAGAAAAAAAAAAGAACTAATCTCAGTTCTACGTTTGACAAAAGAAAGCCGCTTCTCCTAAAAATATTAAACCCAGAGATCCAGATCGAAATCTAAGCAGCTTTAAAAGAATACTGATAGGTGTGAGCCCCAATGGAATCTGAATCATTTGTCTTCCAGGCGAAGAAAGGAGATAATCTTTAAATAATCTCTCCTAAAACTGGTGTCCTCCGAAGATGTTACATGAATGAGAACTGAGAACAAGCATGATTAATCTTGCAAGTTGCTCAATCACTTTGGGATCTCCAAGTCACTGGGCAAGACGTAAAAAATAAGTGTGTGAAAGTGTCCAATTCAAGCTGTTCATTTCTGGATCCACAGCTCTTTGTCTGGAACCAAGCCAGGAACAATGATCTATAGATGATTATTAAAGATGGAGACAGACAAATCATAATTTCTTTCACCACAGGACATCTTCATTTGTGGTGTCCATTCATTCTACTGCTAAGCTGGACTCTTGCCCGATCCACCCAATTTCCCTACCCACAAACTGAGTGGAAAATTTCAAAAGGTCCCCAGCGCCCAACAGTAAGGGAAGGACATGGTGTCAACCAATGGCTGAGGCCATTTTGAGATTTCAGTGCTGACACACTGGAGAAGTGGGATAGGGAGTGGGGAGTAGAGATAGTTGGGGTGTTGTAGTCAAAGCAAAATAACTTTCTCTTGGGAACCAAGGACATTCCTGCAGGTGCTTGGAAGGAGGAGACTGGAGTCACCTAGCAACTCGACAGTAACCTGATTAGTGTGATTGGTTGTTTTGAGAAAGTGACAAACTTTTACTTTTAACTAGGTAAAAAAAATGAGGGAATACTCAGCGTCAGTTTTCACCAGCCTGTGCCAATATGACATATCCAATAAAACTATTCTTTGAGGAAATTACCTGCCTCAGAGTTTGGTTTGCTAAGGGTATGTTACTTGGAACCCTGGACAGCAACTCAAGACATTTTGCTATCTGAGTGAAAATACAACATTTCCACCACTCCAAGAACAAATTAACTGCATTAATTGCTAAACAGTATTTCAAGAATAACAAGGACTAGATTCCATTAGTTCTCTTTAGCACAAAAAATAACCTTAGAAAGACTCAAGCAATGCTTCGTTTTTCTTTTCAAGAGCCAAAGTTCCAGTGCACATATAGGTAGTCCTCAAACAATTATTGGCTGTGTGGCAGGAGCTAAAAAAAGCCAATGCAATCCTAGGCTACATTAATAGAAGAACAGAACCAAGACCACGTGAAATGTTAGTACTGCTTTACAAAGTATGGCCACACTTGGAATACTACATCCAGTTTTGGTTACCACAATATAAAAAAAGATGTTGAGAGTCTGGAAAGAGTATAGAGAAGTGCAAGAGGCTAGAAGCTAATACATATGAAGAATTGGGTATGTCTAGTCTAGTGAAAAGAAGGACTACCAGGGCTATGATAGCAGCGTTCCAGTATTGGAGAGTCAACCAGAAAGACAAGGAAGGCAAACTATTTTCCAAAGCAGTAGAAGACAAGACAAGAACCCATTGATCAATAGTGGGATTCAAAAAATTTTACTACTAGATAGATAGACAGAGAGATAGATAGATAGATAGATAGATAGATAGATAGATAGATAGATAGATAGATAGATAGATAGATAGATAGATAGATAGATAGATAGATAGATAGATAGATAGATAGATCGATAGATGGATGGATGGATGGATGGATGGATGGATGGATGGATGGATGGATGGATGGATGGATAGATAGATAGATAGATAGATAGATAGATAGATAGATAGACAGATATAATTTTTTTATTTTTTAAAGACAAACACAAACAAACACAAACATAAAACATCAACATAAAACCATCTTCCTAAATACAGCATGTCAGTTGGTACATTTCTTTTGTGCAATGTCATAATATCAACAATCTTACCCTTCCAAACATACATTCATATTACATAAATTTTACTACTACTTCGGTGGTCATGGCTCGGTGCGTATGGTGTGGCTTGGTGGCATGGCTTGTCGGTGTGGCAGGAGAAGGATACTGCAAAATCTCCATTCCCTCCCCACTCCAGGGGGAAGGTTACTGCAAAATCCCATTCCCTCCCCACCCCACTAACCTGCTTTCCAGTTCCATTCTCCTGTGCAGGGCAACCAAAGAAGATCCAGCCGATCCGCTGGGATTCAATGGGAGGCAGAGAATAGATGGGGGTGGCGGGGCCAGTCAGAGATGGTATTTGCCAGTTCTCCAAACTACTCAAAATTTCTGCTACCGGTTCTCCAGAACTGGTCAGAACCAGCTGAATACCACCTCTGCCATGGATGGAAACTAATCAAGGAGAGAAGCAACTTAGAACTAAGAAGACATTTTCTAACAGTGAGAACAACCAACCAATGGAATGGTTTGCCTTCAGAAATTATGGGTGCCACATCACTGAAGGCTTTCAAGAAGAGACTGGACATCCATTTGTTTGAAATGGTATAGAATTTCCTGCTCGAGCAGGAGGTTGGATTAAAAGGCCCCCCAAATCCCCTCCAACTCTCTGTTATTCTATGGCTTATGTGTCATACCAACCACATTCTCTAGATTAAAACAGGAGGCTGTTCCAGGCAATTGCCTTAATATCAGCGTCCTCCCATTGTGTTACCTTGGCATCCAGTGAAACGTTAAACCTTTTGAAAGACAAGTTTAATTAAAAAGCAAGGCAAAGTAGCCCGCAGTTGAAATCCATTTATTTTTCAAGGATGTTTTAGGACGATGCAATCTTCCCTAGATAGAGTAGGGAGGGTGGAATTGTTGCAGGCTAGTGTTTTTGAAATATGTCCAGAAAACAGAGAAATAAATGTGAGATAAAATAATAGAGAGAAGCCTTACACGGTAGAGAGGAGTGCAGGGATTAACTCACCAGCTTGTCTTCTGTTAAATGAGTGTTTGGAGACTGGTCCCATCTATTAAATCTGCCATTTTGTGAGTATGGTCTTGCTGCCTCTATTCTTGATGTGGTCAACTTTGCTGTGGATACCTGGGAAAATATGGGACACTTCACTTAATTCTCCAAGGAAAGAATGAAGGCAAATGAGGTCCGGGCAGAAGAAAATGGCTTCAAAATCTAAGATGGTTTGGACAAAACTCAGCAGCACTTTTTGTGCAGTTGTTGATAAAAATAAGAGCGCCAATATTCAGTGACAAATATGGAAGGAGGAGGAGGAGGAGGTGGTGTAAATCAAGTAAAGAATCCCAGAAAAGCTTTGGACATTTTCCTAGCTTGAAAATAACAAGGGTCCATTTCAAAAATCCTGCTAGGATTAAACAAGAAAACACCTTGATTCAGGTGAAATCAAAGCTGCAAGGGAAAGCATGTTTTGACAAGCACATCAAATGAGGGTGTTGGTGAAAGAGACCATAAATAATCCATGCTGGGAGAGTGTGCTCCCATCTAACTTCGCCCAAGAGTTTACACACCGGTGGGAAATGCTCAGCTATTGTGGTTCCCAAATTTCAGGTATTTGTAAGTGTTGTGTCACATTCGCTCATTTTCCAAATCTAATCAGCCACATTTCTAGACCAACAAGTGCTGAAAAGAAAATGAGGAAGATTCAAAGTCTAATATCCAAGATAATAAATGGATATCACTCAAATGGATTTAACCGGGACAGAGATCGGAGTTTTAGATTTAGGGGTTTTTTAAAATTAAAATTTGGGGAGAAATCACTAAGATCACATTAGAGGCTTTGAGGGGCCCTCATATGCCCCTGAACCAGTGGTGGAATTCAAATTTTTAAACTATTGGTTCTGTGGGCGTAGCTTGGTGGGCGTGGCTTGATGAGCTTGGCAGGGGAAGGATATACTACAAAATCCCCATTCCCTCCCCATCCCACTAGCCTGCTTTCCAGCTCTGTTCTCCTGTGCAGGGCAACCAAGCCACACCCACCAACGTCCAGCCACTTTCAAATATCTTGCCTGCAGAATGGAGTCGAGAAAATCTTGAAAGCATAGCTACAGTAGATCTACAAAATCTACTTATGGAGCCCAGATTACAAGAGATTTGGAGCCGAATTTAACAATCTCTGGATATCTTAATTGCGCAGAGAAGTGTAGTTTATTCTCAATGGCCAGTTAAAGAGGAGACTGTATTATTGGAATGATTTATGACAGAAGTAAATTAAGATCCCATTATATCCTCCTGACTGAACCTTCCATTTTATTTTATTTCGTTTAGAAGCTGCCCAACTCAAGACAACTCTGGACCACTTAGACTTAAAAATAAGAAGACCAGAGCAAGAAAGGAAAAAAATATGCACATCCAGACATTCTTTTTAAAAAGAATACAATACACGTAGGAATAACTGAAAGGGGCTTTTTAACCACCCTACCCCAAGGCCTGGGAGAGAAGGCAGCACTTCAAAGACTTTTAGAAGCTCACAAGGGCGGGACTTCCTTAATTAGGACCAGGGAATTATTAGTTTTCTAACCCTAAGCCAAGAATGCCAAAATACTTGCAGCCCTACTGGCTTCCTACTGGCTACAAGTAAGAAGGCATCTATTCGTATCTCTGGCTCTGCATGTCTCTAAAATAAATTTGCTTAAAACAGAGCTGGGATATGGTCCTCTACAAAGGAAAATGGAACTATTATTTTCCACAATTTGGAAATTGTAGAATTCTTTTTGAAACTTCCCCAAATCTGCACCTCTATAACTGTCTGGTTTGGTTCTGCAACTCAGCAAGACAGACACAGATTCCAGAGAGTAATTAGGACTGCAGAAAAAAAAACAATTGCTACCAACCTGCCTTCCATCAAGGACCTGTGTTATGTCCTGAGGACTCAAGGAGTTCTCACTCAGGTCCACTCACTTTACGTGGGCGTTATTCCCCCATTCCCATTGGTTGGCTCTCCCCAGCAGCCAGCTATAAAAGCAGGCTGCGGGGTCCAACTGGCTGCTGATTGCTGCGAGCCAGTTCCAGGCTTGGCAAGCACGGTCAGCCCTTTATTGTAAAATAAAGTATTGTTGCACTCATGCTCTGGTTCAGCCTCTCATTGCTCAAACAAAACACTGGCGACGAGGATGGGATGGCTACCAGAAGCACCTTGCAACCGCTGAGTCACTAGCCACCGATCCGCAGCCCAGAGAAGCGATCGGCTGGCGACAAAGAAAGCAGCTGATCCGCCAGCCAGAGAGCGGTCAGCCAACAATACGGCGATCAAAAAGAGCAAGCGCTGATCCGCAGCCAGAGAAAGCGGTCTGATTCAAAGTTAGAGCGTCTGTAGCCGCTTGTTAGCCCGCTGCAGGAAAGTGAAGCGCTGCGAGCCGCAGCCGCTCTGTATTTGGCGCGAAATTCAAGCGGGTGTCATTTGAATTTCGAGCCAGTAGGAGACACAGCACAGCGCTGTAGGAAGTCACTAGCGCCCACTTTTGGCGCGAATCAAGACACCTCAACGGCTAGCAGCCAGCGTGGTAACCCAGAGAGAGAAAGAGAGGGTAGCAAAAAACCTCTCCAGAGCTGATATCACTCACGAGCGCCCGTAGTCCCAGAGAGATTTTTCCGCAGGGTAGCCCAGCCGTTCCAGCACCATGAGTTCCAACCCAGTATTCCCGGCGTTTAAACCAGACGAAGAGAAGTGGGAGTCGTATAAGAACCGCTTCAATCATTACATCGATGCGGTCGGCTTGCGGCGGATGCGGGAGAGCATCGGAAAAAATCCTATTTCCTAATCTACTGCGGAGCCACCGTTTACGATACCGCCGCAGCACTCGTAGCGCCGAGAGAATTGAAAAGCGTTCCGTGGTCCGAGTTGCTTGAGATCCTCACTAACCACTACGCTCCCAGGCCTTCACAAATCGCCAGGAGGTTCACGTTCCGTATGAGGAAGCAATCAAGTAAGGAGACCATCAACCAATATATGGCCGCCCTCAGAACAGCAGCCCTGCACTGCGGGTTTGGAACATACTTGGAGGACATGCTCCTCGATCAATTAGTTTGTGGGGTCAAGGATCTCAACCTACAGAGGCGCCTGCTAGCAAAAAAGACCTCAACCTTGCGCAGCGGTCGAGAGGCCCTAGCAGCCGAGCTAGCAATGAACTCAGCCACCGAAATTCAGGGCCCAAGTGCCAAGCTAGCATCGTTCCCAGTCCATTCCGAAGAGGTGGAAGCGGAGGAAACCCACAACGATGAAAACGACGTCCACCGCCTCGCCAACGACAGACGGTCGCAGGTAGGGGCCAAACAAGAATACACCGGTCCACCCAAGCACATCACATTGTGCCTAGCCTGTGGGGATCGCATCAAAGGGCCACCTGCAAGTTTAAAGGAGCCACTTGCAACAACTGCCATAAGAGGGGCACATCGCGAGAGTCTGCCAAGCCCCCAAAGCGCTGCACACAGACCCCCGTCCTCGTGCAGCGGGACCACAGAGGCAAGTATTAAACTGTGCACGCACCGCCTTGCCAGGCGTACTTGCCACGCTGTTAGTAAAATTTCTCTCTCCGTTTCCCTAGAAGGTAAACCGTGCCACATGGAGGTTGACACAGGGTCAGCGCTCTCAATAATCTCGTGGAACACCCTCAAGAGACTCCACCCCAGCCTATCTACTACCCGGCTTCAGAGATGCCAGTTCGGTCTGAAGGACTACCAGGGGAAGGCCATTCCCGTGATCGGCAGAGGCAAGTTCTTTGTCAGTTTTAGAGCTTTTAAAGGCCACCTACCTCTAGTGGTAGTTAACGGCAATCTACCCACCTTATTGGGGCTCGATTGGTTTCCCCACCTCGGCCTAGGGTTAACAGGAGTCCATGCTGTCTCAACCTCAGACACTGACTCCTTATTCGCTGACTACGCAGATGTGTTCAGCGAGGAGCTGGGGTGTTATAATGGAACCCCATCTCGTTCACCGTTGACCCCAGGCAGTCCCAATCAGATTAAAACCACGTAGAGTTCCATTTGCTATTCGACCAAAACTAGACGCTGAATTGGATAAACTACTAAAACAAGGGGTCATTGAGCCAACAGATTTCGCCAAGTGGGAGGCGCCCATCATCACACCCCTTAAAAAGATGGTAGCCTGAGAATTTGCTCGGACTACAAGACAACAATCAATAAATATTTACAAGTTAGCGCCTACCCTGTGCCCATCATTCAGCACTTATTGCACACATTCGAGCCGGGCAGTATTTTTGCTAAATTGGACATGTCTCAAGCATATCAGCAGTTCCCTGTTGATAACCAAACAGCGGAACTTCAGACCATCGTCACTCACAGGGGTGCCTTCCGATGCAAGCGTCTCCAATTTGGCGTAAGTGTTGCCCCGGGTATTTTTCAATCCCTCATGGAGCGGATTTTACAGGGCCTCCCTGGTGTAGTACCCTACTTGACGACATCTTGGTCTCGGCCAGGGACAGACCCCAACTCTTCCAGAGAGTGCGAGCAGTGTTAGAGAGGTTCAGACAGCATGGCCTCAAGTTAAAAAAAAAGAAAAATGCGCCATTGCCACTAGACAGGTGGACTTTCTGGGTTATAAAATTGACGCCTCTGGCATTCACCCCCTGGAGTCCAAGGTTAGAGCAATCCACGAAGCTCCCACACCAACCTCCAAAGCGGAGCTACAAGCTTTCTTAGGGCTGCTGAACTTTTATGCATCCTTCTTGCCCCATAAAGCCTCAGTAGCCGAACCCTACACAGATTACTAGACAAAAAGTCACCGTGGCACTGGGGGCACAAAGAAGACCAGGCGTTTAATGCCGTCAAATCACTACTTACGTCAGAGGCAGTGCTCATCCAATTCGACCCCAACCTTCCTTTAGTACTGGCAGCAGACGCATCCCCTTTGGAATTGGGGCGGTCCTAGTCACAGACTCCCCAATGGCGCCAGGCCCCATCGCCTTTTTCTCCAGGACGCTCTCGGCCACGGAGCGAAATTACAGCCAAATAGACAAGGAAGCCCTAGCAGCTGTTGCAGCCGTGAAAAAGTTTCACGAATTCCTTTTCGGCCATTTCTTCAAACTGGTCACCGACCATAAGCCCCTCCTGGGCCTACTGGCCGGCGACAAACAGACACCTCAAGTCCTTTCCCCTAGAATGACAAGGTGGACACTTTTCCTAGCGGCCTACTCATACAAACTTATTCACCGCCCGGGCAAAACTCTATCCCACGCCGACGCTCTCAGTCGCTGCCCCTTACCCGCTCCGGCTGAAGACCCAGCTCCTGTCAGCGCCATTTTTGAAATCACCCAGTTGGACCTGCCCATCACCGCCCTTGACATCGCCGCTAAAACCAAGGCAGACCAAAGCGCTCGCCCAGGTGCTCGACTGGGTGAGGAGGGGTGGCCGGGAGGCAACGTTGATAACAAATTCGCACCCTTTAAGACTCGCATGCAGGAGCTGTCCAGTTTGCAGGGTTGTCTACTGTGGGGCACTCGAGTGGTCATTCCGACCTCGCTGCGTACCCGAGTCCTGGAGCGTTGCACGAGGGACACCCGGCATTGTGAGAATGAAGGCATTAGCACGCAGCTACGTGTGGTGGCCGGGTCTAGACGAGGACATTGTCAATTGGGTAAGTTCCTGCAGCATTTGCCAGGAATCCCGTCCTGCTCCCCATCGCCACCCCTACCAGATGGGAGAGCGCCAACGCCCCTTGGTCTAGAATCCATATCGATCTGGCAGGCCCGTGCATGGAAAGATGTTCCTAGTGGTCGTGGACGCTTATTCCAAATGGATAGACGTGGCACAGCTATCCACGACCACCACACTAGCAATCACCAACGTGTTAGCGCCTGTTAGTTACACATGGACTACCCGACTCCATTGTCTCCGATAATGGCCCACAGTTCGCATCAGTAGAATTCAGCCGTTTTGCTGCCAACCTGGGCATTCGCCACATTTTCACAGCCCCATTTCACCCTGCCAGTAATGGGTTGGCTGAAAGGGCACGTCAGGACCACCAAAGAGGCCCTCGCTAGGTTTGGCAGGGATGACTGGCACCACAAACTCGCACGGTTCCTGATGAGCCAGCACTCAACCCCTGTGCAGTCACCAATAAGTCCCCAGCGGAACTTCTGATGGGCCGGCGCCTGAGGACTGTATTGGACAGATTGCACCCACAATACTGCCCTGACTCTCCCCTCGCTTCTACTTCGGGGTTAGACATTTTTGTTACAGGAGCCGATATTCGCAAGGAATTTCGCTGGGGACCCACTGTGGATTCCAGGCGAGGTCATCGCCATCACCGGGCTGAGATCGTATAGAGTCAGGCTGGAGGATGGTCGCGTCTGGAGGAGACATATAGACCAGCTTAGAAGGCGCCTCAGCACCCTTGCCAACAAGAATCCAGAGTCTCCAGTCGAAGGGGAACCGCCTCATCCGCTGCCCAGCCACATCGTGCCCAGCGACCAGTCTGCACCAGCAGTCGTTCCGGTCAGCCCAAACTCGGACAACAGCGCCCAGAGAGTTGACCAGCCTGATCCAACCCACGAGAGCTCGACCCCAGTAACCAACCCGGTGGTTCCCGAGGATGCCCAGTCCAGAGAGAGTGTTGGCGACACTATGCCGGCTCGACCATCACAGACTGGTACCGAACAGACAGACAATGTTCCCGAGTTGCGCCGTTCCGGGCGCCAACACAAACCCCCCGTCTACCTCAAGGACTATGCATGTTCGCATCTGGGGGAAGGGGTGTTATGTCCTGAGGACTCAAGGAGTTCTCACTCAGGTCCACTCACTTTACGTGGGCGTTATTCCCCCATTCCCATTGGTTGGCTCTCCCCAGCAGCCAGCTATAAAAGCAGGCTGCGGGGTCCAACTAGCTGCTGATTGCTGCGAGCCAGTTCCAGGCTTGGCAAGCACGGTCAGCCCTTTATTGTAAAATAAAGTATTGTTGCACTCATGCTCTGGTTCAGCCTCTCATTGCTCAAACAAAACAACCTGTATCCTGCACAAGTCAAAAAGAGGGCTGTGAAAATATTTACACACCACTCATATCCCGGACACGAATTGTTTCAACTCTTACCCTCAAAACGACACTATAGAGCACTGCACACCAGAACAACTAGACACAAGGGCAGTTTTTCTCCCGAATGCCACCACTCTGCTAAATAAATAATTCCCTCAACACTGTCCAACTATTTACAAAGTCTGCATTACTATGACTATTAATTTTCTCATCACTCCTTATCATCCATCCCCTCCCACTTGTGACTGTATGACTGTAATCCTGTTGCTTGTATCTTAACAATGTATATTGATTGCTTTCTAGTATGATTTGATCGCTTATTGTACCCTATGACTATCATTAAGTGTTGTACCTTTTGTTTCTTGACTTTTGACAAATGTATCTTTTCTTTTTATGTACACTGACAGCATATTCACCAAGACAAATTCCTTGTGTGTCCAATCACACTTGGCCAATAAAGAATTCTCTTCTCTTCTCTTCTCTTCTCTTCTCTTCTCTTCTCTTCTCTTCTCTTCTCTTCTCTTCTCTTGGACTTGGTGTTGGTTTGGGTTTTGCAGTAACATCAATCCCGTTGGTTGATACTCAAGTGAGTCAACTGCTATTTTAATCTCTTTCCCCCCACACACACAATTATTACTATCAGTCCAAGTATCTCCTCCTCTTTATTGGTGCATTTGGTTTCTGCTTCTCCTGCCCCCCTTTTTTTCCTGCTAAATTTAATTCTGTTTTAAAATATGGCTCTGTTCTATGCTCAAAGAAGACCATGCGGGAAAGTTGGAAAGCTCTGCTTTCTGCAATCGCTTTCCTTATTAAACTTCCATAGCCAATCGCCGGGACCTACCCTTTTGCCTGCTGAGATTTTACGAGGTCAACCTGTGCAGTTTGCTTTGCTCTTTCTGAGTCACCTGGGTGGTGTCCACAAAGGTGTGGCTGCCTCTCAAACATTCCCATGGCAACTGGGGTGCAGTAAAGGAAGAAGATAACATCTCCTTCAAGCTGAGTACAGCTAAACTCCAGGGATCGGCCTATTCCTGCCATTTTCCTGACAACAATCTTAAAGTGGCTTGCAGTTGCTGCCTTCACAGAATTTTTTTTTTCATTTCCCAATCTAGTCTACTACTTCCGTGGGGTTTCTTAGTGGTCTCCCCTCCAAGCATTAATTAGCAAACTAGCTATATTTCAAATAAATCTACTCTATTGCAATCAAGAGCAGGGAGCACAGCGCTGCTTTCCTTTCCCATTTCCACTCTCCTTTTAAGATGTTGGAATAGGACTAAGGAGATCCAAGTCAAGTTCAAGTTCATTCCTAGCCATAGAAGCACGCCGCGTGCGGTCCGATCTAAACGTAGTTCACAAAATTGTCTGCTATAACATCTTGCCCGTCAACAACTTCTTCAGCTTCAACCACAATAATGCACGGGCAAACAACCGATACAAACTCAAGGTAAACTGCTCCAAACTCGATTGCAGAAAGTACGACTTCAGCAACAGAGAGGTCTCAACACCTGGAACGCCCTACCCGACTCCGTTATTACAGCCTCAACTCTTCACAGCTTCAACCTCAGACTGTCTCCCATGGACCTCACCCCCATTCTTAAAGAGGTCCTTAAAGGGGGTGTGCATAAGAGCACCAGTGTGCCTATCATCTAGTCTTACTGTCCCCATTTATCTGTATTTACTTCCTTTGTTTACATTTTATGTTCGTACCTGTACTTGTTATCTCGTACATGTTTGACAAACAAATAAAACAAAAATAAATAATGAATAACTTCATGCAGTGATTTTGGGCCATTCTCTCTTCCTTAGCTCAGTCTATTTCCCAGGGTTGCTAATGGAGAGGGAGCCCCCATACAAATCCACTGGAGCTCCTGGAGGAAAAGTGGAAGATAAGTCTAAGAAGCAAATAAATAAATTTGTTGACTTGACCAATTCTGAAGAATTGATGCCATTAGGATTAGGGTCCCAATCCATCTGAAGGAAACCCGGCTTCCGAAGACCAATAGTTCCCCATCAGTTTTCAAAAGGATCAGTCCCTCAAGAGAGGAGTCCCAAAGGTGCTTTTTTTTTCAAGAGGCAACTGAACTGTCTGGTTTTTCTTTGAAGACATTTCGCTTCTCATCCAAGAAGCTTTTTCAGAAAGAAGCTACATTTTTCACTCAATGTGTTACCAGCTTCTTTCCACCAGGATTGGCGGGTGTGTCCGATGTTACTCACTTTTGGGCCAACAACAGTCAGTGGGAGAGGCAGGATGAGAGAAAGAGGATTCCCTGGGGTGGACTAGTAAACCTTTCCCCATTCTACCTTCTCAGGTGTAATTCTTCCCTGCCCACCTCTGCTAATTGCTACATGGTACCACCCTGAAGAACAAAGAAGAATGCCAGCTGGGGATCGAACAGAGGAAATCAGTCAGGCAAAGACTTGAACGGAATATACAAGGACTGTGGAGGGAATGAGCTTGACAAGGTTCAGAATTGCATTCAGACAGCCCGTCGTGGCCCAAGTTTTGCAAAATTGCAAAATCCCCCTGCCCAAAGAACAACTCTTGTAGGAAAACCTTCTACTTCAACTTTCTTCTGTTATTTCAGAACCCTTTCCCAACCCGTGGCTCTTTCTAGATGTCAATCTGAGATGTCCCAACCCATTATGAGAATACCAGAGAGTGTGTCATATACTGGCAGAGCCAAGGAAAGATTTTATGGGGGCATTTTTGAGCCAGGTACCAAAATGCTGCGGTTTCTTTGCTTTGCTTTCACAACCAAAGGTGTGTTCTTCAAAGCCAAACTATGTGCCAAATTGGGTGGGGTGTGGAGCTGGCAACTGAGGACATCCGGGAGGGCCACATCAGGGCGTGTCCTTGTATCAAATAGGATTCTGGTAGAGAGGAGGGAGGAGGGAGGGACATCATATACTGCACCTGTCGTCCATATACTTAGCATTTGAAAAAAAAGTCAATATTGTCATACTGTTCCTTGGCTAATAAAATACCACCATGATTTGAAAATCTACTAAATTGCTGCTTTACACTGCAGAAACATGTGCTGTCTTCATGAGACAGGTGCATAAATTTGAAAGGATGGAGCTGAAGAGCTGAACTGTTTGACTTTCATATGTGTTTGCAAAGCTCTGAAGAGTAACTTACATTTCTGAGACAGTTCTAGGATCCCTTTATAGCAATAATACTTAGACTTATATAATGCCCCATCGTGTTTTACAGCACTTTCCAGGCAGTTTACAATGTGAGCACTATTTGCATATTTTCCCCAACAATCTCAGTCTTCATTTTCCTGATCTTGGAAGGATGGAAGGTTGAGTCAACCACAAGATGCGTCATGATTCAGCTCCAGGCTGTGGGCAGAGTTTGCCTGCAATATTGCATTCTAACCATTGGGACCCACCGGGGTTCTATATTGGGTTGTTCCCATCATTTGGCAAAACACATCCAAACATCTGCTGAATTTATATTTATTTCTACTCCAGTTGAATATTCCTCATGCGGGGATAGCTTTATTATTAGATGAAATTGATACAAAGGGTTGATAGGTTATGTCTGGTTGGCCATGAATAGGATCCTTCTACATAGGTGTAGGAGAAGAGCAGGCAGAGCTGGGGGTGGAGTTAAATGTGTCATCAGATTAGAATCTTCACATTGCCACAAACAACCCAAATCCAACTCCTTCTTATGTGGTGCCAATTTAATGTTGAACTTTAGTTAACTAGATTATTGTATATAGGTAAAGGTTCCCCTTGCACATACGTGCTAGTCATTTCCGGCTCTACAGAGTGGTGCTCATCTCCATTACAAAGCCAAAGAGCCAGCACTGTCCAAAGATGTCTCCGTGGTCATGTGGCCGGCATGACTAAATACTGAAGACACACAGAATGCTGTTACCTTCCCACCAAGGGGGTCTCTATTTTTCTACTTGCATTTTTTTACATGCTTTTGAACTGCTAGGTTGGCAGAAGCTGGGACAAATAACGGGAGCTTACTCTGTTGCGCTGTGCTAGGGATTCGAACCGCCGAACTGCTGACCTTTCTGATCAACAAGCTCAGTGTCTTAGCCACTGAATCACTGCGTCCCACAATTTTAGTATATAGTTGTATATAGGCTTGAATAAATCTATGTTGCAACCTAATGGATGGTCCAGTTTCCTTGCACCTGACATTATGGCTCAATCCTTAGGTGAAATGAAGAAGACCCTACTTTTAGGAGACAGGGTCTGGACAATGAAGAGGATCAAGTTCTTGCTAGATCTCTTTGGCACCTACAACCACTTGATTGTACCATGAGACATCACTCTGAAAGGGTTGTGATGTAGTTATGCAGACAACTGCTGTGCCCATCCACCAATGGATCACACTGGGACATTTAAGGCAGCATCTAGATCAGTGATTCTTAAACTGCAGATGGGCATATTCTGGGGGTAATGGAGTAATCTGTAACTGCTATAAGTCAAGGATCCAGTTGGCACTGTCATTGCTGGCATCCAGTATTGATGCCAAACAGTATGATGTTTGTTGGTGGTGATGGGGGTAATGACATTATTTGAGACTGGGAAAGGGGGCAATTGGGCAGGACAGTTTAAGAACACTGTTCTAGAATAACATAATAGCAGAGATGGAAGGAATCTTGCAGATTTTCCAGTCCAATCTCTTGCTCAAGTAGAAATCCAGGGGTGGCATTCTACCAGTTCGCACCTATTCGCTAGAACCAGTTAACATTCTAAGCAGTTTGGAGAACCGGTTGTTAGAAGAAATTACTGGGCTAATCCTGTAAGGAAGGCAGGAAGGAAACATTCTGGTGTTGCTTACAGAAACTGCCTCTCCGTTAACCCTTATTACATTCTTGGCAGGACTAGACTTCCTGTCTCTGGAACTTCTCTGGAGTTTTTCCCCCTCCTTTGCTGGTACTTTGCTTGTGTGGAGTGGACCATTCAAAGTTACAATGGCACTGAAACAAGTGACTTATGACCATTTTTCACACTTATGACTGTTGCAGCATCCCTACAGCCATGAGAGTCCAGGTGAGGAGATGCGTGCCTTGATGTGAGTGATATTGAGTTGGCCACACCAAGCCATGTCCACCCAGTCACATGACCACCAAGCCACGCCCACCACCTAAGCCACGCCCACATAACTGGTTGTTAAAAAACTTGAATCCCACCCCTGTAGAAATCCTATACTGTTTAAGACAAATGTTGTCCAATCTCTTCTTAAAAACCTTCAGTAATGGAGCACCCACAACTTCTAGAGGCGAGTTGCTCCACTGATTAATTGTTCTAATTGTCAAGAAATTCCTCCTTAGGTTGGATGGCTTCCTTGATTAGTTTCCATCCATTGCTTCTTGTCCTATCTTCAGGTGCTTTGGAGAATAGGTTGACCCCCCTCTTCCTTGTGGCAGCCCCTCAAATATTGGAACTGTCATCACATCACCCATAGTTGTTCTTTTCATTAAACTTCTAAACATTAAAAGTTAGCGTTATTGCTGAGAAGGAACAGGATGGAGAGTGTGATGGAAAGGAAAGTTATGGGAGTGGTATTGGTGGGTGAAGCAGGATATCTTTCTATTGTTTAGGGAGTTGGCTAGTCTCCGTTCAGCCTTGCCTTTGGGCAATTAGAACCCAACATTTTTCAAGCTCGTCTCCTTATGTCTAGAAAAGTAATGCCTGGTCTTCACACCTGTGCATGAGTCACTGTCTAATTCAAGAAGGTCAATTCATGGAGATGGCACGAGGCCATCACTATCCAGGTAGTAGAATCTGGATGATGAACGGTTGAAGGAACTGGATATGTCTAATGAAGAGAAGGATTGGGGTGTCATGATATAAGTCTTTCAATATTTGAGGAGCTGCCTCAGAGAAGAGAAGGTCGACCTATTCTGGGGATAGGATAAGAAGTAACAGACGGAAAATCATCAAAGAGAGATCTAACCTGGAACTAAGGAGAAATTTCATGATTGTGAGAATAATTTTAATTTATTTGTACAAATTAATTCACTGTGCAGTCAATTAATTAATGGTTAGCCCTGAGAAATTGTGGGTGATCTATCACTAGAGGTTTTCAAGAAGAGGTTGGACAACCATTTGACCAGGATGGTATAAGATCTCCTGCTTGAGCATGGGGTTGGACTAGAAGATCTCCAAGAGCCCTTCCAACTCAAATATCAAACAAGAATCAAAGAAATCTAGAAGAGACACTCTCCCCAAAACAGAACTTGATTCATAGACCCACGTTATGCTGTATGTTCCCAATTTAGGGAAGCTGGAGAATAGGAACCTTATTTTGTTGCCCCAATATCATTCATTAAATTTGCAGAATATAATTATTCCCCTTGTTTGGGGCACTTCTCCTTTGAAACAGACTGATCTGGTTGAGCCATTATGAATTCCACCTCCAATAATGTTTTTATTCTGTTCAGATTCTTGCATCTGGAATTGGGACAGGACCAAATATCCTAACTTGCCTCACCCACAAAGACACAAATGCACACCTGTCTGTTTCCAGGTAGGAAAGTGTCAAACATGTAAGGTTTTATTAGGCTAAAAATAAAGAGAACAACAGAGTTAGAACTTGGAAAATACCTTAAAGGTCTTCTTATCTAACTCTCTGCTCAAGCAGCAAACGCTATGCCATTTCAGACACATGGCTGTCCAATCTCTTCTTAAAAACCTCCAGTGTTGGAGCATTCACAAATCCTGGAGGCAAGTCGTTCCACTGATTAATTGTTCTCACTGTCAGGAAATATCTGCTTAGTTCTAGGTTGGTTCTCTCCTTGATTAGTTTCCATCCATTTCTTCTTGCCTTGCCTTCTGATGCTTTGGAGAATAGCTTGACCGTCTCTCCTTTCTGGCTGCCCCTCAAATACTGAAATACTACTATTATGTCACCTCTAGTCCTTCTTTCCATTAGACTAGACATACCAAATTCCTGCAGCTGTTCTTCATATGTGTTTGTCTCCAGTTCCCTAATCATCTTTACTGCTCTTCTCTCACTCTTTCTAGAGTATAAAAAAACATCTTTTTTTTTATATTGTGGCAACCAAAAGTGGATGCAATATTCCAAGTGAGGTCTTACCAAGGCATTATAGTGGTACTAACGCTTCTCTTGATTCTATAAATAATGTTCCATGGTCAGATTTCAGCTTCTAAGCTTCTCACTTCATTTCTCCTAATTAAACCATTGTTGTGATATTTGAGGGAGGGGAAAGCAGTTAAATGGAGAATGGAGGGAAAACCATCAACCCACCTTGGAAGATGGTTGCTTCCTTTGAGGAATCTAATTCTCCTGCTCCCACCCCCACCCCCCAAAAAAACAAATATTTTTTTTCCATCTGAGCTCTCTTTCTCTTTCTCCTACCTCTGCAGCTATCCTTAGTTTTGACTTCACAGCTCCTTGCTGTTCTTTCTTAACACCTTCTTACCCTCGATTGCCCCTTCCCTGAAAATACCTGGGACCAGCTCACCTGAACTTTTCCCAAACTCTGCCCTTTCTCCCTTGTTACCTACAGCCCCTGCCTGCCACTCCTGCTTGTTGTGAAAGTCTACCCAAGATCACTTCTTCCTCAAGAAGGAAATGAAGTAATCTGGGGCACAGAACACACAGGCTCCAAACTCAATAGTGCCACCAGGTTGGATGGCATCTCTCCAGGGATTCAGTCCCATATAATTTAAAGCAACCTGGCAACTTTGGCTAAGGAATTATGGGAGTTGAAGTCCACAAGCCTTAAAATTGTCAAGATTGGAGAGCCCTAATTTAATAAAGTGGAGAGGGGAGTAAATATATCATAACTACCACATTTATTCTGACGATGCTCGAATCTTACAGAACAACACGGATCTGAACATTTAAGTTTCATTCTGCTTAGTCATTCCTTCTGTTTGCAAGAAGGGGAAAGACTGAACAAGTAAGGAATATCATCAAGTTGAATGATGCTTTGAAAGTTTAGCTATAGGCAATTCAATCAATTATCACCACACGTTAACATTGACCTGGGTTATAACCTGAAAAGAGGAGTTTCTGTAAATGTGACCAAAACAAGTCATGTTAAAGCAAGAATAAGTCTTTTCTTGGCAAAATCCCAGTTTCACTTAAACTTTGCTAGCTTGGAGCACCTGGAATCTCACATCACTGCAAAAATGCTCATATCCCTGACTCTGACACAATCCAGCATCATCGTAGAAAGTAACATTTTATACCATGACAACTTGAGAAAAGGTCAAGATTGAAAGTGACAATCCATGGAAGAGAATGGTGCATAATCCAGGTTTATGTGGGGGGAAACACAATTGCCCAATTTCCAAAAACAGGAGGACCATGGAAAATATCGTTTGGTAAGATAGTCCTTGTAAAAGTTACACTGACACTTTGTGAGTGAGATACGACCTGTCCTCTTACTTATGACCATCACAGCATCCCCACAGTCACACAATCAAAATCTGGGTGCAACTGGCTTGTGTTTACAACGGTTGCGGCATTCTGGGTGATGTGATCAAAATTTGTGATATTTCCAGCTGGCTTCTGACAAGCAGTCAATGAGGAAAGCTGGATGCGTTTAATAATGGCAAGATTAGTTTAATAACTGCAGTGATTCGCTTAACAACTGGGGCAAGAATGGTTGTAAAATTGGAACGACTCACTTAATGACCTTGCTTATCAATGGAAATGCTTGTCCCGGTTATGGTCATAAGTCCAGGACTATTTGTGTTTGGAATGACACAGAGGATGAAATACTCTCCACTGAAGGAAGCAAAATAAACCAGCCTTTCTCTACCCCAGGCCTTTTCCCTGCTTTCTTCATAGCCCTGGGACCCTACAAGCCCTCCTTGTTCACCCCACGTGAGTTCCTCGGAGTTATGACCTGTAGAAGGGCAGCTGCTGCTGGGCAAACCTTGGCGGGGCCCTTCACAGCTTTGGGGGCCGAGGAACGTAGGAATTGCCCCCATCTTATGAAGTCCCCATGGAAGGGGTGGTGCCTCCGTCTCCCTCCCTGAGCAGGGAGGTTGGACTAGATGACCTCTAAGGTCCCTTCCAGCTCTATTGTTCTATGACTGTTTAGGTATCGTGGGTTTTCCAACCCAGTTGGCCTGACTGAATTGCTGACTACAAAGAAGTGGATTTTCTTCAGCGTTGTGGTAACTTCAGATGGTCACTAAACAATCGTAAAGACAACTTCTAACAGTGAACGGATATACACTCTTATCTACATATAATTAGCTTCTTTTGACAAAAGATTCATGTCACAATAGACCACAAGCTACTCCCCTATTTTCAGAAAAACAAAAACATTATTTCATCTATTGGCTCTAGGGTTTTACCATTTATGTATAACTTACAATTGTCTACTCCAATTTTCTTCCCAGGAAGCCTTTGATGCTTGAATCTTGAATTAATTTATATTGTTCTTTATTTGTAATCTGGCCTTCCTCCCAAAGGAGCCATCTATTAAAAGAGAACAATAAATTCTTTAATTAAAAGCAGGGGAAGCAATAATTTAAAAGTCTGTCCTAATACAAGACACTAACAATAACAAAAATGCTATAATTAAAAACAAAGTCCATTCCAAAAGATAGCCTAAAATTTGATTGCATGAATGTTTGCAGGATGTAATCACAAAAATCAAGATGGCGGTAATTGCAGTCAAAGCTCTACCTGTTGAATATATGCCTGAAAGCCTTAATAACCACCAGTAGCACTGATCCCTTGCAGAATTCCTTAGATATGCTAGGTTAGGGGTCTTCAAGCTTTAAGACTTGCGGACTTCAACTCCCAGAATTCCTCCTCCAGTTATGTTAGCTCAGGAATTCTGGGAATTGAAGTCCACAAGTCTTAAACTTGCCAAGTTTGAAGAGCCTTGTGCTAGATAGCTGGCGGTGGAGAAGTATAAAAATACCCTTGGAGAAAATATGTGGTGAGCCTGGGAAAACAGGAAAGCATAATAAATTGCATTGCCTTGATTCTTTTTGGTATAAAAAGGAAGGAAACATAAACAGAAAAGGAGCCAGACTGGTCCAGTGGTAAAGAAATCAGGAGGTGGTGAATTTTAATCCTGCCTTAGCCAGGAAACCCAACTGGATGATCTTGGGTCATCCACTCTCTCTCACAGCCCAACCCACCTCACAGGGCTGTTGTTGTGGGGAAAAAGAGAAGGAAGAGGAAAGAGTATTTGGTCTTGAGTAAAATATTTGGCCTTGATGAAAATAATGAAGGGATATAAATAAATAGCCATGCTTTCAAGATTCTGTTATGATGGTCTCTATCGGTGTTTCTCAAATTTTAAAGTGACTTGCAAACTTCAGCTCCCAGAATTCCCCAGCCACACTTAAAATTGAGAAACACTGGGAGCAGAGCAGGGGGTCTCCAAACTTAGCAACTTTAAGACTTGCGGACTTCAAGTCACAGAATTTCTCAGTTAGTCATGCAGGCCAGTCATTTTAACAAAAATGATAAAACTGAAGAGGCAGGCTCCTTACATTTTCAACAAATCTGTTTATTGTTGCCTTCCTTTTTTTTTTTTTTTTGGTCTCCATTTCAGTTTTAGGTATTTAAAACGCAGGAGTTTTGGGTGGGAAAAATGTTCAAAACTAGTCTCCTAAAAACAAAACAAAAAGCCAAGTCAAGAGAAAATAGGAAAGAAAATAAATCTTCAAGTACTCAGAGTATAAAGTAGAAAAACAGAAGCGTCCTTTTTATATATAAAAGGTAGTCCCCTCAACTTACAACCGCCATGGAGTCCAACATTTCTGTTGTTAAGCAAGGCAGTGAAGTGAGTTTTGCTCCTTATTATGACCTCTCTTGCACCGGTTGTTAAGTGAATCATTGCAGCTGTTAACTTAATCAGGCTTCTCCATTTTCTCTGCTTGTCAGAAGGTCACAAAAGTTTATCATATGACCGCTGGGACATTGCAATGGTCATAAATATGAGTCAGTTGCCAAACACTTGAATTTTGATCACATGACTATTGGGATGCTGAAATAGTCCTAAGTGTGAAAAATGGTCATAAGTCACTTTTTTTCAGCACCATTGTAGCTTTGAACAGTCACTGAATAAATCATTGTAAGTTGGGAACTACCTATACAGAAAAAGGAAACTTCTGGGGAAAGTGCAAGTCAAATTGAGCCTGTCTGCCTTATTCCTGGCTCCCTCCAAGGTGGCTGCTTGCTATACCAATCTCCCCCTTCCAATATATATATAATACAAAGGACTGTTTTTCTCTCCCCCATCCCCGTCTTGGACCAGATAACGAGGCAGCTGCTGTTAAAGGCATTTAATAGAATTCCTTCATAGCCCACCTGTTCAAATGACCCTGTGTGTTCCAGGCAAACATTTCCATTCTCTTAGGTCTTAAAAGCCATTAATTTCCACAGGTATTCTCCCAACCAGGTAAGGGAGACGCCCTCCCACCCATCTCTGGTCCACAAACTCCCTCAGTTTTAACTTTTAGCACCATATAAACAGAGTATTTGGACGTGTTTCAAGTCATCGCTAGCCTTGCAGGTTCTCAGTTTTCTTTTCTTTCAGCTTTTCCAATTCTGAGGAGTCTTCTCCTGTAAGGTATGATTCAGATAACCTCATTTCCCACCCCGACTCCCATTATTTGGTCCACTTGGACTTTGGGGAATGAGAAATGGAGGTTTTTCCCAAAAGGAAGACTGCTAGGAAGACTGGTTAGTACCCTCACAAAATGGCTGCCAGGTTGGGCGAGGCTGGTTTCCATTTTCCCAGAAGGCAAAATATGTGAAATGGCTTCCTGCCCTCCATTCCAGCTGTGCTGGATATTTTCCTTCATATTAATTTGCTTTCTTTACTGAGAAGTGGAGCAAATGTAATGAAGCACCCTGTTATGATTTATTTTCGGGGTGGGGGAGAGAGTAGCTTCTATTTTCTAAGATATACCTGTCCTATCCATATCCCTGTGAAGGAAAGCAACTTTTCAGATTTTAAATAGTAACAAACGAAGAGGAAGTCTGCCAGTTTGCCTGAAAATATCATTTATATAATATTTCTGTTACAGTGTGACCATCTAGAAAGACATTTACCTACAGCTAAATTAAGCAATGTTCCCTTTAAATTCTCCATCTTGGTGTTGCTTTAAATAAGCATCACCAAGATGGCGAATTAGGATTACAGCTCACAAGAAGGATTCTGAAATTGGAATGAAAGTTCCTCCACCTTCAGAGTATCTATTGCCATTTCTGTTTGTTTATGTGGAAGAGTTATAAGCAAAATGTATACACAATTTACCTATTTCTCTGACTAGCTTGTTTGGCTCACCTAAAAAAAAATAGAGTTAACCTTAAAACATGAAACTAAGAAGCTACAACAATAGCAAAGTGTAGGATATTTATTATGTGTTTATTGATGCATTAGACTCATATCTCACTTTTCATTCAGTAGGGTAGTGCAATAGCAATAGACTTATATACCACAGTGCTTTACAGCCATCTCTAAGCAGTTTACAGTCAGTATATTGCTCCTAGCAATCTGGGTCCTCATTTTACTGTCCTCAGAAGGATGGAAGGCTGAGTCAACCTTGAGCTGGTCAGGATCAAACCATGACAGTTGGCAGAGTTAGCCTGCAATATTGCATTCTAACCACTGCGCCACCATGGCTCTTCAATGCTTCAAATTGGACTCTGAGAATGTTTTTTGGGGATTGTGGGTTGTGTGGGATAGTACAAATAGCCCTCACTTAACAATGATACTTGGGACCAGAAATTCTGTCGCTTAAGAGGCTCAGTCATTAAGCGCAACTTCACCTCCCTGTCCCCGTTGGCAATGGCAATTCCAGCAGTCTTGGTTGTCATCGTCAAGCAAATTTACACATAGTCATTAAGTGAGAACATCACATGACCCCAATTTGCCACCTTCCATGCAGGTTTCCCTTTTGTTTGTAGGAAGCTGGCAAGGAAAGTTACAAATTTCTGCAAAGTCATACAGATAGTCCTTGATTTATATTTAGTGACCAGTCATAGTTACAATGACACTGGAAAAAGTGAGTTATGGCTGTTTTCTTCACACTTATGACCATTGCAGCATCCCTATGGGCATGTGATCAGAATTCAGGCGCTTGGCAACTGACTCATATTTATGACGGTTGCAGTGTCCTGGGGTCACATGATCTCCTTTTGTGACCGTCTGACCAGCAAAGTCAAAGTCACTTTAGAACTGTGTTATTAACTTAACAACTGCAGTGATTCACTTAACAACGGTGGCAAGGAAGGTGGTAAAATGGGGCAGAATTCACTTAATAACTATCTTGTTGTGCAGCAAAAAAAATTTGGCTCAATTATGGTTGTAAATCGAGGAGCACCTCTAATTGATGGAAGTGCCCAAATCACAATCATGCTGTGGATGCTGCAACAATCACAACTAAGAGGACTTATAAATCCTACTAGTTCAGCCCGGTTATAACTCTGAATGGTCACTAAATAAGTTTTGTTAAAGATGACGTTGTAGTTGTTTGCATCTCTTCAAAGCAGTTACTGGAGGCTGTTTTAAAATGTTTCACCCAGGTGCTTTCTTTCAATACCTATTAATTCTAGAATCTGATCTCAATAATCATATCTAGAGGTAGGGGGATTTGTCTGGATATCCTGCATTAAAATATAAATTATTTTCCCCCTAAGGTGGTTGGTTGTCCATCCAAGGAAAATAAATGCAAGTCTAAATAGATAGAGCTCTGTTGAGAATGGGTCATGTAGTACAGTTGCTTTTAATAAAGGCAATTTCTCTGCTGGGATTATTAAAAAATGGAATGGAAATTTAAATAGCCAATGGGTTTTCATAGAAACTGGTGAGCTGCCTGCATTTGTTCAGTTCTTTAGAACCCTATTTTCCAAACTTGGCAACTTTAAGATGCGTAGACTTCAACTTCCAGAATTCTGGGAGTTGAAGTCCACATATCTTAAAGTTGTCAAGTGTGAAAAACACTGCTTTTATTTCAAACTAAAATGTTTTGCTCCTCCATAACCCCAGAGAACTAGCCTTATTAGTTTTAGTTTATTGTCATTGCACATTGCACAACAAAATCAAACACCATCTTTGGTACATATCATGACCATGAAAATAAACACAAACACACATCCTTCACCCTCCACACACTGAACTGAATTATAATTCTGAGATTGGGCTTTTGACTCACATCAGGCAGGTTCGTTTCATTTTGTGTGAGTTTTATGCCAGGCAAGATCTGATTATAATCCCCACAGTTTTAAAACCAGCTCTCCCCTTCAACGGTTTTGCCCGTATTCCTTGAAATCCAAAGAACTGCATGGGCAGGTGACCAGGTGGGTAGACAAACACAATATATTTAGAACCAGGAATTTTGGGAAGAAGCTGTCCTGGGAGGCACCTTGTGCATTTTGGACAGAATTGTGGCAAGGAGACTGCATTCTGCTTGCTGATAAAGGACTCCTGAAACAGGAGAGAGAGAGAGAGAGAGAGAGAGAGAGAGAGTGTTGGAGGAGAAAGAAAAAAAAAACCAGAACAGGTTAAGGCACTTCCTGAAATTAAAGTAAAATTGAGAAAGGGAGTTTCCCTCCTGATCTGTCTCCCTCCCTCCCTCCCCAATCAAACATACACAAACCCAATCAGGTAGACTCAACTGGGCGTGGATTATGCTCCAGGTTCCACCTCTACCTTTCCTGCAGGGCCAATGGCCTCGCCTGTTGGGAAATTGACTCAGGTCATGTGCTTCCACCGAGGGGCAGGTAACTTAGGAAAAAGAGAGCGAGGAAAAAAAAGATTCTTTTTAAAAAAAACAAAAAAAAACCCTAGGCTGGGTTCCTGCCATGATGTCAGAGGGAGACAAACGGACTGCCTGTTAAATTTTATCCCCCAGTTAGAGCTGGGGAGACAGAACTCACCTCAAATACAGGTACAACAGCAAACAGATTTTTCCCCCCTTTTATTAAATGTTATTTGAATCTTAGCTACCTTCACCCTGTTCCCTTTACCCATAGTTCTGGCTTTTCTGAGATTGACCTTTTTATATCTTCCCTTTGATCACTTGGGGAATGGGGGTGCCCTTCATTTGTAAGTTTTTTGTGTTTGGCTTGTTTTATACTTTTTTCTCTTTCTCTCTTTCTCCTTTTTTTTTTTTTTACATTTTGTTCTTTTTTTCTCTCTTCCTTCTCTCTTCCTTCTTTTTCTTTTTTTTTTTCTCCCTCTCCTTTACCTCTGCTTTTGATTGTAGCTGTTCCCCCCTTCTGTGGTCATGACGGCTTCTTCTTCGCACAGTGACTGTTTGGTGGTCTTGTTTGGGGCATCCGCTGGTGGAAATGGGGCTAAGCTGGGGTCCGATGAGAGGGAACTAATTCTGTTGGTGTGGCAAGTTGTGGATCTTCCCAGCAAGAAGGTATGACTTCCCAAACTCTTCCTACACCGTTGGGCGATTTGCAAAAAGAAAGGAAAAAAAACAAAAGAAAGAGAGGTGAAACTGCTTAACTGAGATCCGTCTCCTCTCTCATTCAACCACCCGAGGGGGATTTCTATATCTGAGCAAACATATCCAGGGCTGGAATGAGCTTGGCTCACCTCCCCCAACTTGGCTTGAGGAGGGATGGTGGGTTGGAAGAAAGCAGGGAGAAACTATTTAAGTTTGGACTGGGACAATTCATTAAAAGCTCAGCTCAAAAAATTTCCCTTGAAATTGAGCAGGAGAATCAAATCCAGATTACAAAAGAATGAAATCTTCCCACCTTCCCTCGTTCTGAGTCAATAGAAACATTTTCATGTTTAAGAGACTCTAAAAGGCGCTTCCTTCTTGTAAAAAGAAAACCCAAACGGCCCCTTTAACCATGTTTGGGATATTGGATATGTACCTTTTTGTGTTTCTGTGTTTGAAATAATCAGGCCTGCATGTTTGCTTGGGAAACCTGTCGCTTGATACGGGAATTATACCGGAGTAGGAGAAAAACCTGTTTCGTGCAAACCCAGAAGAACTAGGTCCAATCCCTATGTTTACTTTCTTCCTCGCCCTCCCAACCCCCATTCCAAAGTGAATTTCAAACGAATAATTCGAAAAGAAAACAAGAGGAGAGGCGGTTCAAGGGCTCCCCTGCTCCGGGATTTCTCAATCGAGTCCATTCTGATGGGATCCACTTGAATTTTATTTCCCTCCCTTCCACTAGAATGATGCAAGAATTGCAGCTGGGTCTCTTAAAAATAACCTCTACTTTTATGGGGAGGCTGCGAATCTCCTTGAAGGCAAAGTCAGGAGAGAAACGGAGATGGGGAGTTTGTGAAATTAGCAACTACATCTCCAGCCATCCCTTCCAATTTCAATGGAGCCAGCTGTGGTTCTAACCTCCTTTTTTTAAAATACACATTGTTCTTACAAGTCGCTCCATCGAGTTTCTCGAGTTGTAATTTTCTTTTTTGTCCCCTTACCCCCTCCTTCTTCCCCTCTGCCCTCTTTGTTAAACATTTTCAGGTAGGGACCCTGCACAAATGCCTGGTGAAGGCAGACAATTTGGAGCTAAGTGAGCCGTGCCGAGAACTGACAGGGTTAACCCCCGAAAGCTTGGCCAAAGCGGAGCCTCTGGATCGCGTTCTGCAACAGGTGAGGGTTTAACTTGTTGAATGCAGGGGAGCAGGATTCCAAGTGGTGCAATCAAGCAAACAAGAAGCTTTCGCTTTGAAATTTTTTTGTCAAACGACCCCTTGCCAAGTAAAGCGTGTTTATTCTGCAACCAAGGCTGGCTGGCACCATCTGCCACGTGTGCAGCCACATGGTTGGTGGCCTGTGAGTGGCTGGGTTTGCCTAAGCCGTTTTGCTTTTATTTCTTTCGAAGCCCATCTTGGTACTTGCAGCCGATCAGAATGGCAGTTAAGCCAGGGTTTTGTGAAGGGAGCCAACCAAAGTTGATTCAGTAAAACGTAGTTAAATCCAACATTGGTGAATTTAGTTGTGTGGAATGATCACGGCTGATAGCGTTTCATTGACCAGCGATGAGTGTTGGAAGTTGGTATAGTAAGAAGGTGCAACTGTGAAGACAATAGATAAAACATCTCACCTTCATTATAAATTACTGGTTCACCACCCTGTAACCGGTCTTTCATCATCCTAGGGAGGTGTCTCTTTGGTGTCTCTCTGATATGTATCAGTTCTCTTTGTGTTACCTGTCAACCACACCTTTATGACTTGTCCAGAGAATCTCTTTTTGGTTTTTGTTTTTAAATCCTGACTTAGCATTATGTATGAATGTAAACCAGTGTATGAGCTATTTTAAAAATCTGGATGTCTCCTAAGTCCTTGCTGAGCATAATTATGACTGGACCTTTTGGTTGGCATGTTCGCATTGACCCATTTATGGACCCATATGGATTAATGTTGAACACAGTGATGAATCTGCATGTGTGAATTCACTTGGAGAGTTTTTAGATAAGTTGTGTGTTGCTGTTTGGTTTGGAAACTTTCGAGAATTTTAATAAAACTTCTGAAACGTGGAACAAAACTTTAGCATCCTCTACAGCAGAGGTCCAACCCCCTAGGGCCAGTCCCGGTCCATGGCCTGTTAGGAACTGGGCCACATGGGCAATGGGTGGCCGAGCAAACTTCTATCTGCACATGTGCAGGAACTAGGTTCTATGCAAAAACAACCCCTTCCTTCCTGCCTATCCCGTCCCCAGTCCATGGAAGACAGTGGTTCTTCCAAGCCAGTCCCTAGTGCCAGGGAGGAGGGTGAGTGCTATTCTACAGTAAAGTTATAACAACTTTTTCTGAACCAAGAGCCCAGAGCACAGCAAGATATACCCCGCAAAAACACAAGGAATGCTTAATTAAGTTCAACACATTTTGTTGATTTGACACATTCAACACATTTGGTTGATCAACACATGGTGTTGATTTGCTTTAATCTCTTTTTTAATGATACCAATCTTTCAAGTACGCCAGGTTAGGAAAGAGAGACCATGTGGATAGCCTGAATTTTACTCTTATTTACGGGGCATAGAGTTGCAGAATTTCAGAAGCCAAAACCCAAACTGAATCAAGGCCAAGGCTATTGTGAAATTCTTGTTCACGCCTCCCATTTTCCCAAGACTAAGCAGCTGCTTCACATCCCTTCAACAGTCCTCAAGGTCGTCCGTGCGTTCCTTCACAAGTGATCTCCATCCTCCAATAACACTGAACATGAGAAATCAGATCGAAAGCCTTTGGAGACGGCATCTGTCCTGAGGATAATCATCCTATCTTTGGGGAAATTTTGGTCCCCCTGATGTGATAGATTTTGCTTTTGGGGGGTGGGTGAATGAGAAGATTCCTATTTCTGAACAACAATGGAGAAAGAAGGAAACATCCCATCCCATTGGATCCAAAACAGAAAGCCACTTGTTTTCTACCTCAGATTGAGGTGGTCCTCGATTTAAGGACCACACCTGAGCCCAAAATGTCTGCTGATAAGCAAGACAGTTGTTAAATGAATGCTGTCCTGTTTTACAACTTTTCTTGCCACATTAAGTGAACCTCTGCTGTTCTTAAGTTAGTAACATGGTTGTTAAGTGAGTCTGGCTTCCCCATTGGCTTTGCTTGACAGAAGGTCACAAAAAGGGATCACATGACAGTGAAACCGTCATAAGTACATGCTGGTTGCCAAGCACTGATCACATGCCTACGGGGAAGCTGCAATGGTGGTTAAGCGTGAAAAACAGTCACAAGTCACTTTTTTCAGTGCCATTGTAACTTGTAACAATCATTAAATCAATGGTTTTAGGTCAAGAACTTTCGGTATTCCTTGTTGATCAATAGCTGATTCCAGACATTGAAAGCAAATTCCAGGGCTTAAATCTGGCTTTGTAAATTCTGTGAGGCTTGGAAGAGTAATTGCACTCCCCTCAAAAAAAAAAATCCCAAATCTTGGAGTTGAGCATTGATTTCAAAATTCTCAATCAAATACTTCATCTACTTCTTTTTCACCAGTTGTCTGAATTGTGAAAGGCAACTTGCCTAATAATTGTCCAGTACTTTCTCAAAGGCTTTTGCTGAGATGTATACTATCTTACCTTAGCTTAGAAGCTTCTGGGAGAAATTTGTTCTTTGGTATTTCTCATCAATGAAGAGAAGGTTGCTCCCCCCGCCCCCAAATAAATAAATAAATAAACAACCAAGACCCTCTGGCTACTTAGGGATTCAATAGATGCAAATCTCCTGCCTTCTATTCTTGGAGAATTTCTCTGAAATACTCTTCTACTTTGAAGGGGGGAAAAAAAGTCAAAAGCAAGTTCTCTTTTGGTAAACTGAATGAACACTGGTAGGAAAAATACAAGATAATTGTTAAGTTGAGAAATGGGTATGTTTTCAAGATTGGGATCCTATTCTGCTGTTTTCCTGGAAATCTGACATGTTGGTTGCTATCTTGTGCTCCGAGCTTGTCTATAAAATTTGTTGGGTGCTCCTTCGCTGGTGGTTTTAAAGAAAAGATTGGACAGCCAGTTGTTTGAAAGGGTATAGGGTCTCCTGATTGAGCAAAGGGGGGCAGACTAGAAGACCTCCAAGGTCCCTTCCAATTCTGTAATTCTGTATCTATTCTGTTTGAAATGTCTTCTTCCCATTCATGTTTCTAAACAGACGTTGGTAACTCCATATGTTCCACCAAGGCCATCTCTGTGATAGTCCAGCAGTTATGCTAACATAATAACTTTACTCTTTGTCTTGGGGACTGGATAGCACCATTCAGAAGTGCTAGGTGATATTTTCTCACAATCCCCCAAAAGCATAGTGGAGATGCTAATCTGGCCCTTAAAATAGGGTTCTGTCATCTGGCTTAGAAATCTCGTGTTATGGTAAAGTTGGCTAGATGGTTATATGGTAGTCAATTGAATATGAGGGGTCCTTGGTGTCCTCTGAGCTTGGCTGCCTTCTTGCAGGTGTTTCCTGATTCATACTAGGCAACATCATCACTGCTATCAGGACTAGCACTGATGATGTTACCTAGTTGGGTAATGAAACATCTACAAGAAAACAACCAACCTCAAGGAGCACTGTGGACCCCTCATTTCAACCCTGAGCTGCAAGTATTCTCCTTTACTGTTAAATTGAATGTTCTTTTGTATGCTTTTCCACCATCTTGTTTTTAGTCACCTTTTAAAATTTAAATTGGTTGCTTTTAATGATTTTAATGGATTGTTTTATTATACACGCGTATGAGATGGATAGCTGTACAAATCCAATCCAGTAAATCTTTCCCATGTCGGAGATCCCAGGTTCAAGAAGGCTGGCCTTGATTTTTAGGAAGTTGGATTGCACACTTGGTAGAATACCATGTGATTTGTCTGGTTTGGCTTTCATGCAATGTATGAACACATTCAGTACTTTTCTTTCTGGTGTCCTTGCAGGATAACATTGCTCTTTTCCTTTTTTTTCTTTTTATGTTATTGATTTTCTATTAAATACATTTCTTAGTGCTTAATAAACATCGTGTTGTCTGGGTATTTAATTTGCTTAACAATACAGGTCACATTCTTAATCTCCACCCCTTTTTTCCAACCACTGGTAAAATAAATTCCATGTTTGATAATATTCTCCATGATAATATTCTCCATCCTCTTTCTGTTTAATTTTCAATATCAGTCTATCCATTTCTGCACAATCTAGTATCTTCTTGACTATCTCTTCATCTCGCAGTATATCTTCATTTTTCCGGTACTTGCAGAAAAGATGATAGGGAAACATGTTGCTTTTATTTGGTATAATATCAGAAAAACTTGATAAGAAAAGTATGTATTTAATATTACAGGTTTTAACAGCAGTGAAGATTACTTTCGCACAACGTTGATCTTTTTCTATGTGTTATTATAAACGCGAGGAATAGCTAGCTTAGCTTGGCTAACTTAGTTCAAATCACACGTGAATGGAAATATTTCCTAACCCTTTTTCTTCCTGTGTATTGTTCCAAGCTTGGAGTTGGAAACCGGAGGAAAAAATTGAAAGTAGATAAATGTAATCGCAAAGCTTTGCTGAATGTGGGTTGGGGTTTTGTTTTTGTTTTGGTATCGCCTTTGAATCACTGTGGGTGTGTTTGCTGAGGAGGTAAAACGGGTTACTAGGTTGCTCTTTCTTTGACAAGCATCTGCCTGAAAAATAGAGCTGAAACTGTCGTGTACTTTCAAGGCTGCTTGGTTTTTTTTTCTTCTCCGTGCTGAGCTGAATCATCCTTAATTATAGGAGAACAGAAGCCTCTGGAAGCTGGTGTATTTTTGAGCTGTGGGGAGGAGCAGAGCCATTAGATATGATATATTTCTATTCTTTCACTCTCCAGTTGGATAAACTTCACGAAAAACCAGTTAAGATTGCCAAGTGAGTTTTTAGTGGTTTGGAAATTATTCCAAAATGAGTATTCTGGCCGCAAGTTAGATCTTGCCCTGCCTCTTGCAACCAAAGACAGCTGAAGCAGCTTAAATACACTTTGCCGTTTCTTCTGGTCTCCCCTCCCCTCCCCCGTCACACTTCTCAAGCAACTCACCATAATTACGTCTGATACTTTTATGAGACAGCACCCTGTTATCCCCCAGTTGCAACTTAAGTTTAGCCACCCTTAGCAGGTTTGCCCACTGTCGCTTGCTGTACCGAGTCACGGACTGCTGTAATCGTGAATAATGGAAAAAGCCACAGTTGGCTGGGTACACAAATTAAATTAAGCTACGATTTTAAAAACAAGCCGTACTGTATCAAAGAAGCCCCAGTGAATAAGCTAATTAAGGCATGATGAAAATCACAAACCGTAAATCATTAAAAAAAAAAACCCTTTCAAAGGTTAACAACAGTCTTTGAAAAGCTTGCCTTTTCTAGCCCCTTGTTTTATAAGCTCATAGTGACTGAGTTCACACATCTAAGTTCTTAAACATAGGTTGTTGAATAAGCCCGCTAGCTTGGCAAATTGTTCCATCTATAAGTCATGATTTTCAAACCAGATTGCTGAATTCACAGGAATAGGATAAGCCAAAACTAAATTCTGATCATCCGATCATTGTGGGAGCTTCATCGCTGGAAGCTTTCAAGAAGAGAATGGACTACCATCTGTCAGAAATTGTGTAGGGTGCCCTGCTTGGGTGGATGGGGGGGTTGGACAAGATGACCTACAAGATCCCTTCCAACTCTGTTAGTCTGTATCTTTGGGTACAACGTGATATGTATAGCAAGATGACTCAAGGCCATCTGTTTTCTGGTAGAAACCAAATGGTTCTTGGCCATTTCAAGAGATGTTTTGCCAGTTCTGTAGGGCAGAATTAGCTGGTTTAGCATACTTATGCCTGCTAAAGTAAGGACAGGTTTCAGGAATATCGACAGAAGATAATGTTTGTAGCTCAGAGTTGAACTATGTAGTCCTTGGTGTTCTCTGAATTTGGTTGTTTTCTTGCAGATGGGTGGAATTCTACCAGTCTGGACCTATTTGGTAGAACCGGTTGTTAACATTCTAAACAGTTCGGAGACCCGGTTGTTAGAAGAAATTACTGGCCTAATCCTGTAAGGAAGGCAGGAAGGAAACATTCTGGTGTTGCTTATAGAAACTGCCTCTCTGTTGACCCTTATTACATTCTTGGCAGGACTACACTTCCTGTCTCTGGAACTTCTCTGGAGTTTTTTCCCCCTCCTTTGCTGGTACTTTGCTTGTGGAGTGACCATTCAAAGTTACAATGGCACTGAAAAAAGTGACTTATGACCATTTTTCACACTTACAACTGTTGCAGCATCCCCACAGGCATGAGAGGCCAGGTGGAGATGCGTGCCTCGATGTGAGTGATGTTGAGTTGGCTACGCCCAGCCAATAACATGACCACCGAGCCATGTCCACCCAGTCACATGACCACCAAGCCACGCCCAGCACCTAAGCCACGCCCACAGAACCGGCTGTTGAAAAATTTGAATCCCACCCCTGCTTGCAGACATTTCATTACTAAACTTGGTAACATCTTCAGGGCTAGAAGAGAGTGGTGTTTGCTTTCTGCTAGAGAATGAATGAAAGGTTTGCAAAAATAAATAAATCCAAAAACAACCCAGCTCAGGGAGCACCAAGGGCTCCACACTTGTCAATGTTACTATCCTTGGCAAGTCCCAAGGGTGCTTTTTGGAAGAGATCTTTGCCAGGTCTTTCTTGAGTCCAGTTGCCCCTTGGGAGAAAAAGAAATCACCTTTGGGATAACCATGACCTGGATGGCTGAAAATCTCCATAAACATTGTTCTTGGCCAGGTTCCCACAAAGGACCAAATATACAATGCATGACTTTGGAAGGAGAAATGACATGCATAATTACAAGGTCTGGTCCTGCAGACTTGGGCTTAGAAAGGGAAAGTGGACCTCCAGGTTGTTCAGGTGAGCAAACCTTGAACAGACTTAAGGAAAAGCAGTCAAAATGAGCCCCACCCTTTGCACATGTTAGCCGATTGCTCTTTGTCCTGGTGAAGGAAGCCAGATTTTTGTGGAATTAGTTAACCTGAACCATGGGAGTGACACTGTATACTTCACACTGCAAACACGCGGCTCCTTCAGAAATACTGTAAACATTTAGATCTGCAAAGGTATCCATTTGAGTGCACCGTTTGAAAGCTTGCAAACGTATATTTTTTTGTTTTTATTAGATCGTACAGGTACTCCATTAAGGTCACAATTGCAACCAGAATTCCCGTTGCTAAGCTAGGCAGCAGTTAAATGAACTGTGCCCGAATTTAAGTCTTTTTTTTTGGGGGGGGGGGCATGGTTGTTAAGTGAATTGCTACAGTTATTAAGTGATTCAATGGTGGTTAAGCAAATCCCACTCCTCGCATTGACTTTGGTTATCAGAAGCCGGCTGGGAAAGTGGAAAATGGAAAAGCACGTAATTCCAGGGAGCTGCAGCCAGTATAATAAATACATGCCAGTCGCTAAGTGCATGAATTTTGATCATGTGACTAAGGCCGTGCAGGGAAAGGTGATAAGTCATTCATTTCAAGGGCGATGCAACGTCAAAAATTGATAAATGACTGTTGTAAGTTAAGGACTACCTGTATGGAGTTACTATTATCCAGCGATCGCCTGAAAAGGTGTCACACAGACGAAGGTTATAACTAGAATAGTCTTACCATACAAGACAGATTTATGTGGAATATTAAAAATTGTTGCCTTCATTGTAAAGGCAGTTTGATTTATGCAGGACAGTGCAAAGCTGGTTGCCTTACATTGTTTGTCTTCACCCTGAGTCCAGACAACCATCTGACTAGGACTCTACTGGTGCTTTTTCAAGGAAGGATCTGGACTTCCTTGTTTTTTCCTTTGAAGATGTTTCACTTCTCATCTAAGAAGCTTCTTCACCTCTGACTGAATGGTGGGAGAATGGAAGGATTTATATTCCTTGCAGACAACTGCTAATCTGCATCCTTTTAGAGGGTGGTTGAAGCACTTGGGAGGTTTAAAATCCTTCCATTTTTCCATAAATCCTTCCACTCCCCACTATCCTGTCGGAGCTGAAGAAGCTTCTTGGATGGGAAGCGAAACATCTACAAAAAAAAAAAAAAACAAGAAAGTCCCGTTGCCTCCTTGAAAAAGCACCTTGAAACAACCATGATTTGGAGGACTGAGAATCTCTACAGTAGAGTGTGAGAGAAAATGGCTGTTCTCTATTTTGGCATCGTTGGAAATGCTTTGTAGTGAATCTATGTTTATTAAGAGATCTTGTTGAATTTCCAAGCTGGGTGCAAAGATGCTTGTATATTTTATTTAAATGTTGTCAGCTAATTCTCCCCGGTTCTTGTAATCCCCTCTGAGGATTTTCTTGTCTGTTGATGGATAATTGAAAACACTGTTTCAAAATAGGAGTTGATGTAAGGACAGATCCATCTTAGAAGATGTTTCAGTATATAAAACACGACTGTTTTATGCTCTCAAAATAAGATGTGGATTTCCGTTTATGAAGTATCCTGAATGAAAGAGGTTCAAATAAACAGATGCTTCTTTAGGAAAAAGGTTTTTTTTTATTTAAAAAAAAATTGCTTTATCAAGCTTGATTTCTGCTATCTACATAGGTTTCTGGATTTTTGCCTTCTGATTTTTTTTTTGCAAGAATAAAAGCTTGTGCATCTATTGCCAAGAGTTGTTTGTTTTGTTTTGCTTTGCTTTTGTTTTTATTTTTGTTTAAAACAAAAGTACCAGTTTGGTCTAGTGGTGAAGATGCTGACTTGTGTACCAGAAGATTGTGAGTTCTAGTCCCGCCTTAGCCATGAAAGCTGTCTGGTGATTTTGGGGCCAGTCATTGTTCCTCAGCCCAATCCATCTCATAGGGTTGTTGTTGTGAGGGAAAATAGGAGGAGGAAGGTATGTTGGGTATGTGCGCTGACTTGAGTTATTTATAAGGATACTAAAGGTGGGATTTTAATAAATAAAATAGGAGGAGGAATTCTACCTGGGATTCTACCAGTTCGAACCGGTTGTTAACATTCCAAGCAGTTCGGAGACCCGGTTGTTAGAAGAAATTACTGGCCTAATCCTGTAAGGAAGGCAGGAAGGAAACATTCTGGTGTTGCTTATAGAAACTGCCTCTCTGTTGACCCTTATTACATTCTTGGCAGGACTACACTTCCTGTCTCTGGAACTTCTCTGGAGTTTTTTCCCCCTCCTTTGCTGGTACTTTGCTTGTGGAGTGACCATTCAAAGTTACAATGGCACTGAAAAAAGTGACTTATGACCATTTTTCACACTTACAACTGTTGCAGCATCCCCACAGGCATGAGAGGCCAGGTGGAGATGCGTGCCTCGATGTGAGTGATGTTGAGTTGGCTACGCCCAGCCAATAACATGACCACCGAGCCATGTCCACCCAGTCACATGACCACCAAGCCACGCCCAGCACCTAAGCCACGCCCACAGAACCGGTTGTTGAAAAATTTGAATCCCACCCCTGCTTGCAGACATTTCATTACTAAACTTGGTAACATCTTCAGGGCTAGAAGAGAGTGGTGTTTGCTATCTGCTAGAGAATGAATGAAAGGTTTGCAAAAATAAATAAATCCAAAAACAACCCAGCTCAGGGAGCACCAAGGGCTTCACACTTTTCAATGTTACTATCCTTGGCAAGTCCCAAGGGTGCTTTTTGGAAGAGATCTTTGCCAGGTCTTTCTTGAGTCCAGTTGCCCCGTGGGAGAAAAAAGAAATCACCTTTGGGATAACCATGACCTGGATGACTGAAAATCTCCATAAACATTGTTCTTGGCCAGGTTCCCACAAAGGACCAAATATACAATGCATGACTTTGGAGGGAGAAATGACATGTATAATTACAAGGTCTGGTCCTGCAGACTTGGGCTTAGAAAGGGGAAGTGGACCTCCAGGTTGTTCAGGTGAGCAAACCTTGAACAGACTTAAGGAAAAGCAGTCAAAATGAGCCCCACCCTTTGCACATGTTAGCCGATTGCTCTTTGTCCTGGTGAAGGAAGCCAGATTTTTGTGGAATTAGTTAACCTGAACAATGGGAGTGACACTGTATATTTCACACTGCAAACACGCTGCTCCTTCAGAAATACTGTAAACATTTAGATCTGCAAAGGTATCCATTTGAGTGCACCGTTTGAAAGCTTGCAAACGTATATTTTTTTGTTTTTATTAGATCGTACAGGTACTCCATTAAGGTCACAATTGCGACCAGAATTCCCGTTGCTAAGCTAGGCAGCAGTTAAATGAACTGTGCCCGAATTTAAGTCTTTTTTTGGGGGGGGAGGCATGGTTGTTAAGTGAATTGCTACAGTTATTAAGTGATTCAATGGTGGTTAAGCAAATCCCACTCCTCGCATTGACTTTAGTTATCAGAAGCCGGCTGGGAAAGTGGAAAATGGAAAAGCACGTAATTCCAGGGAGCTGCAGCCAGTATAATAAATACATGCCAGTCGCTAAGTGCATGAATTTTGATCATGTGACTAAGGCCGTGCAGGGAAAGGTGATAAGTCATTCATTTCAAGGGCGATGCAACGTCAAAAAATTGATAAATGACTGTTGTAAGTTAAGGACTACCTGTATGGAGTTACTATTATCCAGCGATCGCCTGAAAAGGTGTCACACAGACGAAGGTTATAACTAGAATAGTCTTACCATACAAGACAGATTTATGTGGAATATTAAAAATTGTTGCCTTCATTGTAAAGGCAGTTTGATTTATGCAGGACAGTGCAAAGCTGGTTGCCTTACATTGTTTGTCTTCACCCTGAGTCCAGACAACCATCTGACTAGGACTCTACTGGTGCTTTTTCAAGGAAGGATCTGGACTTCCTTGTTTTTTCCTTTTGAAGATGTTTCACTTCTCATCTAAGAAGCTTCTTCACCTCTGACTGAATGGTGGGAGAATGGAAGGATTTATATTCCTTGCAGACAACTGCTAATCTGCATCCTTTTAGAGGGTGGTTGAAGCACTTGGGAGGTTTAAAATCCTTCCATTTTTCCATAAATCCTTCCACTCCCCACTATCCTGTCGGAGCTGAAGAAGCTTCTTGGATGGGAAGCGAAACATCTACAAAAGAAAAAAAAAAACAAGAAAGTCCCGTTGCCTCCTTGAAAAAGCACCTTTGAAACAACCATGATTTGGAGGACTGAGAATCTCTACAGTAGAGTGTGAGAGAAAATGGCTGTTCTCTATTTTGGCATCGTTGGAAATGCTTTGTAGTGAATCTATGTTTATTAAGAGATCTTGTTGAATTTCCAAGCTGGGTGCAAAGATGCTTGTATATTTTATTTAAATGTTGTCAGCTAATTCTCCCCGGTTCTTGTAATCCCCTCTGAGGATTTTCTTGTCTGTTGATGGATAATTGAAAACACTGTTTCAAAATAGGAGTTGATGTAAGGACAGATCCATCTTAGAAGATGTTTCAGTATATAAAACACGACTGTTTTATGCTCTCAAAATAAGATGTGGATTTCCGTTTTATGAAGTATCCTGAATGAAAGAGGTTCAAATAAACAGATGCTTCTTTAGGAAAAAGGTTTTTTTTGATTTAAAAAAAAAATTGCTTTATCAAGCTTGATTTCTGCTATCTACATAGGTTTCTGGATTTTTGCCTTCTGATTTTTTTTTTGCAAGAATAAAAGCTTGTGCATCTATTGCCAAGAGTTGTTTGTTTTTGTTTTGCTTTGCTTTTGTTTTTATTTTTGTTTAAAACAAAAGTACCAGTTTGGTCTAGTGGTGAAGATGCTGACTTGTGCACCAGAAGATTGTGAGTTCTAGTCCCGCCTTAGCCATGAAAGCTGTCTGGTGATTTTGGGGCCAGTCATTGTTCCTCAGCCCAATCCATCTCATAGGGTTGTTGTTGTGAGGGAAAATAGGAGGAGGAAGGTATGTTGGGTATGTGCGCTGACTTGAGTTATTTATAAGGATACTAAAGGTGGGATTTTAATAAATAAAATAGGAGGAGGAATTCTACCTGGGATTCTACCAGTTCGAACCGGTTGTTAACATTCCAAGCAGTTCGGAGACCCGGTTGTTAGAAGAAATTACTGGCCTAATCCTGTAAGGAAGGCAGGAAGGAAACATTCTGGTGTTGCTTATAGAAACTGCCTCTCTGTTGACCCTTATTACATTCTTGGCAGGACTATACTTCCTGTCTCTGGAACTTCTCTGGAGTTTTTTCCCCTTCCTTTGCTGGTACTTTGCTTGTGGAGTGACCATTCAAAGTTACAATGGCACTGAAAAAAGTGACATGACCATTTTTCACACTTATGACTGTTGCAGCATCCCCACAGGCATGAGAGGCCAGGCAAGAAGATGCGTGCCTCGATGTGAGTGATGTTGAGTTGGCCACACCCAGCCAGTCACATGACCACCAAGCCATGCCCACCAACTAAGCCACGCCCACAGAACCGGTTGTTAAAAATTTTGAATCCCACCCTGAGGAAAGAGGATCAAATAGCTTGCCTTCAGACGTTTTGGGAGCTTCATCCCTGGAACTTTCAAGAAGAGACTGGACTGCCATCTGTCAGAAATGGCGTAGGGTCTCCCGCTTGGGCAGGGGGGGTTGGACTAGATGATCTACAAGGTCCCTTTGAACTCTATTATTCTATTCGTATGTTTGCCACCTTGTGTTATTAAGAAAAAGTAATAAATGCAGGAAATAAATACATACATACATATCTACATGCGTACATAAAATGGGATTTCTTTGTAGCTCTATCCAGGTATAAATTGTTATCCATCTGTGCTTACCTTTTGACGCTCAGACAACAAGATATGAAGTGCAGAGAAATGTTCGGTAGGTAGAGGTGAGGATTTTGGGTGCAAGGTAGTGGTGGAAAGAGGCAGAGTTGTGTCTGCACAATCAATGGGATGTATTTGACTGGAGTGGCGTACAGTCTGCTGCCTTCAGCAGGGGTTGGACTAGAAGATCTCCAGGTCCAGCCTAGGATTCCGTGTTCTATGGACCAATTTAATGGAATGTTAACCATGGCGCCCATTTATACCAAACATACTAGTCACTTGAGTAAGAGAGTGTTAGTTATATAAGTGTATTAGAAATATAGAAGTTCTTGAATAATATATAATTTGCATTAGATCAATAGAACATGTAACTGTTTACTGTTATATCATATTGGATTTTTTATTTGTTGCATTTTTTTTACCTTTTAAAGTGAACTTTCTATATGTGTGGGTTTTTTTCTGTTTGACTGTCATTCTATCATCATTCTCTTTGTGTTTCATTCCTGTTTTGTTATTGTTTTTTAAATCAATAAGGTAAATCAGTAGTGGGATTCAAAAAAAATGTGCTACTGGTTCTGTGGGCACGTGGCTTGGTGGGCATGGTGGCTAGGTGGGTGTGGCTTGGTGGGTGTGGCAGAAGAAGGATACTGCAAAATCCCCCTTCCCTCCCTACCCCACTAACCTGCTTTCCAGCTCCCTTCTCCTATGCAGGGCAACCAAAGAAGACCCAGCCGATCAGCTGGGACTCAATGGGAGGCAGAGGATAGATGGGGTTGGTGGGGCCAGTGAGAGGTGGGGTTTGCTGGTTCTCCGAACTACTCAAACTTTCCGCTACCGGTTCTCTAGAACTGGTCAGAACCTGCTGAATATCACCTCTGAGGTAAATAAATAAACAAGGTAAATCTCCAATTGAGGAGCCAAAGATGGAGGCTGGTCTACTGAGACTGTTTGGCTGTGATGTGGAACCCCAGAATTGATTGGGCTCTGTAGGCTTATCTTTTGCTTGGCCCCGTCTCTACCTGACTTGCCTCTTTCCATTCAACACCTCTCTTTTTTCTGCCTCCTCCTCCAAGGAACTCAGGTTGCTACAGGGGATGTAAGAAGATACTGAGGATATTGAATGGCTTTCTTGTTTCTCAAGAGTGTTTTTGCTCCTTCCTCAGCCTGGTGCCCTCCCCAGATGGAGGGTTACATCAGCCACAATGCCCAGTCAGTACAAGCATAGATAGTGCAATCCTAGACAGTCAGTACAATCATAGGCATTTCTGTCCGCGAACGATAGGCGTTGATTGTAATTACAAAATGTAGGTTTGAAAGGCTACCCTAGCGAGTGAACTTTTGATTTGTCTATGATAATACTGTACTTTTAAGTAACAGAATAAGAGAATAACAGAGTTGGAAGGGAGCTTGGAGGTCTTCTAGTCCAGCCCCCTGTTCAAACAGGAGACCCTATACATGTCAGACAAATGGCTGTCCAGTCCCTTTTTAAAGGCCGCCTGGCTTTCTTCAGTCAAATTAACAGAGGAATATAGTCAAGATCCCATGAGGTACTAATACTGCTCTATAAAGCCTTAGTAAGACCACACCTAGAGTACTGCATCTAGTTTTGGTCACCACACTTTAAAAAAGATGTTGAGACTCTAGAAAAAGTGCAGAGAAGAGCAACCAGGATGATGAAGGAACTGGAGACTAAAACATATGAAGAATGGTTACAGGAACCGGGCATGGCTAGTTTAGTGAAGGGGAGGGGAGACAGGATAGTGGTCTTCCAATATTTGAGGGGCTGCCACGGAGAGGAGGGGAGAGGGTCAAGCTATTTTCTAAAGCACCTGAAGGCCAGACAAGGAATAAAGGATGGAAACTGAACAAGGAGAGATTTAACCTGGAAATAAGGAGAAATTTTCTGACAGAACAATCCACCAATGGAACAGAAGTTGCCTTTGGAAGTTGTGGGAGCTTCATCACTGGAGGCTTTCAAGAAGAGACTGGACTCCCATCTGTCAGAAATGGTGTAGAGTCTCCTGCTTGGGCAGGGGGTTGGATGAGATGACCTACAAGGTCCCTTCCAGCTCTGATTATCTGTTACTATCTGTTACTATCTGTTCTTCCACTGAATTTTTTTTTGCATCTGGAAACGTTGAAAATTTGCTATTTGAAACCATTTTAGTTGGACTCGATATAAGTATTGCTCATTTCTGGTTTTTAAACTGTATATATAGAGGCGTACCTGTGCCTGCGGGACTGATTTAGTAATGCAAAACAAAGCAAGTGTCAACCATTTTCCCTTCTTTGTTATTCTACTAGGACAGGAATGTCAAACTCAATTTCACTGAGGGCCGCATCAGGATCGTGTTTGATCTCGGGAGTCCATGGTGGGCATGGCCATGGTGGGCGTGGCCCAGCTCAATCTCACTCGTGTCAGAGGCACCTGTAGTGGCCTAAGCACTTTGCCAGCGAAAATGGGCTCCCAAGCTCTGTTTTCGGCTGCAACAGCCTCCTGCAACCCTCTGTCAGCGAAAACGGGCTCTGTTTTCAATGGCAGAAGTACTGCATGTCAGGATTCCAGCTGCTGTAATCATGATTCTCGAGCCAAACTTCAAAAAACTTCAAAGGATTTATTAGAGGCAACATACTGGCACTGCCCTGCATGAAGCCAACTCTGGCATACATAATTCACAGTCACCTGTGACCCTGGTTCCCCCCTCTCCTCCCCTCTCCTCATTCACGTTCTCCAATTAAATATATTCACGGGCAAAAGCTCTGGTAGTTTAGTTACAGCCTTTTAAAGATAAGAGTTGGAATGTACTTTCGCTTCCAAACTGCTGCATTGCTCTTCCAGATTTCCTTCCTCCCCCCACCCACCCCTTTTCATGGCAACCACTAAAACAGGCATAGGAATGTTTTATGAGTTGACATTGCAGGCCAGTTCTTTGTTATTTCCAGACCGACCCCGCAGGTCACATCTAAACACCCCGTGGGTCAGATCTGGACTCCCAGATCTTTGAGTTTGACACCCCTGCACTAGGATGACAACTTAAGACACATGAGTGGTTGGGCAAGTGCTCACAGTCATGCATTCCAGGCTGATGTTTTCACTGCACATGTGACAATAGCATTAGTGAAAGGTGCTCATGAGCACTGGGAATAGTACAAGTAGTCCTGGACTTACAACAATTCATTAAGTGACCAACAGCATCAAAAAAAAAAAGTGACTTAGGACCATTTTTCACAGTTACGACTTTGCAGCTTCCTCATGGTCATGTGATCAAAATATAGATGCTTGGCAACCGATTCATATTTATGTGGTGGCGCAGTGGTTAGAATGCAGCATTGCAGACTAACTCTGCTGCTCACTGTCAGCAGTTCGATCTTGACCGGCTCAAAGTTGACTCAGCCTTCCATCCTTCCAAGGTCAGTAAAATGAGGGCCCAGGTTTTGGGGGGCAATAGGCTGACTCTGTAAACCATTTAGAGAGGGCTGTAAAGCACTGTGAAATGGCATATAAGTGCTATGGCTAGTACACCCAATATTTTCTGATTTGGGTGTGCATAGCTGCAGTGAGAGGTGGTGTTTATTATAGCAAGACATTTTGAGCACATTGTTCCCTCCTTTCATTTTTCTGGAGAACCAGTGGAAATTTTGAGTAGTTCAGAGAACCGACAAATCCCGCCTCTGACTGGCCCCGCCAACCCCGTCTCTTCTCTGCCTCCCATCGAGTCCCAGCTGATCGGCTGGGTCTTCTTTGGTTGCCCTGCACAGGAGAACGGAGCTGGAAAGAGGTTAGTGGGATAGGGTGGGGGGAATGGGGATTTTGCAGTATCCTTCCCCCTGCCAGTATCCTTCCCCTCCCCAGAATTCCTCAGTCAGCTTTGCCAAGTTTGGAGACCCCTGGATTAGAATCTAGAGGGGATCAGGCTGGAGAAGGAAGAGATAATATACTTCAGGTTCCAAATTAGGGCATTGTCTTAAACCAACACAAAACAACCTGCTTTCTTTGAGTTTTCCTGACTGTTCCATCAGGTAGTGATGGGTAGTGTTGAACTGGAAGAGTAGTCATACACACACTTTCTTCTGAAAGAAAATTGTAGGCATCCAAATTACGTTTTAGTGATTTGACTCAGGTGTCAGGTTGCAATATGAATTTTCTTCTGAGAACCTCAGGGAAGACCAGAGTCCAACACTGGTCATCCCCGATCCCCAGTTTACAAAACAATAAAATTACAGGTTTCCATCTTTAGGAGGAAAAGGCATTTGGGAAAAGTAAAGTAAAGTAAAATGGAGTGATTTTTATTATTATAATAAGAAGGAGATGAGTTTAAGCAATCGATAGGATAAAAACAAATTAATGGAAGACAGACTGGGAAGGAATAAAGTTTTAGGTTCAGCTATTAGAAATACCTAAATATTCTTCAAGACTCACAGACAGCAGAAAATTGTGTTTTCTCTCTCTCTCTCTCTCTCTCTCTCTCTCTCTCTCTCTCTCTCTCTCTCTCCCTCCCTCTCCTCCCTCCCTCCCTCTCTCTCTCACACACACACATCCACATAAACACACACAATCACACACAAAAGTATTTGTCCTACACAAGGGCTGATATGTTTCCATGCTAAAGAAGGCTGCATAGCAAAATCTTCTAATTATGACTTCTCTTTACTTAACCTGCAGTGTTCATGATCTTTCCTTCAAAATTTCCCAAATGGGTGTACACTAAATGTTTACAACATCACTAATTAATAGGCTGAGTTGCTGAAATGGCTGGCAATCTGGTTCTTAATTTAAAAAAGGAGTTTTAGCAAGAAAGCCCTTGAGTGAAATTGCAAGGGGATTCTTCTAGGAGACATCACCTTGTGAATGAAGGCCATAATCATCTCATTTATGAACAGTTGATTATGTTGTATTTGCCTCTTAGCATTTTCCAAGGACCAAGCCCTACCTGGTTTGCTTGTTTTTAAAAAACTCTTAAATCAAAAATAAGTTAAGGAAAATGATCACGCTACAAAGGAGCCACTATCATACCCTGATGTTCATTCCATGCGTTCAACAAAGCTTTGTGCATATTCTCATTTCCTGAAGCCAAAATGAAAGACTGTTGACCTGCTCAGAAATCAGACAAGTTGGTAGAAAATATCCTAAGGAGGAAGAGGAGGAGGGAAGCAACCTGCCTAGTTGGCCTCCTTGTGAATTCTTGGCAAGTATTCCTATCCAGCACACCAGCCATTTTGTGAACATGCTCTAAGAATTCCAGATTGTTGTCCAAAGAATGTGACTCTGTGATTGAAGAGATGTGCAACTCGGTTCTCAGTTGACTTGAAGAGGGTCACCTCCACCACACCTGTCCGTTTGTGCTTAACTAAGACTAACAACGAACCAACAGAGCTGAGGGTTTCCCGCTACCAGCTAAGTTTGCAGGAAATGGGCAGGCAATTGGGGGGTAGAGAGGCAAAGTTTTAAAACAGAACGAGTGTGTGGCTTCCTTCTAAGTTTCCAGCAAGCTGATGAACAAGTTGCAATTCTGTTTCAGGGCAAACCTGTTCTGCAACCTCTTTCGCCTTCCTTCTGTACCGAAGGGTGGGTGTGTTTCCCTTCAGCCTAGTTTTCATGGTCTCACAAACCTCTTTGCAAAACCATTTTGATGGATTTTTTTTGGGGGGAAAGAGGGACAAAAAAGGGAGCAAGCAGATATTTGCCATGTCTCTAAGGGTTTTTATCTCAACGCAAGAGCTATTGTTTTCTGACAATTTTTTGCTTTTTGTTTCGACTCAGGTCAGAAAAAAAAATAAGGAAAAAAACTTAGGCAGGAATGCTGACTCTGCGTGATTCCTTCCCTTTAGATTTGAAAACCTGATTTGGTTTGGGCAAAATGCCACATCCACCAGTGGTAGGATTCGAAAAAATTTTTTTACTACCGGTTCTGTAGGCGTGGCTTGGTGGGCGTGGCAGGGGAAGGATACTGTAAAATCGGCAGTCCGAGTTGGTATTTGCCGGTTCTCCAAACTACTCAAAATTCCCACTACCAGTTTTCCAAAAATGGTCAGAACCTGCTGGATACCACCTCTGCACATCACCAGTTCTTTTGTAGGAAGTAGGTTACTTGGATCAGGCAGGTGGGATCCTAAAGTTGATTATTAGATATTGAAACTTTTTCCTTTCCTTTCCCTTTTCTTTTTTCTTTCTTTTCATTCTTCTCTGTTTTCTTCCCATGCTTTTCTTTTTTCTTTGTTTCCTTTCCTTCCGTCATTCTCCTTTCCTTTCCCTTCCCTTCCCTGAACTGGAAAGAAGAACTGTAGCCTAATCTCTTCACACACACCCCACCTACACACACACAAATGTATAATTAGCTTAGGTAATGTGCAGTGACAGAGTCAAGACAGCAAGCATAATTTATAGAAAAAGAGACTGTCAATAAGTGTTACCTTAAACACAGTTCAATCAATGATCTAGGTATCAACAATATGCCAAAACTCAACCCACTGTGGTTTTTGTCTCATGCAGTCCAGATCCTTTCTGTCAAGCATAAGATCCTATCTGCTCTGACGCTTTTAAAATGCATAAAACATTTGAAAATAAAGCACCTTGCCATTAAGAGAATACAATACTGAGGAATGCCGGTATAAAGATTGGCAACAAATGAATCCCTTGCCTATATAATCTCCAAATTAGAATGCCCTATAGTGGACCTAAGCATCATTGTCGCACCTGAAATTGCTGCCTATTAATAATTACCGACTGCTATAAAGCACATGGAGAAGTTGCTTTAGGAATGTGAACATGGTGTCTTCTTGCAACTCATTAAAGCAGCTTCATCTTTTTCTCCTCATAAGACCTAGAACTAAGCAGAAATTTCCTGACAGTGAGAGCAATTAATTAGTAGAATAACTTGTCTCCTGGGGTTGTAGGTGTCCATCACTGGAGGTTTTAAAAATAAATTTGACAATTATTTGACTGGGGTGGGGTATAAGTTCTCCTGTCTTGAGCAGGAAGTTAGATTAGAAAACCTCCAAAGTCCCTTCCAGCCCTATGATCCTAGGGTTCTATGTTCTATGATTCCAGGGTTCTATGTTCTAGGGTTCCATATTCTATATTCTAGGGCTGTATGTTCTAGGGTTCTAGGGTTCTACATTTCTACGACACTGTGATTCTATGACACTGATACTATGATTCTGTAATACTGTGGTTCTATGATACTATGGTTCTATGGTTCTATGATTCTACAATTTTGATCCATATTTCTTTGACTGGCTTGATCCTTTGAGAGTACTGGGAATATGTATGCTTATAAGCAGAGGTCCTAATGCTTTTGTGAAGAAGGCATATATGCGTGGACTGTCTACTTCCCTCCTTACTGGCTCAGCTTTGCACTACCAACAGTGGAAGAGTGTTGGGTAAATACAGCAGGACGGTGCTTTGCAATCAATACCATAGAGCTTATGCTAAAGGTCACATTGCTGGAAGGCCTTGTCCTTGAGGGGAGGGGAGGTGGAGGGAGGGACCGGCAACGGGCAAACAGGGAAGTGTACAACAAAGGTTTTGTGCTTGTGTGTAACATGTGTTTCTGTGTAACGTTGCGCAAAGCCCTTTCAAACCGGTTATTACGGGGTCATGATGTTTTGCAAAGCTATCTCTTGGGTTCTTACAGAGAGTTGGGGAAGATCTCCCTTTCCACAAAGGAAATGATAAATAGATTTAGATATTTTCTTTCTCTCCTGTCCCCAACTCCACAGAAGGTAAGAAGGGATGGAGGGATGAGACTGGAAAAAAAATGAAAGGAACCTTCATCCAGTGCTCTCATAACAACCAATGAACCAAATACAACCAGGGTCTATATTTTCAGAAAGGTCTTTCAATATTTTATATTTGAAGTTTGAAGAAGAAGAACTTGATTGTCATTGTACAAGTACAACGAAACTGTGGATGCACCCTAGCAACTGTTTACAATACAATAAAACCAAAGCACTTTAAAATGGAGACAAGAAAGATAGAGTACCCACATCTCCATTTGCAATTTGAGAGTATAATATCTACGAATATACACAAAATATATGACTGTAGTGCTTAGCCGAGTATAATACACAAGAGATGGATTGTACTGTAATATGTTATTATACATCAGAATGGGGTACTGAGATTCTTAATGAGGTAGTGACTTCGTGTTTATTTGAGGTTCGGATGGCCCAGGGAAAGAAACTATTTGTTAGTTTAGTGGTGTGGGATTTTATTGACCTAAAATGCCGTCCAGAAGGCAGCAGGTCAAAAAGATAATTGCCAGGGTGTAGGGGTCTTCTATAATGGTCTTGATTCTGCTTTGGCAGCAGGACCTGGCTAAGTCTTCCAGGGAGGGCAGAGGGCAACCTATGATCTTTTGAGCTGTGTTTATCACCCTCTGTACAGTTTTCCTGTCCTCAGCTGTGGAGCCTGCATACCAAACACACAGACAATATGTCAGAGTGCTCTCCGCAGAGGCTTTATAGAAAGCCAGCAACAGCTTCTTATCCAGATTGTTCTTCCTGAGAACCTGCAGGAATTGCAGCCGCTGTTGAGCCTTCTTCACTATGGCCTTGGTGTTAGGGGACCAGGAGATATCAGCTGAAAAATGGATGCCAAGGAATCTGATCGTAGGGACAGTTTCCACTCGTTCTCCATTGATGATGCATGGGGCGTGGTCCTGTCCATGTCTCCTGAAGTCCATAATCAGTTTTTTGGTTTTATGGACATTCAGTGACAGATTGTTCTGTGAACACCAGTTAGACAGGTTCTCTACTTCTGCCCTATATGCCATCTCATCATCTCCAGAGGTGAGACCAATCACGGTCGTGTCGTCCGCAAACTTTATAATGGTGTTTGTTGCGTGGCTTGGTGAGCAATCAAAGGTGTACAAGGCATATAGTAGGGGGCTCAAAACACAACCCTGGGGGGAACCAGTACTGAGTGTAATAATGGAAGAAAGGTGGGGGCCAAGTCTAACAGACTGTGGTCTATTTGTCAAAAAGTTCTTAATCCAGGAGCACGTGGGGGTGGGGACCTGCAGATTATACAGTTTGGTTACTAGTATATTTGGGATGACAGTGTTAAATGCAGGGCTGTAGTCCACAAAGAGCATCCTCACATAGCTCTGTTCTCCAGGTGACTTAGCGCTCTATGAAGTGTGATGGCCACAGCATCTTCTGCAGATCGGTTTGCTCTATAAGCAAACTGATGTTGATCAAAGGAGGGCGGGAGGCAGTCTCTGATGTGCTGTGCAACTAGTCGCTCAAAAACCTTCATAATGGAGCTTGTTAACACTATGGACCTATAGTCATTGAGAGTGAGAGTCATTAAGAGTTTGACACTCATTCGAAGAGTTGACTGGGGAATGGAATAATTATGCAGCCAGTGAATCCTGTTTAGTATTCCCACCCCTTTGTTAATTCTGAAAAAAGAAATGCTTGGGTCTTAAGGGAGTCTTGCTAAGTGTGCCTAGATTTCTGCCTGGTGGAAAGTTAAGCTGAAATTCAAGAAAACAGCCTTTCTGTCTAGCCATTTTGTAGTTTCATGCTGAACTTCACCAAAGGTGCTTTTTTTTCAAGAGGCAACTGGACTTTCTGTTGTTTATTTTTTTTCTTTAAAGACGTTTCGCTTCTTATCCAAGAAGCTTCTTCAGCTCTGACTGGATGGTGGGGAATGGAAGGATTTATACTTCTTGCAGACAGTTGGTCATTTGCATCCTTTTAGAGGGTCATTGAGGCCACTTGGAGGTTTGTCTGTATCCTCAGGGTCACCTGAGTAGTGCAAATGGGTGTGGAGCCTTCTTGGAACTGCTTCTTGGAACTTTCTCCTTGGAACTTTCTGCAGAAAACACATATGAATCCTTCCATTCCCCACCATCCTGTCAGAGCTGAAGAAGTTTCTTGGATGCGAAGCGAAAGGTCTTCAAAGAAAAAACAGAAAGTCCAGTTGCCTCTTGAAAAAAGCACGTTTGGGACAGCTATGACTTGGATGACTGAGAATCTCCGTAGACATGCTGGATTGCAATTCCCGTTTTCCTGAAGCAACATGTGAGAAATAATAGAATTTGCGATTCAACACATGGAGATTTTTAGTTAAGGAATACTAGTTAGGAACACTACCCAAAGTTGGTAAAGTTCATCGTCATTTTCCTTCCTGACACCCAAATTGAGGCTATGGTCAGGAAAATTGGAGGATAATTCTTCTTTCAGCCTATCAACAACTCCTTTTTGGTGGGGAAGAAACGGAAGAAGAAAAAAACTTTTCTCAATGTTTGAGTTTTCCTAAAATACCTATAGATGTCAAATCAGATGACAGCATTTAAGGGAGGAGGCTTGGAACATGCCCATCCTATGTAATCGGTGGAACAGGCAGACTATAGCCAGTTTGGTCTAGTGGTTAAGGCACCAGGCTAGAAACCAGGAGACTGGGAATTCTAGTGCTGCCATAGGTATGAAAGCTAGCTGGGTGACTTTGGGCCAATCATCAGGAGTTTATGAGTTCTAGTCCCGCCTTAGGCATGAAAGCAACAGAGTGATTTTCTGAGCCAATTGTGATTGTGAGTTAGGCATGAAAGCCAGCCTGGTAACTTTGGGCCAATCACTGGGAGACAGTGAGTTCTAGTCCTGCCTTAGGCAGGAAAACAGCTGGGGGACTTTGGACCAGTCACTTTCTTTCAGCCCAACACACTTCACAGGGTTGTTGTTGTGTGGAAAATAGGAAGAGGGAGGACCTTAAGAGCTACGGTGGCGCAGTGGTTAGAATGCAGTACTGCAGGCTACTTCTGCTGATTACTGGCTGCCCGCCTGCAATTTGGCAATTTGAACCTCACTAGGCCCAAGGTTGACTCAGCTTTCCATCCTTCCAAGGTGGGTAAAATGAGGACCCAGATTGTTGTTGGGGACAAGAAGCTGACTCTGTAAACCGCTTAGAGAGGGCTGTAAAACACTGTGAAGTGATATATAAATCTAAATGCTAATGCTTTTGGCATGTTTGCTGCCTTATTTATAATAATGATAATAATAATAAGAGAGTGGAATTAAAAGAAAAATCTAAAATCTACTCACAGTGGATGCAAATGGCCTGGCCCCGTGCCTTTCAAGGATTTTAAAGCACCTTGGATTGCACCTGGGGGAGGAGGGGAAATCAGAGGGTAAAATCTGAAGCACCCCAAGCTGCTTCTGTGTATCTATGATGGGTGGGCAGCTCATGCTCAGCTCGCCAGGAGCTCTCAAGCTGGCAGGCAATGCTCAGGGAAGCAGGTCAGGTGAACAAAAGAGGCTGGTGGCAGGAAAAGGACAACTGGGGCCAGTTGGGAAGGGGGTCTTTTAAAGTGGGACTCTGTGTAACGCGCGAAAAAAGCTTTCACTTGGGAAATTGCTTTTGAACGCGCCAGATCTGTTCCTAATAAATCAATTGGAGAGATAACATCTCGGAGTGATTGAGATCATGGATACTGTCTGGATTCTTGACACTTAAACTGTGGACCCCGTGGCTGCAAGGGTTGGGCTGCATTGAGCCTGTGCAAAGGGAAGGTATAAGGCAGACGATGGCAAGTAACCGCTTGCTGTTGACAAAAGCAGGACTGGCCTGTGAATGGGGATTAGCTGATTCTTTGCTTGCTTGAACAGAGCTGAACAATATGGAAAGAAAGACGGCCTCAAGTCAAAAGCCCCTCGGGATGACTTTGCGGACAAAGGACGGGATTCCTTTGCTGACTTCTGGGAGGGTTTTGAATGTTCTCCTCTGGCGATATCCAGGGACTTTTTGGGGTGGGGGGATCATCTCCCATCTCAATATGAAGCTCTGTGAGAGGGGTTCTTGGTGGTCTCTGTGCTTCATTGTTTTTCAAGGACCCACAATTGTCTTCCTCCTCTTCCTCCCCCTCCTCTATTTCTCCCCCCCAGCTCCCCAATTGTTGTGATTCGCCAACAGCCGGTGCAGCCAACAGCAGAGACAAACAGCGAGGACGAAAGGAGACCAGTCAGGGAGTCTGGAGAGGATTCGGATGAGGGTCCTGCATCCGATGCAGGGATGGGGCCAGGACCACCTGGGAGTGGAGTGCTGCCTTCGGAGCCTCTGGAGTCTGGCAGCAGTGAGGCAGAGGACCCAGGGGAGCCTGTTCCCAGTGCGCGCATGCGCCGAGCTACTAGAAGGCGAGAGCAGCTGAAACAAAAGGGGCGACTCAAGAGTAAGGCTAGGAGGTGATTGCCCCTCCCATAAGGGATAAAAGTCAGGCCAAGATGATGAAACCTTTGCAGGAAGCAAAGTAGTTTGATCGGTTCTGAGTCATCCTTAAAGCTCTTCATACTTTGGTTGGGTTTTTCTTGTACTTCGGTTGGTTTCTTTTCGAGTTAATTGGATACTTCTGTTTTTGGCAGCATTCCACAGAACTGAAAGGTCTGTGCTTATCTTGGGGAACTGTTTAAGATTAGTTCTGGCTGGGAATGAAAACAATCCCAAGCATTGCAATAAAATGGGTTTCGCTTTTAAAAGAAGTTTGTGATTAATTACGTTTGACAAAACTTGGGTCAGAACAGCAATCCCACTCCTTTCTAGCATTGATGATTTTACTTAGTTTGGGTAATGAAATGTCTACAAGAAAACCACCCAACTCAGAGAGCACCAAGGACCCCACAGTTCTCCTCCTTCTCCTCCCCAACCCCACTTCTTACTAGCACTGATGATGTTAACCACTAAGCTCAGATGCGTGCATCAATTTGCCTTCCATAACCCAGCACTTTCTAGATTCCAGACATCAATAACTTTCAGTCAAATATAACTGAAGGGTACAGTATCAGTTTAAAAGAATTTTATTTAAATCATAAACAAACCACCACCAAAATCAGAAGCAGCCCAAAGGCGTGGATGATGGGTGACAGGAAGAGAGAACTGCAGAAACAGTAGTGCCTGGACAGAGCCGCCCAAACAAGCTATATTTATATTTTTCATCATTTGTAGTTGCATGTCAATATGTATGCAAATTTAATGAAGATCTGCATTCTTTGTTCTCTATAATAGTAGCCACTTAATTCTGCAGATGGTTTGATGAGTAGGCATCCATTGTACTCGTCTCTGTAAGGGATGAGCTACCTCTTATTTGTAATTGTCCTGTTCTTCCCATTCCTATTCTGAAATCCAAGAAGGGCTCCATTTGAGGTTCTCAATTTGTTGTGGGAGAAGGAGTGGCAGAATCGGGGAATGGAGTCAAAAGAGGAACCAGCATAGAGTTTCTATGTAGCCACAAACGGACTGAGTCCAACCCCTCTTGAACTCCATTGATTTTTATCCAGTGTCAAAACAGTGCTGTAACTTGACCAGATGACATATGTGAAGTTCCAGTTAAACGGATGTACTGCTACTCATTCACAGGAATGTACTCAACTCATGGCTAGCACTGAATGAAGGACTTCATTGCCTTCAGACGTTGTGTGCTTCACCACTGGAGGTTTTTTTAAGAAAAGGCTGGACAGACATTTGTCTGAAATGATATAGGAACTCCTTCTTAAGCAGGGAGCTGGACTTGAAGACCTCCAAAGTCCCTTCCAGCTCTATTCTGTTTCAATGCGGAAAGCTGCCTTGGGAATACTAGCGGGGTTGGCTAGACTGGAAACTCAAAGCAACATCCTTGCCTTGAAAAGAAAGTGATAGATCACTTCTACAATGTGCCAAGAAATGGGGATTGCTTGGAATCAATCCCTCAAAGTCAAGCTTGAATGAGGTCGTCTCTATTATTCGTTTCCCTTCCCTCCTTCACACTGATGGCCCTGACTGTTGTCTACTTCCTTCCATATTTACGTGTAGCTGCAAACTCCCTCTGCCCAATACTGATTGCTTAAACCAAACATTGGGTGTAGCTTTTAGCCTGCCATGTTCTCTCTCTTCTTGTATTGTTAGCTGGCCTGCGGACTAATCTTAGTTCATCCACAGTCACGCAATGTATCAGACCTTAAAAACAAAGGAAGAACAATGTAATTGTGAAATTATTTGATCCCTAGTGCTTCTAGGATAGTCTTAATTTCACTTTTTAGAATTGAGTTGAGTGACAATAGAATAACCGTTTCCGCCCCTCTTTGGCAATGCTTTTCAGGGTTTGTCCTATTTTCAGCCCTCAAAACAGAGGCGTTCACACGCATGTAGAAACACAAGCATGACCTGCTATTAAACCTGTCCCCACACCTTCTGTGTCTTCTGTTGACAAGGCCTACCTTTGCTCAGGCAAGAAACAGCCCTAAAAAAACAAATTCTGGAGACCATGTAAACTTTTTACGACCCGTTGATCATACGAGCAACAACATACAGCGAGCAGCAGAAAATACCCTTTAAAACAAGGCGAGGCATAAACCTTTTGCAGTTGCAAGGCGTCTGCTGAGTGGCATAAAATACGTGCTATAGTAGCATAAAGAGTGTAATACAAGGAGTTGCCGGAAAGGGGGAAAAAAGACAGGTGTTGGCCTTTCTCCAGTCTCTGACTGGCTGAACACGGCACACGGCTTCTCTCCGCTCCCACTAAATGGCCAGAATCCTGTTTAACTGGTTCTCTGAGTCTGGCTGTTCCATCAGGGTTTCTCCTCCTGGGCTAAAGCTTTTTCATGTAGGTTAAACTTTTTTTTTTGAAAAGCAGGTCTGCTTCTTGACAAATGTAAAGAATGTTCCTCTGGATGATGTTTGGTTTCACGCTAGTCGTCCCTCAGCTGAAGCCAGCAGGTTGGGGAATGTTTTCATGTCCTTGACTTATGACCACAATTGAGCCCAATATTTCTGTTGCTAAGTGAAACTCACAAGTGAGTTTTGCCTTGTTTTTACGACCTTTCTTTCCACAGTCGTTAAGTGAATTAGGGCCACTGCCGGAATCCTGACACACTGCAGTTTAGTTTACTTTTATTAGTTTAGTTTAGTTTACTTTGTTGTCGTCGCACCTTGTACAACAAAATTAAATGCCATCTTCAGTATACATTATAACTATGAAAATAAAACACAAACACACATCCTACGCATTCTGTACCAGTAATGGCGAACCTATGGCATGCATGCCACAGGTGGCACACAGAGCCCTCTCTGTGAGCATGCCAGCCGTTGCCCAGCCCAGCTCCACTGCTCATGCGTGCACCTCACAGTGGCTAGCTGCTCTTCGGGTCTCTGCTGTGCAATGCATGAAAGCAGAGCCTTCACTAATCTCCGCCGTTTCCCCGCCAGCATGACCTACCTTTCTCCCGCCGCCGTGCCCTAGCTTTCTCCTGCATTCCTGCCACCCGTGTCTTCCCTGATCTCCGCAGGTTCCGGTCTCCGTAGGTGCCTCTCCGTGGCAGGAAGGGAGGAGAAAGCCTGGGCTAGGGGAGGGGGAAACTGCGGAGATGGCAAGACCTCCCCCCTTTTGGGGCTGAAAAGCCTTATTGTGGTTAGCTGCTAGCAGGTGCAGGTGGCTGAGGAGAACGAGGACTCTGAGGAGGGGCCAGGACCATCAGGGAGTGGAATGCTGCCTTCAGAGATTGTGGAGGCTGGCAGCAGTGATGAGGAGGTTCCTGAGGAGCCTGTGCCAAGGGCACGTACACGAAGGATTACTTGGAGGAAAGAACAATTACAGCAGCACAGGCGACTCGGGAGGAAGGCTGCAAGGTAATGGCCCCTCTCTCAAGAAGATAAAAGCCAGGTTTGGAAAAGTGTTCTTTGCAGATAGCAAAGAAGCTCTGAAGCTCAACTTGGTGGATATCTTAGTTCGTGCTTGGAGAATTTTGTAAATTAGTTCTTATCTCTGGGTTTTTGCCAGCCTTGACAAACAACTTAGCAAGGCTCTTCCTTGTCAGAGCTAATTAGTGGAAAGTAGCCTTCAGAACAGAATTCATAGATGAAACCTTAAAAGGTGGGGGCTGCTGCCTTTGTCTGTGTTTGCTCTTTGGGAACCAAAAACCAAAACTTCCAATCTGAAAGGTGGGGGCTGGGGCGCATGCAAGGGGGGATATATGTGCAGGGAATGCATAGGGGCGAACACATGCTCAGGGGGTGCTTGCATTGCATTTTGGGGATTGGGGCACACACATGTGCATTTGTATCTGTGCACGTGTGTACTTTGGGCACTAGGCACCAAAAAGGTTAACCATCACTGTTATATACAATTGAACTGAAAACTCCTTGATATTGTATTAATATTGTACTATATGGTAGAATTCAACAGAGTTACTGCCCTGGGATAGAAGCTGTTTTTCAGCCTATTTGTCCTTGTTTTTATTATCCTGTACCGTCTGCCAGGTGGTCATAGTTCAAAAAAAAAAAAAAATGAGGACCTTCTGAGAGTGGCCTGGCAGGAAATCCATAATCCAAAGGCAGATTAAATAAGAAAGTCCAAGATCTATAAGTTTAGACACACTGGTCTATGTGGAAGTATTGTGTTAAATGCAGAGCTAAAATCTACAAAAAGGATCCTCACATAGGCAGCCCCCTCCTGGTTGTCAAGTTAGTAACAAGGTTGTTAAGTGAACTTGGCTTCTCCATTGAATTCACTTGTCAGCAGTTCACATGACCTCGGGATGCTGAAACCGTCATAAATATGAGTCAATTGCCAAGCATCAAGAATTTTGATTACTTGATGCTGCAATAGTCGTAAGTGTGAAAAATGGCCATAAGTCACTTTTTTTTTCACTTCTGTGGTAATTTTGAACGGTTCATTAAACAAACTGTTGTAAGTCAAGGACTACCTGTACAGGTAGGCTCAGCCAGTGAAGTACTAGTATCATTTTATAAAAATCCTTGTAAGACCACACCTGGACTACTGCAACCAATTTTGGTCACCATGTTACAAAAAAGATGCTGAGACCCTGGAAAAAGTTCAGAGAAGAGAAACTAAGGTGATCAAAGGCCTGGAGACTTAAACAGGTGAAGAATGGCTGCAGGGTTTGGGTTTGGCTAGTCTAGAGAAAAGAGGAATTAAGGAGTGACATGATAGCAGCCTTCCAGTATTGGAGGGGCTGCCACAAAGAAGAGGGGGTCAAATTATTCCCCAAAGCACCCGAAGGCAGGACAAGAAACAATCAGTGGAAATTAATCAAGGAGAGAAGCAGCCTGAAATCAAGGAGACACTTCCTACCAGGGAGGACAATTAACCAGTGGAACAGCTGGCCTCCAGAAATTGTCGGCTCTCTGTCACTGGAGGTTTTTAAGAAGAGACTGGACAGCCATTTGTCTGGAATGGTATAGGATCTCCTGTTTGAGTAAGGGGCTAGACTAGAAGACCTCCAAGGTGCCTTCCAGTTCCTCTCCTCTCCTCTCCTCTCCTCTCCTCTCCTCTCCTCTCCTCTTCTCTTCTCTTCTCTTCTCTTCTCTTCTCTTCTCGGTGAGATGCTAATTCGCTGAGGCTTTTAATGGATTGTTGGGTCAGATTTGCATTCAAACCTCTGTTTGCCCGTGAACTTCACTCAATGATCTTTGGTTACTTACCGAGTTTCAAGAGGAGACAAGCTTCACACACACATACACACACACGCACACACACACTATAAAGCCCCATTTTTCTCTCCATCAAAACCTTCTTCTGGTCTTAGTGTCTAAAACCCGCTCAGTTCATCACAATGCAGTAAAATCTGCATCATTTAGACCTGCCAAAATTGCACAATTTTGAGTTCTAAAAGTAAGTAGAACCACAGCAAACAAAACAAAAAATGATGGTGACCTTTCTACAACCCAGACATTTCTGGGATGACCTTCTCTACACTGCAATCTGTTTTCCTGTTTGGTTTGGTTTGGTTTTGAATGCTTTGGTTATCAGAAATTGCAGACTTCCACTTCAATCTAACCTCCCGAGCAGGTTTGTTCTACGAATAATCTGGGAAGTAGCAAAACGGGAAGGAAAGGAGGTGTTGCATGAGGCTTTCTGAAGAAAATTTAAAAACACAACCCAAGCGGCGGTGTAAAATGAACGATGCAACTAACTTATACAAAGGACTTAATCCTCGACTTAGAACCATTCGTTTAATGATCAGCCCTGAGAAAAGTGACTAATATTTGGTCATCGCACTTACAACTGTTGTGGCATCCCCACACTCATGTGATCAAAATTTAGGAACCTGGTAACCAACCAAGCATCTAGTTGCAGCATCCCATGGCCAGGTGATTGATGTTTATTATGCCAGCTTCTGCCAGGGAGGAATTGGAATTGTTTAACACCCACAAGATTCTCTAAACTTAACAACCATGGATACAAAAAAAAAGAGATCATAAAATGAGACGTGACTCACTTTTACAGAAAAGTTTAGGGTTTACAGTCAGGATTTACAGAAAAGATTGGACAACCATTTTTTTTTTTCTGGAATAGTATAGGGTGTCCTGCTCAAATAAGAAGACCTCCAAAGTCTTTTCCAACTCTGTTCTTCTGTGTTCTATTTGAATGCTCTCTATCCTAAATTCAAATACACTGTAAGAGTCTTCCAAAGTTGATTATTTAAGCAACGTATCTCCTTGGGATGAGAAAACAACCTTAATCCTAGTTATGAACATTTCTTGAAAAAAACATAGAGATCTTATTCCTGAATTCAGTTTTGTTGCATGAAAATGGCACTTCAGATACAGCAAATTTCTCGCCCCCCTCCTTATCACTTTCCATTCTGTGCCTGTGCTCAAATAACACCCCCTATACACACCCACAAAATAAACTCCAAGGAAATGCAAGGGCTCCAATTATGTTTGTGTCAATATTGGCATTCGGATCGTTTCTCGGATGGTCGATTATTAAATTTCCATGCTTTTGCCACGAGGCAGGCATGCAAGGCACCCTTTAAAAGTTGTACACAAGTTTCAAGGGGATTTTTTTTCCCCGCATGTAAATTATTCGGGCTTTTCTTTTCCAACAGTGTAGGGCTGCAGATCATTTTTAAAGTCAAACCTGTAAGGATGACAAGGCAGTAATAAAACTGCTCATATCTGAAATGCTAAAGAAAGCAAGAAAAAATATCGATTGGTTTTCTTGCTTCTATCCAGAAACTACCATCTATAAAGAAGCCTGGACAACAAGTTCCCTTTGAAAGAATAGAAACTACTTGTATCCCAGGTTTTAGGTTTTGTTCTGCAAGCTTGTTTCAATTTAGTTTCTGAACATTTCTTTACCAGACTAAACCAGATAATATCAGGTAACCTTTTCTTATCCTATTCGCCTTAGCTTATAAATGTCCATTGTTTAGTTTAGTTTACTTTATTGTCATTGCACCTCATACAATGAAATCAAACACCATCTTCAGTGCACATTGAAAATAAAACACAAACACACATCCTTCCCACTCCACACATTGAACCGAAAACCCCCGACACCACACCAACACTGCACTATACAGCAGAATTTAAAAGAGCTACTGCCCTGGGATAGAAGCTGTTTTCCAGCCTATTTGTCCTTGTTTTTATTATTCTGTGCCATCTGCCAGATCGTAATAGTTCAAAAACAGGGTTCCCAGGATGAGATGGATCTTTGAGAATGTTTTGAACTTTCTTAAGGCAGCGGGAGCTACAAAGCTCTTCCAAAGAGGGGAGAGGACAACCCATGATCTGTCTTGAGTTAATTTAGGAATTGCAACTGGGTATATATAGTCCTCCACAACTGAACCCAAAATTTATGTTGGTAAGCGAGACAGGTGAATTTTGCCCCATCTTACGACCTTTCTTGTAGACCTTCTGAGGTGGTCATTAAGTGAATCTCCACAGTTGCTAAGTGTTGTGACACGGTTGTTAAGTAAATCTGGCTTCCCTATAAACTCGGGACACTGCAACCGTTGTAAATGTGAGTCAGTTGTCAAGGGTTTGAATTTGGATCGCGTGGCCATGGGAAGGCTGCTACAGTTGTAAGTGTGAAAAATGGCCAGAAGTCCTTTTTTTCCCCAGTGCCGTCATATTTTTAAACACTATAAATGAACTGTTGTAAGTCAAGGACTACCTGTATTTTCAATCCTATTAAATTGTGAGATGGGAACTTAGGTTGGAGGCTTGTAAATGTGAATATTTTTTCCCTTCCTTTTTCAGTTCAGCCAACTGGTTTCCAATGACCTGAAGGTTCTAGGAAGCAGCTCGTACATTTTCTGCACCGATGGCCAACTCCTTATTCGACAAGTTCTCCACCCAGAAGCATCCAAAAAGGTAAGCTATTATTAACTTTGAATGGTCACTCCACACAAGCAAAGTACCAGCAAAGGAGGGGGAAAAAACAGGAAGTCTAGTCCTGCCAAGAATGTAATCAGGGTTAATGGAGAGGCAGTTTCTATAAGCAACACCAGAATGTTTCCTTCCTGCCTTCCTTACAGGATTAGTCCAGTAATTTCTTCTAACAACTGGTTCTCCAAACTGCTTAGAATGTTAACAACCGGTTCTAGCGAATAGGTGCGAACTGGTAGAATCTCACCCCTGGATCCTGGCTATTAATCAGGACAACATCTTGAATCTACTCCAGGGCTCAATTTATTTTCTGATGGGAATTCTGGTGCTCTTCGAATCTGAAACTAGCTTATGGTCTTAATAACTTGAAAATTATAGGCTTTATCTTCCTTCAAGTTTTACTTTGAAAACATCTTTGTGAAATCAACATTCAAGCTCAACCTCTTTTTTAAAAAAATCCTCTACATTGGTGTTTCTCAGCCTTGGCAGTTTGAAGATGTGAGGATTTCAACTCCCAGAATTCCCCAGCCAGGGAATTCTGGGAGTTGAAATCCTCACATCTTCAAACTAGCAAGGTTGAGAAATGCTGCTCTATATTTTACCATTTTCCCAATCAGACACAAGAACTCTTAAGTTCTTTAGATCCTACACAAATCACATACTCCAAAAAAAAAAAGAAAAAGAAAAAAACCACACTTGTCTCTTTTCTAATCTAGGACAAGGTCATTTCTTTTTCAGGTCAAATTAAAGAACTCCTTGTGACTTGTGTGGATCATAAATCAAGGAAACAACAGATCTGAGGTTTACTGTTTCCTTCTTCTGGAGATAGTTGTTTTTTTTTAACTTTCCAGTGTGGTTCACAACCCCAGGATATCCTAATAGGCCTGAGTAGCGTTTGAACAAGACTGAAAACTTTTCAAAATTACACAAGCACAGACCGACATATTGGTAGTATGTATAAATAAGGGCAGTGCTTTTTACAAATTGTACCCAGTCTGCCTGGTTTTAAGGCAATGGGATTAGCATAACTCTTGGATACACGTTCTAATTTGCAGTTGAAAACAATTGTTGAGTTGAAGACTGGGTTTTCCATAGGGAAAAATGCCTTTGTTATTGTCTTCAAACACATTCTTAACACTAGAAGAATTCGTGACACATCTGCATCTAATGTAATCGGTTCAGTGGTACTGGTTTTGATTGAGTTAGGGTTCTATATTTAGTCTAATTTAACTAGTGCAATGGTCTTAATCTTCTCTAATATCCCCTTGTCTTCTTCTCCCATCCAAGAACTCTTGGGAGTTGAAGTTTAAAATTAGCTTTGTCAACATTCTATGTTTATGTTTCTATCTTTGCTGATAATTTGAGGAATTGCAGTTGCTAAAATACTAATGGGCAGATCAGACTGATCATAGAAAGGAGAGCTAAGTACCTAGAAAGCCTTACACAAACAGAAATTTGAATACACAGTTAGAAAAATTACTTCCATTTACCCCTTCATTTTGATAGGAAAGGTATCTGTAATCTAAATTTGTAGGAAAACTTAATTTATCAACCAGACTTTATTAACCCCAAGCACCTTTGACTGAAAACGATCATTATCTATCACTCCTCTGGTTATTCCACCCTCCTTCCTCTGTTTCTTCTATCTGAAATTGTGTGCTTGTGCACAAGATTACACATAATATTTTGAATGTGAAATGCTTTGAGCTTGAAAGGGGCTGATCTGAACGTATTGGAAAGGTTTAGAGACAGAAACGAACAACAAGGTACCCATCCAGTTTTCTAGTCCCAAGGAAGGACTAGAACTCAAGGAAGGACTAGTTTTTTAATCTGATGCTTTAACTACTAATCCCAACTGGCTCTAAATATTCATTATCTCCTTTTTATGTTACCTCCATTACAGAATCTTCTGCTATCTGACTGCTTTTATTCATTTTATGATCTACGGAAAGAATTCCATGACTGCTATCCCAGCTCAGCCCCCGTGAAGGATCAAACTATACAATCTATGGCTGAATGTATCCTTTGCAAAGTTTTCTCTAAAGTGTCATAAGTGAAGTAGGATGTCTGATTTTCAAGATGTTGTCAAATGATAAGCCCCAATAGCCTTCATCCTTGGCTAGGCTGGTTGGGCTTATATTGAGAGTTGCAATTCTATCATATCCAATATACTTCAGTTTCTCCATTTCTGATTTTTCTAGCCCAGGGATATTTTGTGTAAGGTATCCAGAAAGTATCCATGGTATCAATCACTCTGAGACATATTCTCCCCAATTGATTTATTTAGGAACAGATCTGGTATGTCTAAGGCAATTTCCCAAAGTGAAAATATTTCCATGCATTATACATTACACCTTCTCTCCTCCCACTTCTACACTTCATAAATCATGAGAACTAATTAACTGCAACTGGAATTTCTTAGTACGACATACAGAATAACCTTGAACTTTTCAACTCCTCCACCTCCCCTTTCCATTATATGTGGCAGCTGAATTTCAAAGCTGACATTTTGAATTATGAAGTGGGGTCTAAATGGGCGCAATTGAGTCTTAATCCAGGTCTCTCAAAATGCTCCTGTTGGAAGAAAGAGGACTGGAATTTCTTGGCCGATAGGGCCCACAGTATGCCTTCTATGTTGGTACAGGTGAGACAGGCCAATCCCAGTGGGGATGAGATGGTCTTTCAAATAACCTGGAACCATACCATGAAGAGCTTTCAAGGTGATCACTGTCATGCTCCTGTTTGAATCTGATTCTGAGGGGAAGGTCGAGCAGCTGACAGTAAGTGGGAGTGTGGCTCTGGTGGCTGTGGAGGAAACAGGGGAAGGGCATAGTCTGGGTGGGCATTCAGAGGAAGAACCAGGCCCACCCCCTCTTCATCCAAGGGCATGCAGGGTGGAATGGAGAAGGGAGCAATGTGAGTCGCATGGGTTACGGGGAAGAAAAGGGCCCTGATTCCCTTCATTAGCTGCAGCTGGGAAAACAGGATTTTAAAAGGGTGTTTGTGCACAGCACCTTGCTGTCAAGTCTTATCTGGGTTTTGGCATCCTCCCAACTGTGTGTGTTTCATTATCTTTTGCAGTCTACAATTCCTTATCATGCCCTGTCTCGTTAATTGCTGCAGCGTGGTTTGTGTTGTTTTTTATTTATAATTTATATGTACTTTGGGTTCGGGCTGAATTTCTTCCCTTTAAACAACTGTTCTTGGGAAAGTTTTTTCTCCAGCTGATGATAACATGGACACTGGGGGCCAAGTTGGAGGTATCAAAGGGACTTTACCTATTTTTGTGACTTTGTTGCTTTTGTGCCACACACCCCGGGTCATAACAATCACCAACACCTTGAATTGCACCTGGAAGCAAGCTGGCAGCCACTGTAGGCCATGGAATAGTGGTGTTAATGGGGCCCCACTTGGGCCCCTCAAGAACGGCCCACGGTTCATAAGCATCTCTGTGGCTGGAGAAATCCTTTCACAATCTTTTCTTGAACTGAAACCATCCAGATATTGGCTATGGGATAGATGAAAACGAGGAGGATTTTGGAGTATGGCAAGTGAAAGCCATGGTAGCCATTGTTTTCAGCATGCTTCCAGATACATGCAGTAAGTGAAAATCCAAATCTCATTCTGGGCCTGTTTTCCTCCTCCATCAAAAGCGTCTTTTTCTCTCCTCGGTGCATTTCCAGGCTCTTCACGTCTTCATTTCTGGTCTGTTTCAGGTCACAGGTTTACCACCCCTGAAACAGTGAAGTACAAGTATGAAACGGGACCCTGGTAAGTATGTTTTTTTTTCTTCCTGGGATGGGACCAAATATCAGATGGATTGCGGGGGGGGGGGAGGCAGAGATAATTGTGGAGTCCCTGGAGCCTGGTTTTAATCTTATTTCCAGCCTTTTATTCCCAGGAGAAAAACAAGGATAGCCAGGAAACATCCTCACTTATCTCAAGCTTTGTAGAAAATCCAAAGTATGGGTCTTTGGGTCACCATTTTTGCTATCTTTATATCCCTCCCCCCCTCCCCTTCCTAAATGCCAAATATGATAAACATACCATTTCTTGGAGACAATAAGAAGGGCGACCTTGAGAGCAATAGGCAAGAATTTAGGCTAAGAGGCTGAAGCATTATTTAAGCTCTGGTTGGGGTGGGGAAAGATAATAACCAGAAAACAGCTGAGTCAAAGATCTCCCTGATTCGTAGGGTGGGAAACTTAAAGTACCTGTCAGATTTTCAAGATTGTGTAATTGTAGTTTAGCTCAATGCAGTGTCATTCTGTTCTTCTTGTGGAGTTGATGTTTTGGCCTGTTTTACCTGGCTGCTTTGACGTACTTGGGCTTAAGTCTTCCGGTGTCATGCAACACATTGGGCTAAAGGTTTTCTCCAACAATTTTGGATTGGTTTCTGCTATAATCTGTGAATATTATTGCAGTATATATAGGCTGTGCACGTACAGGAGTTCATATTTTCTCCGTTTACTTTTAATGTTGACAGTAACATGGGAATTGGGGGTTCAGCAGAGGGATGGCATGAGGGTCTTGTGGTCCACCAGCTGCCTGCAGAGCTGGCAGCAGAGTCGGACAGTGGGGAGGAACATGGGCCAGTCTTGGAGTCTGGGGAGGGCTCGGATGAGGGATCTGCATCCGACACAGACATGGGGCCAGGGCCATCTGAGAGTTCTGTGCTGGCTCTGGAGCCTCCAGAATCTGGCAGCAGCGAGGCAGAGGAACAAGGGGAACCTGTTTCCGGTGTGCACTCGCGCAGAGCTGCCAGAAGACAAGAACAGTTAAGACAAAAGGAGTGACTCAGGAGTAAGGCTTAGAGATGATTGGCCCCTCCCATAAGACATAAGCAAAGGGACAGGAACCTTTGCAGGAAGCAACTTTGTTCATTCTGGTTGGTTTAAAATCTGAAGCTCCATGACTTTGTGCTCTGTTTGGCCTTGTACAGCTAATTGGCAATTTAGTCGTTGGCAGCATTTCAAGGGAGATAAAGGTGCGTGCTTATCAGCCTCATCCTGAAAGACTGTGGCAGACTTCTGTTGGACTATTCATCAACTGTTTGGGACTCATTACGGGCTATGAATGCATATAATTCACAGCTGTTGAAATGAAAACAAGGTCTTTGGGAGCAGCTTGCGATTGTTACTGTCTCAGGAAGCCTTGGTCAGAACAGAGGGAAACAATTGTCTCTGTGTTACAATGTAGTTTTACAATTTTACAGTTTGTGTTACGATGCAGTTACAGTAAACAGGTAGTCCTCGATTTACAATCCTACGTTCATTCGAAGTTACAAGGACACTTAAAAAGTGACTTATGACCAGTCCTCGTATTTATAACTCTCAAAGCAACCTGGAATTATGTGATCCCAATTTGTGACCTTCCCAGTTGGCTTCTGACAAGCAAAGTCAATAAAGGGAGCTGGATTCACTTAATTGCAAACATTTGCTTAACCGTAGCAAAAAGAAAAAAAAAGCTCATAAAACTGGATATGGCTCATTTCACGACTGCCATGCTTACCGATGGAAATCCCGATCCCAATTGTGGATGTAAGTTGAGGGTTGCCTGTGGTATGGTGATAAAGAATTGTGTCAGATTAATTGCTGATTTGTATTGTCCTCTCTTTCTTTTTGTAGTAGTAAATCAGAAGTGGTGGACAATGAAACGGTCATACGTGCCCGAGGGCTCCCTTGGCAGTCTTCGGACCAAGACATAGCTCGTTTTTTCAAAGGCCTTAATATTGCCAAGTAAGAAAGTTGTCTATGGAACTTCTCAATCATCCAGGTCATGGTGGTCCCAAAGGTGCTGTTTTTCCAAAAGGCAACTGGGCTTTCTTGGTGTTTCCGTTAAAAAAAACTGTTCACTTCTTATCCAAGAAGAACTAAAAGAAGCTTCTTGGATGAGGAGCAAAATGCTTTCAAAGAAAACACCCAAAGAGTCTAGTTGCCTTTTGAAAAAATAAACACTTTGGGACAAGGAAGAAGGATGGGTCAGTGCTGTTTCCAGATGGATATCCATTTTACTTTTCTGTTGCTTGTCTTCTGCCTTGATAGTCTTAGCTATAAAGGATTCGGGATGAGATTTTTATACTTAAAATTTGGCCACCCTGAGAAGTCAGTGTGGACCACAACCTCCTGAAAAACATGAACAATTGCTGGATGTTGTCTTTATCTAGAGCCATCGCTATTAAGACCAGAATGTTATTATGTTCAGCTTTCTGTGGAGCCAAGATGGAGAGGGCACTGGTCGTTGTTTCTTCAGAATCTGGAAGGAACAATCTCTTCTAGATTAGGTACAATCAGAAAGCAATAGAACGAACTGACTCTACATTCAGCCCACAAATTCCATTTTGGGACTGATTTCAAGCTGCCGATAAGGTCCTTGTGCTGTAACAATCTGGCTCACGTTTTGTACTTTCTCAGTGCTTTGCCACCTCCACATTTTATAATTTGATGTCCTGAAGAGTTCAAAGGCTTTTTTTACAACGCTTCAAGTTGTTTTTGGTTCATTCTAATTCAGCGAACACAAAGCTGTGATCTTGTTCATCAGTTTGATTATGATTGCTTTTTATAGGCTTCTGGAAGTTCCAATTCTTTGTCCTGTCCCTCCACACTCTCACCCACTCATGATGGTCCCAACATAGTAAAAGAGCAAATTTTAGCTTTTACAAAGTTAAAGGTAAAGGTTCCGCTCGCACATATGTGCTAGTCGTTTCCAGCTCTAGGGGGCGGTACTCCTCTCCGTTACAAAGCCAAAGAGCCAGCGCTGTCCGAAGACGTCTCCGTGGTCATGTGGCCAGCATGTTTAAATGCCAAAGGCACACTGAACACTGTTCCCTTCCCACCAAAGAGGTCCCTATTTTTCTACTTGCATTTTTACATGCTTTCGAATTGCCAGGTTGGCAGAAGCTGGGGCAAGTAATGGGAGCTCACTCCATTACACGGCACTAGGGATTCGAACTGCCGACTTCTCTGATCGACAAGCTCAGCGTTTTAGCCTCTGAGCCACCATGTCCCTTTTTACATAGTTAGAGAAGCTCTATTTCCTCACCAGATACTTGAAATGGAACATCTGGAGCTGAGAGAATATCACTATAATTTAAGTCTTATCTTCCTGACTCTCGCATTCATTGTCTCTTCTTTCAACAAGATGGGAGTAGCTTTACTTTGCATTCTGACAGTTCTTCCTAGTGATTTGAGAGTGCATCCCACTGATTTATAAGACATACAGTTTTATTATTTTGATTGCATTGTTATTGTATGTGGCTTTAGAGCAGGACTGAAATCTTATCATCCAAAGCTCAATTGCCTCAATAAGCTTATCCAGATCTTTAAAAAATGACGTCACTTTGGAAGAAAACTAGATGTGGTGTGGTTCATTCTCTCTGGGGGTGTCTATGTTTCCCCTTTCTTTTAGAGGTGGTGTGGCCTTGTGTCTCAATGCTCAAGGAAGGCGAAATGGAGAGGCGTTGGTGCGGTTTGTCAACTCTGAACAGAGAGACTTGGCTCTGGAGAGGCACAAGCATCACATGGGGAGCCGATATATTGAGGTAGCTTACTTAGCTATAATTGATTAATTATAAATAAAGAACTAGATGTGATATATTGGAGGGGTGCAAAGAGGATGTAGCAATAGCAATAGATTTATATACCACTTTATAGCCCTCCCTAAGCAGTTTACAAAGTCAGCTCCCAGCAATCTGGGTCCTCATTTTACCCACCTTGGAAGGATGGAAGGCTGAGTCAACCTGGAGCCTGGTGAGATTCGAACTGCAGGCAGCCAGTAGAAGTAGCCTGCAGTACTGCACTCTAACCACTGCACCACTGTGGTTCATGTAACAGTCATTTACTTGTTTCCTATATTTAAATAATTTACATGGCTGACCATCTCACCACATCTTCCTGAACAGTTGACAATGAATCAAGGCTGAGATTACGATAAAAAAAAAATCAATGTATCTTGTGCCAAGAGGCCAAATAGATCATTCCATCTTACAATCAATAATAATCACAAAGGAAAAGTCAAACCAACTAAGAGGGCTACCCTATCATCCCAGCCCAAAAGCATGAGGGAACAACAAAGTCTTTATCATGACCAGTTGGATGGATGAAGGCAGGGGTGGGTTTCTACCTGTTCTGTCCACCTCTATAGAACCGGTAGCTCTGAAGAGCAGCAGACATAGAACCGGTTCTATGTCTGCTGATGTTTTTGCCCACCCACCTGCCCGGGCTCTTACCTGACCTTTATTTCCTGCTTTTTCAACCTCAGCTGCCGAGCGAGGCACAGCTGCAGTTTAAAAAGCAGGAAAAAAGTACTTTTTCAAAGGCTGCTTCTTGGCACGCAGCACTGCTCAGCTGTCCAGGCACCAGGCTGATGACGATTTACAGGTGCGACATCATAAATCACCGAACCATAAATCATCCAACCATTAGTTAACCCTGTTGGATCCTACCCCTGGATGAAGGCCATCCAAACTCCAGCTTCTTTTACTTTGTATACTGGTCTCTAGTGCCAATAAGATTGCATTGAAGGGACATGACCATCCTGTCCTTGACCATCCTTCCGTTCTGGTGGGTCAAGGAGAAACAGTCAGAGTGATCCCACAAATAATTTGGCCCTTGTCCATACAGGGCTTTATGGTGATAGCTTAAACTATACTTGGAAACTCAATAGAAGTGTAGCGTACATTCCTCTTGTGGTGTTTTATGAGTGTTTTAAAGATTAATTAAATGTTCTGTTATATGAGTACTTCCAAATCTACAGAATAAATGTTCATCTCCTGACGTTCTATTTGCCTTGTGGAGCACTGATCTGCTGGTTCCAGGTGGTATCCCAGACCAGTTCTGGAAAGCTAGATTGATGTGGTCTACAGGAGAAGTATCCCATGGTCTTCCCAAATACTATGTCTTAAAATGGTTTTGCAGATAACTAGGTTTATAAAGAGCATCTTGGGTCATTTTAAAAACAAGTGTGTATATTATGCTCATATCACTCATCAAATATCTTGACATCTATCACAATTGTTATCTTTGCCCTTTTTTTGTTTCAGGTTTACAAAGCCACAGGAGAGGAATTTCTGAAAATTGCTGGTGGTAAGATCTTTAGGAAAACAAACTATTAAGCACGTGATTGAAACTGTACTGTGAGAAGGTACTTTTAAGTGGCTATGAGAAATAATATAAAATCTGATGTATCAAAATTTATTTTTGGTTACTCAATATGAACATTACCAAATTTGGGGTGGGGATGATATATAAGTCTCATAATTTTAGCTGTAAATAGTTAGGAGTTTTTAACTGATTCAGAGATGTAGAAAGTTGTTCCAAACAGACCAGAACGAGGAGACCAAATGTTTGATAATGTCTTTGTTGGCATGACATAACAAACTAGGTAATTGTACCTTAGCTTACTATGCTGTACAAATTCAGATTCTGTGTTTAATTTCTGTCTGGCATGTGCACCCAGAAAACTGATTCAATTTTGCAAGCTAACCACAGTTGGGTGCATTGTTTATTCATTTATTAGATTATATCTTGTCTTGTACAACCCGTAATAGCACACGTTTTGCTCACTGATTCTAATAACCCCACAACAACAACCTTGGAGGTGGATTGGGCTGTGAGGACCAGTCCAAAGTCACCCAACCAGCTTCTGTGCCTTGGGGAGGGACTAGAACTCACGGCCACTCATTTCCTCATCCAGCACTTTCATTGTTATACCAAAACCTAGAACTAGAATGAGCTCTCCATTTCAAATTTAAATTTACAATGGTTTCTCTCTGAGGGTTAACTATAAGGCATAGCCTTTCCTGTCCTTAATGATCACCTCTTCTGTCTAGGCACCTCCAATGAAGTTGCCCAGTTCCTCTCCAAGGAGAACCAAGTCATCATCAGGATGCGGGGTCTCCCTTTCACTGCAACGCCCGAGGATGTGCTCGGCTTCTTGGGCCCCGAGTGTCCTGTCACTGGAGGCAAGGAGGGCCTCCTCTTTGTCAAGTATCCAGATGGCCGGCCAACTGGAGATGCGTTTGTGCTATTTGCTTGTGAAGACTATGCACAGAATGCCCTGAAGAAACACAAGGAGATCTTGGGCAAACGCTACATTGAACTCTTCAGAAGCACAGCAGCTGAAGTCCAGCAGGTTGTAGCAGATGTTGTATTATGGGCATTTGGGTCTGTTTCACCTTTTTTTGTTCCCCATTGGGCCATCTTGGGGATAAGAGCCATGGGCAACTGGTGCAGAGATCCAGGAGCAATGAGAGTCATTTAATCCTAGAATACGACACAAACAATCTTTGGAAGTTATCCACTGATGTTCAGGGCAACGAAATGAGTTGGATGGTTTTTCTTAACTTCTCCAGAGGGGAAGTCAGCCCCACTTGGAAGACCAGGCCATGAAATCAGCTCCACAGGAAAACTCCTTTTATTGAGATTAGCTATAATAAGAGAATCTGGTATGTCTGATTATATTGTACCTCCTTTTCTACCTATTTATAATTCAGTGACAGGAAGATGGCTGCCTGAGCTATTTCTGAACATTATCTCAATTCCAGATTTAAAAAATGTTCCATCCCTTTTGCTTTGGTAATAGTTCCTACATTTTTTAAAAATATTTTTATTTGCCTTTTTCATTAATATTCATCCCAGTTCCAATTTTACAAGGTCAGTGTGTACTGGTTATATCAAGTCCCCCCCCATTTTTTTTTTACATCATAGTATGCATCCTGATTAAAACTATCATACAGGATAATCTCTTTTGACTACATAATGTAGTTCCTACATATTTTTAGCAAGGTCATCTTCCATACTCTTCAAAGAGAAAAATTCTGCCCCAGTTTATTAAGAGCAAAAACCTTTCCCCTTCATATCACCAGGAGGAATTCCTTGTGATGTCTTCACTAAGTCCTCAAATATAGTTTCCAAGCCAGAAGTGCTAGATCCACTCATTGCAGTAATCCATGCACACAGGTTTAGCAAGATAATGTGTGACCTGACTATTTTGTTAGGATTCGTCTTTCTGGTTGTGCTTTTTTGCAAAATGCTTCAAGTAGAGGAAATCATTTGATTTCATTGTGTTGATTCCAAATAGCGAATGTAATCAACCCAGAGAGGGCCAATTAGGGACCCTTCCCCGTTTATAGACTAGCAAAATAGTCTTCTCGGAAGAGAAGAGAGAGCAATCAAGGCTGAATTCCAGAGAGGCAGTTGTCTTCACCTGTTCCAACAAAAACACAAGCAAGGATCCCTTGGCACCATCTTAAACTCTGGTTGGTTCCTTGGGGCAACAGCCCTTCTAGACTGAAGGAAGATTGACCAGGTGGTCTATAATCAACTTTAGGACAATAGTGGCTCTACAGCTGGCTGGTCTCCAGTTACTTCTCTCTGGGGGTTGTCTGTTGGGCAGAGCCCAAGAGGGACTTGCTAGAAACATTACCAGTGAGATTTGAAAAGCTGGGAGTTTGTGATTGTGTGATTTCTCTGAGCTTATTTCTTTAGCCAGATGGAGGCTTTTCTTTGTGCCACGAAAGGGACTAATCTGTTGATACAGACGGAGACGTTTCTGGATCCGCTTGAAGCAAAGGCAAAGGAAGGGGCTTTAAGGAATGACCATATTACCATGGGCTTGCCTTAATGTCCAGGCATGAATTTTTTTTTTAGCTGTGGGTCACTCATTAAACTGACCCAAGAGTCTTAGGGTGAGACTTTGCAATCTACAGAGGCTTGTTTGTTTATTAAATTTATATTCTCCCATTTTGCTGTTCAGGAGAATTTCTGACCACAGACATCCTGCCATTTTAATATGAAAAAGAGATGATAGACTTAGGCTGAGCCCAGTAATAAGCCCAGCAGCTACAAAACAAAAGAACACACACAGATACAAAGACACACACACACACACATACACACACACAAATCAATCAACCAGGCCCACTTGAACAATGAAATCCTACATATTTTGCCCTTCCCAGAATGTTGCAAGTCCTCAGCCCCCCCTCCCCCCAAAGGACAATGCAAGCTGATGCAAGCCTTACTCCCTATTAATCCAGAAGTAAAGTGCTCCAATGAACCATGTTTGTGGGGGTTGCTGGGGAGGGGGCAAGAGAGGAGGAAGGAGGCCCAATTTTTTTCATAGCTTCAGCCTGCATAATCCTGGCAAGATATACACACACACCCTTAACACTGGATACAAGGATTATGTAATTAGGGGTAGGGGGAGAAATCTGCCAAAAAATAATTAAGTGGTACAATTCCTTACACTTTTATGTAGAATGAGAGCATATGCACTAAGGCAAATTCCTTCTTTGTCTAATCACATTTGGCCAATAAAGAATTCTATTTCTATTTTCTCCTCTACATTCTATGCTATGCTATGCTATTTCTATTTCTTTTTTATTTTATTTTGGAAAAACTTTATTAGCGATTAAAAAAGAAAAACACTATGTACAGTGCGTCTTAATGTTGTAGACAAAATCTGTATATACAAATACAAAATAAACCTATAAAACATATAAAACATACGTTTCTAATCAACTAAGACGGTGTGCTTTTTTCTTGGTAATGATTTTACTACTATTCATTTCTTATTTGGTAAACATTTTTAATTTAACTACTCCATTCATCAAATACATATTTTTTAAATTCCTGGTTTCTACTTCTATTTCCATTTTCTCCTCTACATTCTATGCTATGCTATGCTATTCCTTCCTGCCCCTGCCTTAATGATCCATCTGTGAGAAGTAGCGCAGGATTCAGCCCTGTGTTTTATTTTGATCATTCCTGCCCAGCACCTAACAAGGAATTCTCTACCAGGGTTAATCAGTGTTTAAAGCTCTGCTCTCTCTCACCTCTGGGTTAAGAATTCAGTGTAGGCCAGGCGGCTAGCCCATTTGGAAGTATTTTGCTGAGGGAAGCTGATCTGCTTCCTTCTTCAGCAATTAAACAATTACAGAACCAGTTCAGCTTAATGAAGCAAAGATCAGAGGGAACCTTTTCACCTTGCGTGCGCTGCAGTTTTTAAGCCGGGTGTCTGGATTAGCCATTAGCCACACTTGTTTCGGCTGGACCAGTTTATCCCAGTTGCCCTGAGCTGGCTTGCTATGGTGGATACGTTGGGGAAGGGCTGAATTCATTAGCCGAATTCAGGGTGTACTTTGATACCTTGATCTGTTCGAAAATGGTAAAAAGGGAAACGGACTCAGGGAGCGGCTGCTGGGGGTTCAGGAGAGCCCCTAGCTAAGATTCTTGGCGGTTGAGAAGAACCCCCAAATCCTACTCCTGGCTGGCCCCACCCACCCCACTCCGCCCCTCCCAGGAGTCCCACGAGACCTGCTTTGGATGCAGGTAGGTGCAAGGCTCGGGGAGGGCAAAAAACAGGCCTCCCGGAAATTCAGAAAGGCCGGAAATGGGCCCGTTTCCGACTTCCAGGGAGCCTCTGGAGCCCGGGGGAGGCAGTTTTTGCCCTCCCGGAGGCTCGAGGAAAGCCTTCGGAGTCCGGGGAGAGCAAAAATGCCCCCCCCCCCCGCCATAGTGCAGGAGGACAACTAGATCATGCCCATCGTGGCCACGCCCACCCAACAACCAGGCAGAGAACCCATTGCTAAAATTTTTGAAGGTGATTAATGGGAAATTTGAGAAAGGAGGAAGAGCGGTGCATATTGGTAAAGGATGTGTTCACCCTGGTATCTTCCAAGTAGAAAAGAAAACAGCTTGCCCCAAAATGACAGAACATTAATTCTATAAAGTAAGTTGTGTGAATTTGGGTGGAAACCTTGCATACACACGCACAAGCCATAGGTGCCCATAAAAGCAAAATTTCAGCGTAAGTGCTGAGTTAGAATTACCACCTTGATTTAGTGAATTAGTCAAGTAGAAGTTTAGTTGAAGATGAAAGGTTGGAGAAGGCTTCTCAAATACGAGCGATTCTGTCACAGGTTAACATAGGTAGCCCTCAATTTACAGCCCTTCGTTTAATGATCTTTCGAAGTTACAGCGACACTGAAAAAGTGACTTAGGACCGCTTTTCACATGACCGTTGCAGCATCACCCCATGATCACATGATCAGAATTAGGACGCTTAGTAACTGGCATGTATTTATGACAATTGCAGTGTCCTGGGGTCATGTGATCACTTTTTGCGACCTTCTGGTGAACAAAGTCAAGGAGGAAGCCAGATTCACTCAGTGTTAGCTAACTGCAGTGATTCACTTAACAACGGTGGAAGAAAGGTCATAAAACAGGACAAAATTAACAAAAGAAAACTGACTTAACAATGGTCCTGTTAGGCTATGGAAATTTGGGGGTCAGTTGTGGTCATAAGCTGAGGACTACCTCTAGAGGCTTTCACTCTTCCTAGTCCATAGGAGCTGCGGTGGCACAGTGGTTAGAGTACAGTACTGCAGGCTACTTTTGCTGACTGCCAGTTGCCTGCAATTTGGCAGTTCAAATCTCACTAGGTTCAAGGTTGACTCAGCCTTCCATCCTTCCGAGGTGGGTAAAATGAGGGCCTAGATTGTTGGGGGCAAGAGGCTGACTCTGTAAACCACTTAGAGAGGGCTGGAAAGCACTGTGAAGTGGTATATAAGTCTAAGTGCATTTCTATTGCTCTTCCTTCCTTCCTTCCTTCCTTCCTTCCTTCCTTCCTTCCTTCCTTCTATCCATCCATCCATCCAGTCAGTATTGCAGGCTGACTCTGCCCACTACCAACAGTTCAATCCTGATCGACTCAAGGTTGAGTCAGCCTTCCATCCTTCTGAGTGGGTAAAATGAGGACGCAGATTGTTGGGGGCAATAGGCTGACTCTGTAAACCACTTAGAGAGGGGCTGTAAAGCATTATAAAGCGGTATATAAATCTAAGTTCTATTGCTATATCTAAAGAGCTGTTCTCACTCTCGGTGAACTTTCTCCTTCCCCCAGGTTCTCAACCGATACATGTCAGCTCCCCTGATTGCCACTCTTCCTACCCCGATCGTCCCTGTCATCCCTCCTCCTTACACCATCGCTGCGGGCAGTGTGCGAGACTGTGTCCGCCTCCGAGGCCTGCCTTACACAGCTGGGATTGATGACATTTTGGAGTTCATGGGCGATGCAACCGGAGACATCAAACCGCATGGAGTTCACATGGTCCTGAACCAGCAAGTATGAAAGTGTTGTAATGTCCTCAAGCTTTGGGAGCCATTGGCTCCCCATGCAAGTGTTCAGCACCTGTTGTGGGTATCTCACAGAGGGGTTGTCCTAGGGGTAGAATGGAGCAACCATAAACCAGAAGGTGGTCATGACTGGGGTTTTCTTCCATCCCTACAAGAGTCTTATTGGAACCTCTCTACCATCCTCAGCTTCCTTTTGTCCTTTTTCTGGATAGGTGGACCTACTTCCAAGGAAGTGATCCATAATTGCTTCACCCCACCCCACCCTAAAAATGGGTTTGGGGTGTTTATGAGATCTGGAAGTTTTCTTGAAGCACAAAGTGCTCATTTATCTCAAAAGTTCTTTTCAAAAGGCAAGCGGACTTCCTTAGGTTTTAACCTGAAAACGTTCCACTTCCCATTCTAGAAATTTCTTCAATTCTGCTTCTGTTTTGAGAAGCAAAATTATCTCAAAGTGAAAACCAAGAAAAGCCAGTAGCCATAGACATAGCGCTCCTTTATTCTGTGTTAAAATAATAACAACATGGGGCATGGAGTCTTAAGCACCATGAATCATTGGCACATTGGTCTTGCCACCTTGAAACAGTTAAAATTGGGCTAAATTTTTTTTTGACAAGTCCTACCTTAGGCAGTTGGACAATTGGCCCATATTTTTCATTAGGAGGGAGAAAGGAAAGACTCAAAGAAACATTGATAGTTAACAGGGTTGGGAGCCATGGGAGTTGAAAGCAACTGCTGTCACCCAGCATTTCAAGAAAGTAGTTATGCCCGTTTGAAGCCAGCAACAGCCTGCTAGAATTTCTCCATCTGCTAGGAATTGCATGACTAAAGATCATGCTGCAACTTGCTAAAAATCTCCAGGGATTGCGATCTTCTCACACCTTTCTGCTTTACATATTCCAGTCTTTTTCCTAAAGATTTCTCTTCTTGATCCAAGGTTGCAATTTTCCACTTTCTACGTCTGATTAGAAATTCCCTCCCAACATTTTTTTAACTAACCGCTTGAGGACAAGATATCTTGGTAGGTTTAGTGATGCCGTCATTTGCTTCTGGATGTCAAAACACAAAACACATTGTTGAATAATTATTTTGCCATTCTGATCAGCCTAGTTGTATTTGCAAGCAGAGTTCCATAAAGTTCATCTGCTTATACAGTACTTTTGAATTAGGAGTTTTGACCTTGTTAATTCTGTCTGATAATTTGGTTCTCTAAGGAAATGTGGAACATTCAGATTTAATCCTGCCAATAATCCGTCTTGGATATCTGATGAAAATGTCTGGGAAAGCACATGGTATTTCTTTGTTTGCAAAAGAAGAAGGAAAACTAGTAGAATATCAGCAGTATCCATCTTAGCTTGTGTAATAAGATTAGCTGAAAACGATACGGAGTTGGCCAAGCTTCCCAGAATGAAATTAAAAGATAGAGACTTGGAGTTAGTCCAGGATAAACATGAATACAAATGAAAAGAACCAGTTTACTTTATGCTGCAAAAGAAAAGCAAAGGGAATATTTTTGTGATTCTTTTTTTAAATGCAAAAACACAAATAACAAAAACCTAAACCCATAGCCAATGAAACAATGGGAAACTATGCAAGTCAACTGTGGAACGTTATTATGGTTGACCCCACAGTGAGCCAGATGTTTAGATTGGATTTGGCCTTGTTATCCATCTATTGAGATCTTCTTGAGGACCTGAGAGGCAGATGTGGATGTTTGATGGTATTAGAGATATCGTCATAGGATGTCAGCTGTTCCAAGCAAAGCTGCCTTTTGCAATTGACCGAAGGTGATTTTTGTCAGTGCTGATGGTGTTCAAGTGGTGCTCCAGATATGTCTATGGAGGAGACTCTCCATCATCCAGGTCATGGTTGTCCCAAAGGTGCTTTTCTAAGAGTTTCTGGTTTTTCTTTGAAGACATTGTGCCCAGATTGTGCCCACGCGGTCTATTACTATTGGTACTACCTTTCGTTTCTTTGACCACCGTTGTTCTACTTCTGTTTGAAGATATTTGTATTTTATTACAATGATTATTATATCCCACCAAAGTCTCACTGAAACAAACACAGCAGCACAAGTTGTTTATTTAGCATATGGTACCCAATGTCAGGAAATCTACTACGCAAGACACAAGCTAGACACAATGTGCAGTGTGAAATGCTGAATGCAGGTTTGTTCCTTTCTACTTCACAAGGTCACTAACCAATATTTTTCTTTCTTTCTTGTTCTTTCCTTCCTTCTTTCCTTTTCTCCTTCCTTCCTTTGCTCCTTCCTTTGCTCCTTCCTTCCTTCCAGGGCCGGCTCTCAGGTGATGCCTTTATCCAAATGAAATCTTCCGACCGAGCCTTCTTGGTGGCCCAGAAGTGTCACAAGAAAATGATGAAGGACCGTTACGTGGAAGTCTTCCAGTGTTCAGGGGAGGAGATGAATTTTGTCTTAATGGGTGGCACTTTAAACCGTAGTGGATTGTCTCCGCCCCCTTGTAAGTTACCATGTAAGTCTCGAATCCTTCGCCTGCTCTGTGCTGCTCTCAACTCCCCCGCTGGTAGGTGCTGATGGACAGCAGAACGTGGCCCGTTTCTTTTGGGATCACCTCTGATCAGGAATCCGCTTTCTGGGATTGCAAGCTGGGCAAAAATGAGAGGTGATTGGCAGGCGCTTTTCCGGAAGCTGCCCACAGTAGGAAGGTGTCAGCGTGGGCCAATGTTTTGCATCCAGTTAACTTGTGGTGTGTTGCTAGAATCACAGTGTTGAGAGGTTTTTTGGCGGGGGTATCAAACCAAAACAGCAGCAACAACAGAGGATATCATTGGTAATACTAACAATGGGGTGTTGATGTTAAAAGAATAGAAAATGTTTTTTAAAAAGTGGCCTGGAAAATTATATCATATGCAGATTTGTCCTGAAAATTTACATTAGATTGCTTGCAAGCCACCTTTTCTGCCAAAACAGACCTACGAATGCTAGTATATCAGAGGTATTATCCATTCTGGGTTGCAAATCAAGTATGATTTTATCTTTCCGTTGGGATGGAATCATTCTTCTGGCCATCCACTATGAATAAAGAGGTCTAGACATTCATATTGTTTTCATAAATTCTAAATAATAAGATTAGAGTTAGGATTATACACATTTTTCATGCACCCAGCAACAAGCCTAAAATCTTGTTAACAGCCTGACAGATTTTATGCCTTCAAAGAAGGCATAAAATCATTTTATTACAATGATTATTATATCCCACCAAGGTCTCACTGAAACAAACACAGCAGCACAAGATATTAGTTGAAAAATCTGCTACTTAAGGAAAAAAGAGGGGAAATATAGGGTCATTTAAAACAAAACTACAAGATGTGCTAAAGGGGAACGATATCTTTTATTAGTTTTCCTTTTTTAAAAAACATGAAGTACAAGTGCCACGATTGCCTTATGGGTGAGATGGATCGGCATATAAATTTAAGAAGTAAATAAAACATGACCGGTAGTTCTCGACTTACATCATGGCATCCGATCAAAATTTGGGGCTCTTGGCATCTGGCATGGTGACATTCCCAGCTGGCTTCCAAGCAGCAATGGGGAAAGCCAGATTGATTTAACATCCATGTGATTCGCTTAAACAACAGCAATGATTTGCTTAACAACTGTAGCAAAAAGAGGTTGTAAAATTAGCCAACAACCACTTTGCTTAGCAATGGACATTCTGGTCCCAATTCTGGTTGTAAGAGGAGGACTACCTATATGTATAGGTAGTATATAGCCAGGTCCCTGCAATATGTTAAAACTGCAATTCCTAAAGTTTCTCATTTATTGTTTTCTTTCTTCTAAGAACCAAGAGGCATTCTGGGCTGCAGGTTTCCTAGTGCTAATAAACTGATCAGGATCTAATTGGCTTTAAATCCACTATAAATAAATGTCACCTTTTTGCTGAATTTCAGTAGCTGCCTTTGGAAGCCTCTCTGCTTTGTCCTGCCCTGAGATTAATGTTATTTTAACCCAGGGAAGACTTAATCTGCAGAGGCTGCCTGTTGTTATTGAAGACCGAGAGTCTCTAGGGAGACAGGAGTTCTAACAAAAACCAAGGAGGAATGATGAAATCCGTTGGGTTTACAGAGCCTGTGGTAAACAGTATCTCTGGTTGTGTTGAGTGACAATTTGTGACTTGGCTCTTTTGATGGAGGGAAAGGAAGGAAAAGGAAAGGAAAGGAAAAATGGGGAGAGGAGAGGAGAGGGAAGGGAAGGAAAAAGGAAAGGAAAGGATGAAAGGAAGGAAAGGGAAAGGAAGGGGAAGGAAGGGAATCGGAAGGAGGAAAGGAATGGAGGAAAGGAAGGAAAGAGAAGGGAAAGGAAAAGGAAAGGAAGGGAAGAGAAGGGAAAGGAGGAAAGGAAAGAAAGGGAAAGGGAAAGGAAGGGGAGGGAAGGGGAAGGAGGAAAGGAAAGGAAAGGAGGAAAGGAAGGAAAGGGAAAGGAAGGGAACTGGAAGGAGGAAAGGAAAGGAAAGGAAAGGAAAGGAAAGGAAGGAAAGAGAAGGGAAAGGAAAGGGAAAGGAAAGGGAAAGGGAAAGGAGGGGAGGGAAGGGGAAGAAGGAAAGGAAAGGAGGAAAGGAAGGAAAGAAAGGAAGGGGAAGGAAGGGAATTGGAAGGAGGAAAAGAAAGGAAAGGAGGAAAGGAAGGAAAGAGAAGGGAAAGGAAGGAAAGGAAGAAATTCTGCCAGTCTACATCTTGTTTTAGGGTCGGCTTAAAGCTCAGAGTAACACTGCAGGAAGACCGATCGTTGCTGCTTTCTGATACAGAAGAGATTATACTCCTCTGTTTTGAAATTGGTACAGTTAGGGCCTTCGGATGCTTGCCTTGCCATTCCAGCGAGACACGTTTGAGCCCAGAAGCGAAACCTTGGAAAGCCTTAAAACGATGACTCGGAATACACTAAGCAGACCAGGGCGCTTTGTGGGAACTGTTGCTTTTCCCTCCTAGCTGATAGGCATCCCCGAGCCCCTTGTCCGTCTATTTTTTTTCCCCAAAGTCAACGGCAGCTGCCCAGCAGAATCCCTGTGGCTGACTTGCTCCCTGGTTTGCTTTATCTTCCCACTTCAGGCCTTTCTCCTCCCACCTACGCTGCTTTTCAGACAGCAGCCACCGCGGTCATCCCAGCAGAAGCTGCTATATACCCATCACAAGCCCTCTTGCCTCCAACCAGGACTCAACAAGCTGCAGCTGCAGCTGCAGCGGCTGCAGCAGCTGTCACTCCAGCTGTCACTTACTACCCCACTCAGGCGGCTCAACTTTACATGAATTACACCGCTTACTATCCCAGGTACTATTGAACGTTGGCGCATGACTTTTCTGCTACGTTTTTGGGACCCAAGCTTTGCAACTCGTTTCAAGTTTCAAGTGTCCTTGGGTTTTTTTTAAGTTTCTAGTCCTTGCAGTTCTTGAAATGCATTTGTAAGATGCTTAACATTTAAGATCTCAAGGAATGGAGAGAACTGATAACTGTTGATTCAAGGTCCAGGTGGGATGAAGTTCTACCTCTGAAGAACGTAATTAAAGACAAAACACCTCAACTAAAGACAAAACGCCACATAAATTTGAAGCCGGGTCTTCAGTATCATGGATTATTTAACAGAATAACAGAGTTGGAAGGGACCTTGGAGATCTTCTAGTCTAGCCCCCTGCTCAAGCAGGAGACCCTATAGGATTTCTGACAAGTAGTTATCTAGCATCTTCTTCAAAACTTCCAGTAATGGAGCCCTTGTTCTTTGCTTGAAATTCAGCTAATGTTTGGCCATTTTGGCCAGTTTTTGTTTTCTACGCAATATTGAAGCCCCAATCCTCTGTATGGCAGCCAAAATGGCCCATGTGCAGGAGTTTGAATCCTCTTGCTTGCTTTTATCTTTGGACTGGGGAAGGTAACAAACTTGTAAATAAATGCAAAAGCTAATAAAGATTATCTGAAGATCTGGAGCTGGACAAAATTCCAGCCCCATATTTGTTTAAAAATACTTATGTGTCCTCAACAGTTACCTTGGCCCAATTCTAGGCCTTCCCAAACTTTTCTTCCACCACCAAGTCTGTTGGGACAGAGAAGGGCTATTCAGTTGGGGTTTTTCCCCAGGATTCCATGACCCATAGCTGGTGCATGGTGGAGGAGAAGTTGCATTAAGTTTACAGAGTTTGCAAGCCACTGCTACACGTTTGTCCTTGCATTCTCTTTTTCACCTTCAAATTCTAGCTGCTACATAGCCCTGGGACATAATTTATTTTTGTGCATTCCTGTTTTGTCCTTCAAAGGGTAGAAAGTGAGCTGACAGGGTTTATTGTAAGGTTAAGAAGGGAACTAGTGCTTTCAGTATCACAAAAAGATTTTTTTTAAAAAAAAAAAAGAAGTACAAAATTTAGTAAAATTTGTTGGCCGACGTGTCAAAGAAAATAATATCCAAGGTCTGTTTTAGAAGCAAATGATAGAACTAGAAATGTATGTGAAGCCATTCTTGCAAAGGTGAGCCCAACTAACCCTAGCCCGATGCCCTCAGATTATGTTGACTGCAATTCCCAAACTTTGTAAGCATCATAGTGTTGCCTGCTTGTGAGCATCATGGCAGAATCAATTAGTCACAAAAGGGTTTGTGGACAGAGTAGGAAGTTGCCAAATTGCACCGGGCTTGTGGATTTTGGACACTCGGAATTCTAGGCCATTAGAGAGTTTGCTGAGAATTCTGGGAGTTGAAGTCTGCCCATCAGGTAGCACCTATGTTGGACATATATGTTTCACTGGAAGATAGTAGTAATACATGGGTATGAACAAATACCCATGTATTTGCAAATTGTCTGAGGCTCCAAAGAGGATCTCTGTCCAGCAGTGTTTTTCACTCTTTGGTGGCAACTTTAAGACGTGTGGACTTCAGGTCCCAAAACATGTTATCTAGTATTACTGGAAGTACTGGGCTGATCTAATCTAACTGGAGCATCTTCAGAGGAGTAAATTGGTGCTCAAGTTGGGATAATGGATTTGTAATAACTTCTGCTATTCAACTCACCCAGTCAAGATCAAGGGAGGTATAATGCCAGTCTAGAAAGCCTTAGTAAGACCACACTTAGAGTACTGCATCAAGTTTTGGTCATGACACTATAAAAAAGATGTTGAGACTCTAGAAAGAGTGTGGAGAAGAGCAAGCAGGATGATGAGGGGACTGGAGGCTTAAACATTTGATGAACTGTTGCAGGAACTGGGCATGTCTAGTCTAGTGAAGAGAAGGACCAGGGGAGACAGGAGAGCAGTCTTGCAGTATTTGAGGGGCTGCCACAGAGAAAAGGAGCTCAAGCTATTTTCCAAAGCACCTGAAGGCCAGACAAGGAACAATTGATGGAAACTGATCAAGGAGGGATTCAACCTAGAAAGAAGGAGAGATTTCCTGACAGTGAGAAACAGTCAATCAATGGAACAGAAGTTGCCTTCGGAAGTTGTGGAAGCTTCATCACTGAAGACTTTCAAGAAGAGACTGGACAAAAGAGCCTTGTCAGAAATGGTGTAGGATCTCCTGCTTAGGCAGCGGGTTGGACTAGAATATATGACCTAGAAGGTCCCTTCCAACTCCGTAAATCTTAATCTAATCTAATTAACCTTCTTTGCAAGCAAGTAGCTATTGGAATCATTTATTCAATTCCCATGTTTTTATAAGAAGTTTTATCAATCTCGGTAACTTTAAGATGTGTGGATTTTAACTCCCAGAATTCCCCAACCAGTGCTGGCTGGGGAATTCTGGGAGTTGAAATCCACACATCTTAAAAGTTGCCACCAAGGTTGAAAGACGTTGTTGAAGAGAGTCTTCTGATCCAAGTAATGCGGTAACATCTGGGAAACAACAGCCCTTCGACCACCATGTTCTGTTCCTCTTCCTTCAGCCCTCCAGTGTCTCCAACCACAGTTGGCTACATCACGGCTCCTCAAGCTGCTGTGGCAGCCGCCGCCTCAGCTTCCCACACTCCTATGGTCCCTCAAGCAGGCGCTCTTGTCCGGATGCAAGGATTGCCCTACAATGCCGGAATGAAGGAAATCCTAAGCTTTTTCCAAGGGTACCAGGTGAGTGCCTTCACTTTCTTCTTATAAGATGAATCTAGTCACGGTGGGCATGTCCAGGGGTGAGATTCACAGTTTTTAACAACCGGTTCTGTGGGCGTGGCTTAGTTGGTGGAGAAAGTGACTTTTTCTTCTTAAAATCACTGTTTCCATTTTTTAAGGTGCTGGGTCTTTTTAATCTTCAAAATGACCTTTGATACTATGAGTTTTGATCCTCCTCCGTAGGTCACTTTTTCCCCCTTGGGGCACAATATGCATTCCTGTCCTCACTTTTAACTACTTCTTCTTGCATCTTATCCTGGTTTAGGTTTTCTTCTCCGTTTAGGGAGAGCGAGTGTACCAGTGAAGCCAGAGGATTGGGGGACAATCACAATTGACTCCCAATCCCCTGACTTCCCAGGACAAACCCCTCTCCACAAGTGGCCATTCCTACCAAATAGAGAGCAAACCCCACTCCCTTCTGGCACTGATGAGATTACCTAGTTGGGTCATGAAACACCTGCAAGAAAACCACCAAGCTCAGAGAGCCCCAAGGACACCACAGTTCAACCCTGAGCTACGAATATTCTCTCCATTGGTTGGAGCAACAGAGAAAGTAATGGGGGATATTTCACTTTCCTGTTGTTATTTTCTTTCTAGACCTGTTTCCTTCTCTGTGTTACACACACACACACACACACACACACACACCTCATAGCTGTTAAATGTGCCTAATCTTTATTGGACTCTATAGGTTAAATATTAAAATGAGTTAAATGTTTTTTAAAGTAATGGTTTTTTTTTACAAAGTTTGGGATTCTTTCCTAAGCTTTCCATAATCCCCATTTTGGTTACAGAATGGTCTATGTTGAGACTGACTCTACTTCTTGTGCTCTCTCTCTCTCTCTCTCTCTCTCTGTGTGTGTGTGTGTGTGTGTGTGTGTGTGTGTGTGTGTGTGTGTGTGTGAAATACAACAGCCACACGTGGAAAGGGGAGATTAACTCCTTGCATTACTTCGTGAAATGAATCTTGATTTCTGATTAGCCTCTCCTCCTGTGAACAAGGACAAAAGTACACGTTTTTTTTGTGGTTTTTTTTGAGATTGCTTTCTCCTCTGGGCAACCTTTCAACTCCGGTTCTTCCCTCAGGAATTATGGGAATTGCAGTCTTAGCACCTCCGGAAGCTAACAGAGAAAGTCACAGTCCCCTCCCTCCCCCACCCGCCAGCCTTTCCTCTTGAAAGTTATTTATGCCCTGCTTGACGGCGCCCTCTCGTGGCATGTTCTTGTATTAACTGGTGAGGCATCTTTGCTCGTGGCACAGGGAAGGGCTCGTATTGTGTTTCAAGGGGCCTTCAAACATTGCTCTGCTTGTACCAAATTTTTTATTTATTTGATTTATTTATTTTTGTCAGTTGCTTACAAGATAGTAGGTATAAGTAAAAACATAGTTATGAATACAGGGATACATATAAGAAAAATAAAAAAGAAAAGAAACAGTAGGACAGGGACAGTAGGCACGTTGGTGCGCTTATGCAGGCCCCCTACAGGCCTCTTAGGAAAGGGGTGAGGTCAATGGTAGACAGTCTAAGGTTAAAGTTTTTCGGGTTTGGGGAAGAAACCACAGAGTCAGATAGAGTATTCCAGACATTGAGATTTCAGACACTGAGTATTCCAGACGTTGAGGTTGCAACCTTGCCTTGGGGTAGGTTTTCCCTGAGTGAAAAAAACCCAAGGCGAGAATGAGCCTTAGATGCCATAAAAAGACAGTTACTTTGACCAATAGGCGACGTTGTCCCTCTCATAACCTTGTGGCTGATGGCTACTCATGGAAATGGAGGCTGTTGAGAGCCAGTGGGGTATCATGGTGAAGGGGTTGGACTGTCACCAAGGACCAAGTTCCTCCCTCGGGCACGACGCGTGTCTTTAATCCAGTCCCTCCGATTCAGCCCCATAGCTAGAATGCTTCAGTACGGAAGCTTCCAGGAGGATTTTGCATCAGCTCCTATATTGGTATGTAGGGATGACCATGGCAGACAGGAGCAATGGCAGTTCCCTGCTCTTGAGACAAGTTGAAGCAGATGCTGGAAGGGGAAAATAGCTGCAACCTCTTTCGGTACACTTTCCCTGAGTCCTCCTTTCCTTTGTGTTTCAGTCCTTCTGTTCTGGGTTCTTGTCCTTGATCTTAATCCTCTCACCTCACAATCAAGAGGCTGTGAGTTCGATCCTAGGTAGAGGCTAATATTTGGAATAGACTCTCCTGCTCAAGCAGGGGATTGAACTAGATGACCTCCAAGGTCCTTTCCAACTCTGTTATTCCGTGTAGTGACTGAAGGACAACAGCAGACCTGGTTGAGAAATATAAATTGGCCAACTAGTCTCTGTGTCTGTTAGCATCTCATTTATCTGTACAATTTAAGGGGTAGGGAAGCCCTTCTGCATCTTGGATTGCTTTTGAACTTAAGCCGTTGGTTGCCGATATTGCTGAGTGAGTGGAGAAGGAGAAGAAACAGGAGTTTTGGTTGGGGGGTTCAACTGAGGGAGGGGAAGAGCCAGGGACATGGCTGCTGCTGCTACTGATGATGATGATGATGGCCCTCCCTGTGGATTTAGAGCAAGGGTCTTCAAACTTGGCAAGTTTAAGGCTTGTGGACTTCAACTCCCAGAATTCCTGAGCTAACATGACTGGAGGAGAAATTCAGGAAGTTGAAGTCCACAAGTCTTAAAGCTATCAAGTTTGAAGACCCCTAGCCTGGAGAAGCAGCCACATCTTCCCAACCTTATACAAAGCCAACAGAGACAGGTTCATTTCAGTCCGTAGGTCAAGGGTCTTCAAACTTGGCAATTTAAGACTTGTGGACTTCAACTCCCAGAATTCCTGAGCTAAGATGACTGGAGGAGGAATTCTGGGAGTTGAAGTCCACAAGTCCTAAAGCTATCAAGTTTGAAGACCCCTGACTTAGAGTCTTGCTTGCTGCAGAGCTACTTGGGAAGCAACCAGCCCAGGATACATTCTCCAACAAGCACTTACGTTCTTCTGCTCTCTTGTTGTTGTACCTCATTATCTGGGTGGGCATCAAGAAGGCAACACACCAAGCAAGAATGGTGTCACCAAAAGCAACTTTGTGAGTGATGATCTCAAGTCATCTGCCTCACGCACTGGCGTCTACTGTCCTACGGTTTGTGTTGAGGAAGCTGCTAGGCTGGGACCAAGGGACTGACTTGTCTGTGTCCATATCTCCCTTTTCTTGAAAATGGGTGGGGAGACCATGTTCGTTCTAAGGTATTTTCACCTGTCTTCTTCCTCTTCTTCCTAATTAGAAGGCAAATGTTGGTAGTCCTTCCTTTCTCTCTCCTTTATTTAAGAGATGTTCCTGTTGTTTTCCCTTTTCTACTCATTATAGGTAAAGGCAATATTTCTTTCACTCTCTCTCTCATCTTCCTTTCCTCCTCTTCCAAACCATGCTGAAATAAGACCACCAGGAAGTCCTCAACTTTATTGCCTAGATATTTTGTTTCCAGAGACTGGAAAAATGTACGAGAAGATACGCTTCACTTCATGCTGGCTTACGGCTTTGATGTATTTATCAGACCATTATGAAAACAGAACCTTTGATTAGATGAGCCCCAAATGAATCTAAGATTGGAATTCTTGTGTTCATTGTCATAACATGGCCGATGCAGTAGGAAATCATGGTTTCTCGGTGAATGAGTTCTCCTGATTTCCTTCTCGGAAAGCATTTATGGCCCTGGCTTGTTCTTTTCAATTTATAATCCAGCCGTAGTTTCGGATCTCTCCACCTTTTCTGAAACATACATTTGCTAGAAGCTTAGGCAACTCTGATCCTGCATTGTGTTTTAAAGCCAAGGCAATCATTTCCAATCTTCTTGTGCGCATGAGAAGAACCTGCTAATAGGAAGTTTCTTGTAGCTGGTTTCCATTGCTTCCGGTTGTTGTCTAAAGTCTCCCTGGGTTCTGAACTTCGCCATTCAGCTGGCGTGGGAGAAACCTGCGGACGATCTGGACGTGATGGCCATGTGGTGCTTTCTATTGGTTTTCCCATCTCTTTTGCTCTTCATACTTCTAGTTGCCTTTTCCCACAGCTTTTCTGACATGCTGGCTAAGCCTGGCACATCAACCAACCAAGATGAAAACAACTTGCTGCTAGGAAGATGTACCTGTTAACAAATGAACTTTTTTTGCAGATTCCCCCTCCCCCCCTCCCCCAAAGTCATATCTAAGCAATGGCCAATAGCTTTAATACTTGCTGGCTTCAGTGGCCAATTTCTCTGGAAAATTTGGAAGCCGATTCCAACAGGTTTGCAACCCATCCCCTGTTGGGCTGAGCTCTGAGGCAGGCCTCCCTCACTTTCTTTGCTGATGGAAACTGTAACCACCACCCCCATCCCCCACTCCCCATGAAGAAAAAATGGCAAGTGCTGATGGGGGGAAATGGTGGCTTGCCACCCGCTCCTTCTCTTGCTGATCTTCTGTATCACGCTTGTACTGTAGTATGCTCCCGATGACTACAATGGCCTCATTCAGCTCAACGACCAAGCAAGGGGCGTGTTACAAGCACCGAAAGACTGGGTTTGCTTGTAAGTGTTGGTAACCGCCAGAGAAGGTAAGCTTGGATTGGCTGAAGCGGAGCTCTTTGGTGGTGAATGGAAATGATTCTGCGCGGGAGATGATTTTTTGTTCCCTTTTCCCTTTCTTTCAAACCAAAAAAAAATTCCCCAAATTAGCCAATCACTTTTCATCCTCCCTTCCTAGCTCATGATGGGATTATGCTTTCTTAACACTTCCTTGCTTGGGCACGTCGCATGACTCCACTAACCCAATGGTGATGTTGAACGCCTCCATGTGCTTCTGCTTCTGGATGAACATTTAGGAGACTGTTGGGAGGTTTGGGGCTTTTGAAGTTGGTGTGGCATTCTCTCATTCGTTGGGGTTGTTGCTGTTTTGGGGAAGCAACGGTTCTTTCCTGCAGCCATCAACAGCTGTGTGGGCCACTCTCCCACACGGGTCCTGTGGTCAGATGTGGAGCAGGAAAAGCAAAATATTGGGGACAGAAGGAAGAGGAAGCGTCACTTAATTGGTGTCCTGGTGGTTCTTCCATTTCTCACAGCCCGCTTGGAGACCCCAAGAGGTCTTGAGAACGCTTAAGGCCCAGCCACCACCTGTAGGGTACCAGTTTAGGAAGGGTACGGTGTGACTAGTTAAGAGTTGGGGATCCATTTGCCTAGGTTTCAGATCTGCTTTGTGTAGTCTGGCTGCTAACTGGTCAAGCAGATGATGGTAGAAGTGTTCGTAGCCCTCAGCTTCTTCAAAAGAATGAGCCAATCATTTGGGAGTCCGCTGCCTCAAACATGCTGGGGTGTTTTTGTAGAAAACTGACATCTTCACACCGGTTATTTGATAACTGTTAAATTTCTACTACTGGTAGATCTCTGCCCATCAGACACAGGGCAACAGGAGCTCATGGCGGACTCAACGCTGAACATGTGTGGACATGCATCCAATTCCCTCCCCACTGCCAAAGCAGCTACCATAGAGAGATATTGTTTTTGCTGTTCCCTTTTCCTCCAGTGTTAGCTCCAAGAGCAATGTCCAACCTAGCAGATGAATCCTTCTCGGCTTGGAGAAGACCATGCTTGCGTGCATTATATCCTTGTGGACTATTTGAAACATGCCAGGCTACATTTAAGATACCCGAGCATTTCTATAATACATGAACTTACCATGGTTTGTTTTCCCTATTGTCTAGCTCACTGTTTCTCAACTTGGCAACTTTAAGAGGCATGAACTTCAATTCCCAGAATTCCATGCATCTTAAAGTTACTAAGGTTGAAAAATACTGCTCTAGCTTTGTCAAATTGATCTTGGAACACGCATAGTAAGTCTGGATTCAAGTTGTACTTTCTTTAAATAACTTCAAACTCAGCTTGCTTGCTAATGTGGCAGACAAGCCATCTTCACCGTACAGGAACATAGTTTAGCACATATACCCAGGTTTTGAACCCAGGTTTTGGGGTTAGCTTTTGGTTCAGTGTATTGCACAAACTCAGGAAATGGGTTTATTTCTTAGGCAGATTAAATATAGGACACCCAGGACTGGAGCCATTGTCTCATATGATCTTCCCAAAGATGCTGATTTCAGTTCTGGGGAGATCATTGAAATCTAGAAGGGCCTTTTTTCTGCCTTTGTGTTTTGCTAAATGATTATGCCTGACAGACACTGTTGAATAGAAGTCCTGCAAAATGAGTTATTTCCCTGCAAAAAAAAAAAAAACCCACAACCCATTGCATTACAGATAATCCTCAATTTACGACCAGAAAATTGGGACCAGAATTTCTGTTGTTAAGTGAGTTACACCCGATTTTACGTCCTTTTTTTTCCCACCATGCTTGTAAGTGATGCACATCGTCGCTAAGCAAATCCAACTTCCTCCCTTTTGATTTTGCTTGTCGGAAGCCAGCTGGGAAGGTTGCAAATGACAATCGCACAACTGCCTCTGGATGCTCCAACCCTTGTAAACACAGGATGGTTGAGAATCGCTTGGATTTTGATCATCTGATTGTGGAGATGCTCCAGTGGTCGTAAGTGCAAGGACTGGTCGTAACTCACTTTTCCCCATGCCTTTCGTTACGTCAAACAGTCAGTAAATGAATGATCGTACATTGAGGACTGCCTGTATTTTCCTCAAATTGTTGGTTTAAATGGCAGAGGTTATCTTGGATCTGCTGAGAGTATAATAATGCAAACTGTTTTGGTCTAACAATTCTTTTTGCGGTGGGGTGGGCTATGTGAAATCAGCTTTGTTCCTTCTTAAGTCAATGTTCATTACCGCTTGTTCTCTTCTATGGCCTCTTCAATGTTTGCTATTTGGGGGGGTGAGGGTGACTTAAAAGTGTGTGACTAAAGATTACCAACTGGATCCCACAGGTAAGCAATTCTAGAAATTAAAGATCAGGATAGAAAGGCAGTATATATATAAATGAAATTGAGAACTCCTCTCTGAGCTTAGTTGTTTTCTTGCAGACGTTTCGTGACCCAACTAGGTAACATCATCAATACTAGTGAGCTAATGCGGTAATGAAACACCTGCAAGAAAAGAACCAAGTTCAGAGAGCACCAAGGAGCCCCTCATTTTGAGCCTGAGCTACAAATATCCTTCTCTATTGATAAATGAAATTATGTTCTGAAAGGGGCTGTAGGAGTTACCAAGGCTTATAGTGGACAGACCAACCTGTGGCTTATTCAAGGCAGTGCATGGTTTCGCATGGGGTCGGTTTTCAGAGAGGGTTCTGTGACTTCTGCATCATGGTCCTCTCAGCTTCCAATTTTAATTTCCAACAATATTCTGGAGCAGACCTGGGTGTTTTTATGGCCCCCAGCCCGCATCCGGCCCTTTGGCATACCCTGTCTGGCCGACACAAGGTCAATTGGAAATGAGTGGAAATAGCATTAGTCCTTTAGACTTATATACCGCTTCAAGGGTGCTTTACAGCCCTCTCTAAGTGGTTTAGTCAGTGAGTGTGCGCGCATGTGTGTGTATGTGTATGTGTCTAAATATATATATGGCATTCAGCTTTGTTCTGGTATTTTCCCACGTCATTATAGTTATGCTTTTAAAGTTGTAGCAACGTTTCAGCAGAATCTCATCTGCCATCATCAGGCTTCTGTATTGGGTTCGTCTGATATAGAATACAGAACACAGATGAACACAATACAGAAGCCTGATGATGGCAGATGAGATTCTGCCGAAACGTTGCTACAACTTTAAAAGCACAACTATAATGACGTCGGAAAATACCCGAACAAAGCTGAATACCACCCACACACACACACACACACACCAGAACTGAATTGCTTTTACTTTGTAGGCAACTTTTCTCCCCAATTTACGTATGGGTGTGCTTGCGTGCCTACGCACCATCACAGCCCTATTGGTTTGGCCGTCCGTAACAGTCCCATTTTCTCATGTGGCCAAGTTGGGAAACTTAATTGCTCATGCCTGCTCTGGAGTAAACACCTGGCAGGTGAACTCGAGAAGCTCAGGTGTGAGATACAGGAGGGTTTTCCCAGCTCTTCTCAGGAGATCCATGGAATCAAGAGAAGGGATTACCTATTGCCCAGTAACTTCAGCTCCACCAAGTCTAACAGGCCCTTAGTTCACATCTGCCCCAGGTAAGCCTCTCCAGGGAGTGTCTTGTCACCTTCTTGGCTGCCTCCAGGAGGGAAGAGAAGCTGAGATGACCGTCCCCTTCACTCTGTCTCCACCTGCGCCCGGCCACCCTTTTGATCCTCTTCCCTCCGTTGTTGCAGCTCCATGCAGACTCCGTCCTCCCGCTTTTCAACTTCAGCGGTCAGCCCAGCAGAGAAGCTCTGGTTTCTTTTCCCAGCCTGGACTCCGCCAAGAAAGCTGTGGCTGAGCAAAATGGAAGCCTCTTGGGGGGCCACTGTGTGGACCTCTGCCTTATCTAGACACCCTCCCCTCCAGTGGATCCGAGTGCGGGGAACAAGAACAAATCTCCTCTTTCCTCTTCAAAGCAGCCGTGTCTTCCCTGCCCAACAGCCTTTTTCTCCTCCTGGAGGACCGAGCCACATTCCCCCAAAGCAGATCAGCCAAGGGAGAAGGAATGACACCTATTCCCGAAAAAAAAGCAGGATTAATTGCTCAAATATTATTGAGACAAACACTACTCAGCTGAACTACTGAAATGCTGTAGATTTTAGGGTTTTTTGTTGTTGTTTCATTTTATTTTTAAAATATAAACAACTTTGCATTCCCCGTTTGGAGAGAAAAATGTTTTGTTTGAAATACAGACTTGCCAAACCTCTTTCTCTAATTTGGAGTAGAAGGGAATTCCGTCTCATCAAAAAGAGAAGAATCTTTTGTTTGTTTGTTTCCCAAAAAAGGTGTCAAGTAACATTATATTTTCCTGTTCCCTTTCCTTACTTAAAAAGAAAAAAAAATGTCCAAGTGAAATGACAGAATAAGCTTTTTGGTTGAAAGGTGTCAAGATCCAATTGTTTTTCCCGTTCCCTCTCCTTAAAAAGAAAGAAAAAAGTGGTGTCCAAATCAAATGACCAAATAAGCTTTTCAGTTTTTAATTTTTGTTTTGTGAGGTAGAATCCAAGTAAGTAAAGCCATATCTAATTTTCAAACTGCCAACCTGTAAACTAAAACAAAAGTAGAATCTTAGTAGGACAATGACGGCACGTAAACACTGAGGACTAGTAAATTATATATGTTGTTTTATTTAAACATCATAGTGCTCAAATACTGTATTTTGTTCTTGCTCTAGTTCACATGCATGCCATTTGTTTACAATATTCATTTGTATATTATGACACAGCAAAGAAGTTGAAATTTAAGTCTAATTAGTGCATGTTTTTTTTTAAATATATGTATATACATGTTCAAAGAACATAGTTTTATGTTTGTAGTGTGTGCCGAAACATCTGTTGTACAAGCACTAAATAATTTTGGTTTTTAACTGTGCCTTGATCAGGATTCTTTCGAAATGTGCAATAACAACGGAGGAAACCAGACTGAGTCAAATTGGACTCTTGGGTACCTGTGAATGCAGGGATTTTGTTTTTTTGTTTTTTTGTTAAAGAACTCTTGAGTAGTACTTAAAAGGGGATCAGACGTGCCCGGCCTTGAATTGATATATGCTTCTTTATATGATAAGAAATAAAAGACGCTTGCAGGAAAATGGACTTGTCTCTTTAGCTTCTTGCAATTAAAACCAACATTGCACATAAAGAATGTATTTTTTTTGGGGGGGGAGGGGTGTGTGGCACTGGTAATTTAATTAGCATACAGCATGTACAGTATGTGCCGCACTGGTTATCGGCAACTGAATTCCAGCACAAAGTTTGTCTGATGTAGCAAAAGAGCTTTTTCACATGTGCTATAGGTGGTTAATACAACTGCCTAACTAATCTTTGGAGAGCCAATTGGGTATGGCGGTTAAGGCATCAGGTTAGAAATCAAGAATTGGTGAGTTCTAGTTCCGCCTTGGGCATGAGAGCTAGCTGGGTGACTTTGGGCCAATCACCAGCAGACAGTGAGTTCTAGTCCCGCCTTAGGCATGAAAGCTGGCTGGGTGTCTTTGAACCAATCACCAGAAGACGGTGAGTTCTAGTCCCGCCTTAGGCATGAAAGCTGGCTGGGTGACTTTGGGCCAATCATCAGGAGATGGTGAGTTCTAGTCCCGCCTTAGGCATGAAAGCTGGCTGGGTGTCTTTGAGCCAACCACCAGGAGACTGTGAGTTCTAGTCCCGCCTTAGGCATGAAAGCTGGCTGGGTGTCTTTGAGCCAGCCACCAGGAGACGGTGAGTTCTAGTCCTGCCTTAGACATGAAAGTTGGATGGCTGGCTTTGGGCCAGCTTTAATCTAATGGGGGACTAAATCTTATCAAATAGAAGAGGTGCACACACTTCATTGCAAAATGAAGATGTTTTCTATTTGAGAAATTGCCCATTCTAAGATGTTCAGTCCTCTGCTTGGCATCAGCTGCACTACACAATGGATACAAGCTACTCTTGCTTGGGGAATCATCTGTTCTATCAATGGACTGCTAGCTGTTGATATCTACTATTGAACAGAGCCCTGCCTTGGCCCATTTGAAAACTCAAGAATCTGAAGACGCCCAGTTCCCACCATGGGCCATGATGCAATACTAGCTATTGTCATTCTATATAAAAGGGTATCTATCTATTTGCTAGGCAAATCTTAATGCAAAAATCACATTTTTCTAAGCTCTAGGCAGACCTCTGCAATGCCCACATCCCACCACTAGATGTCCCCTTCATACTGGATCTCCAAAACATTGGGCAGATCTAACCTAACTAGAACAGATCTATAGGATTCCGGTACACAGGCTGAAGCAACGGACTTGCAATTACAGTTCAACTCACCCAATCTTCTTTGCAGCCTTGACGCAGGCAGGCAAGCTTTTGTTGGGATCATTATTTATTCAATTCCCATGGATTTAAAAGAGTGGTTTTTTTTCCCATCTTGGCAACTTTTTAAGATGTGTGGGTTTCAACTCCCAGAATTCTGGGAATTGGAAGTCCACCCATCTTAAAAAGTTGCCAAGGTTGGACAGCCCTGCTTTGAAATCTGTCTTCAATCCTGGGTTTTCACACAGCTTTCTCCACCACAAGGTGGAAAAAGTTGACTTCCAAGAAATTTTCCCAACCTGCCAGCCTAGCTTACCTCCCCAGGGTGACCCAAGTCTGAACAGCTGTTCTGAGAGCAACCACAATCAGCATGGTGCCCTCCTTTGCTACGACTCATAGCCACAGCCATGAATAACGTATTGGGAGGAGATTAAAATCCTACAGCTGAGGAGCAGAAGGACACGAATCTCCCGGATACTCCCTCTAGAGCAGGGCTCTCCAACCTTGGCAACTTTAAGCCAACAGCAAGCTGGGGAATTCTGGGAGTTGAAGTCCTCCAGGCTTAAAGTTGCCAAGGTTGGAGACCCCTGCTTATGAAAGCAAGCTCCTACTTTTCTCTCACTTCTTTACTTGCAAATGGGAAGAAAGGCAGAAGTAACAGCTTCTGGCTGGCCGCCTCACTTCCACAATCCCTTCAGGCATGTTTGCTCTGAATCCCACAACTCTCCACAATCTGTTAAGGGATCCCGTAACAGGCAAGGAGTGAATTCCCTGGAATTTGTAAGAATGGTGGGATATGTCTGACAGTTGCCACTGACCTAAATAACGCAGCTGCTTGCAGCTGCTAAAATAAGCCGCTTCGCTTCTGTTCTTTTTTTAAAGCAAATCTTTTTTAAAAAAAAAACCTTTCTATTTTAAGACGACTATCTTTAAAAGTGTCACAGCCAGCAGCAGGGCCTAGTTCATCTCAAAAAAGGCTAAGCAGGGTCAGCTCTGGTTAGGAATGGAATGGGAGGCCACCAGAAAGAGCAAAACCCAAGGTGGGGCAACTAAGGAAAGCACATTGGTGGAGCTCAGCTCAGCTTAAGGTTCTTGATTATTCGATGTATTTACATAGATATTAGACAAACCAGGTCTCTAATCCTAATTTGTACCCCCAACAGAATCAAACTTGGGTGCAGCTCTCTTCAGAAGGTGGAAAGAGTTGTGGAGTTCAATTCTCAGAATTCCCCAGCCAGCATGCCAAGTTTGGAGAGCCCCGGATTAAAGGATGGATAACAACTCAAAACTCTATCTCACCCCTTTTTTTAAACTACACTCCCTTGTTAATATTAAAAAAAAAAACATGGTGCACAAATCAAGAATAAGAATAAGCCAGTTTTCCGTAACCTGGTAACTTCTGCCCTTGATTATTTCATGCAAGTTGAGGATGGGAGAAGATGTGATGTTGGGTAGACCCAACATTCAAAGCAGGTATTAAGCCACAGGGTAGTAAAGCTCCAATTCAACTCCGATCCATCACAAATCTAAGATTGAAGTTCCCCATCTATATTCCTAGGAGTAAATTTAATCAATTGCTATGGGACATTCCAGAATCAAAATCCACAGGATTGGGCTGTTATGTGCCTTTCATCCATTATCTTTCAAAAAACACATATAATTCTTTATTGGCCAAGGGTGATTGGACACACAAGGAATTTGTCTCTGGTGCATAAGCTCTCAGTGTACACACAAAGTGGTAAGTCATAGATCATAAGGCATGAGATACAATCATAACGTAAGATTCAAACAAGTGATAAAATCGTAAGATACCACTAGGAGAAGGTAGTAGGAGAGAGAGAAGGCGAGAAAGATAAGAAGATGACATGCCGGTATATCTTCTTTGAATTACAGAGAGGAACACAAGATTCATGAAGAAGTTATGCAAATTATCTTAAGCATTTAACCTGGTCCCCACAGCTCAATGAACAAAGTAGTAACCAACACATTCTCTTAAGAGAGACTCAACTACAGAATCTATCATATTAGAGGCCATAGTGAGGCTACAAGTACGTTTTAACTCTACAAGTTAATTTAAGCCCCCTCATGTCAGTTTTGGAAGATAATACCGTAGCAGTCCAAAGATCTCACCAATCGCTGTTTTTTCTACTCAGCTGATTATATAAAAAATTACTACCCATCATACCTGTTCTGAGTAGGAATTTTACAATGCCTGATTATATCAATCTTCCTGAAACAAAAAATGCCAGAGATGAAACCTACAACCTTCTGAAGAATACACTCATTTTGTGCAAATGTACGGATTCTTGCAAAATAGACCATTATGGAGCAAATCCTACTTTTCTACTTTTAGCAATGGACTGGTGTCCAGTCCATTTATAGTCAATCACGAAGACATATTAAAGGAAGACAAATTCTTGCATCATCTTAGGACTGCCAAAAATGGTATGACTACTGTAAAGCTAATGGTTTTCCTCTCCTCATTCTTCGGAACTAATGAGTACAGGCAAATAAAGACAGAGACACTAATATGCATTTTCTTTTTTATTTCAACACTATGATTCAAGAGCCTATAATGCTTTTTTCCCTTTGTACTTCTGCATGTAGCACTGCAATCATAACTTACAAAAGGTTTAATACACAAATGTACATGAAATTACAATACAAGGCTCTGTAAACATCTATAATGTAACTTTTAGTCTTAAATCATTATTGTCCCAAACTGTTAAATAGAAAATTTCAATTTGAACGATCTTCAAACCTCAAGGAATGACATTCATTCTATGTATCAAAAATAGAGTTTTCCCCCCCAAGATTTGTTTGCATCCAAGCAATTGTGTTTTTTTCTTTTATTCTTTGGTTTACAATGGATGGCAATTCCATTTTCTAATGAAGCATTTATTAGAAGGAGCGCCAAATTGTGGTCAAACTTTGGTTAAACCAAAACAACTTTCAAAATGATATATATATATATATATCAATGTATATAGCAATATATATATATATATATATCACCTCCTTTGGGTTACAAAAGCCTCCACTCTTTTGTTATAAAAGCTACCATTTGAATGCTTTCTATAACATTAAAAAACAACTGGGTGCCAGCATAGAAAGCAATTGTAAATTTGGAGAGGCCAGCAACATAGATGCCAGTCACAGGCAAAAAATTGTAAATTGCATAGTCTAACGGAGATCGTGTGCTTTTATCTCTATTACATTACACAAGATTAACAGTCTTACCTAAAGCATCACACAAGCCAAAAGAGTGTGTGTGTGTGTATACATACATACACATACACACACCCTTATATTGAAGCTTTTACAAGGCAAAAAACCCCACCATTATAGTACTCAACTTCTATAGTTTTGCTTTAAATAGGAAAGCATCTCTACGTCTACAGGCATCGGGTATTTCAAGGCAACAGAAGGTTGAAGACAATCCACTACTCCCATTTGCTGCAAACTCTCAATCTCCTTCAGCGTTGATGAGCGGTTCATCTCGCCAACTGGGGGAGAGGGAGGTGCTCACACTGCAGCGCTTGGCGGATTGCTCACTTAGTGCATAGTAACTCGGGACTCTTTGGGTGCCCACATTTTTAGGTACAAATATACAAATTCACACTAGCCAGGAGAACTTTAAGGGAGAAGTGGGGATACCATCACTCATCTCAGAGCGGAAGAAAAACTCTGAAACTTCACACCTGTGAAACTTCACATCTGACCTACTCTGTATGAGGGAAGGGAGATAGCCTTGAACAAAGGAATGCAAGAATTGTTAAGTAAATTTCAACTTAACTTTGGGAAGGAAGAGGGGCTGAGAAAGAAACTCAAAATAATTCCATCTTGATTCTCTTGAGTATAAGAGTGGAAGCTCCGCCAGGCTTTCAAGACCGTTATCCCTCCAACAATAAAGGAGAATTCCTTGTAAGTCTGTTTCCTCACCTGGCCAACGTTTGGAGACCTGACCCATTTTAAGGTTTGAAAACTGTAAAAGAGACCCTGGTGATAGCACAGAGAAGACATTAAAAGGACTACTGAAAAAGGAATGAAGTACTCCAATATGTAACTTGCCATACTTTACGCTGCATACAACGAGTTGCATTTGTTGAACAGAAGACAGACTGACTTCCAAAGAAACAGTGGCATTGGAGAGGGCAATTGTTTGGTTTCGAGAGTTCACGCGTGGCCATTTTGATAGCTGTAGGGCAATCAGAGGGATTGTCATTTTGGATTGTATAGGATCTCTGAAATGAAGATACAAAAAGCCACCATGGTGGGGGGATGGGCAAGGAAAGGAAGAGGATGCTGCATCAACTTAGGAGTCACCCAGATGACATGTCCACTTGATCCAACACTGAAGACAACAACTAGAATGAAGACATCTTCCTTGCCATCTTAAAAGGTGATACTTTTTTTTAAAAAAAGCCATTCGTTTCAGACATCATCTTGGTGGGATCCTTGGTGCTCTCTGAGCTTGTTCGTTTTGTAGCAGACGTTTCATTATCAAACTAGGTAACATTACCAGTGCATGACGATGTCACCTAGTTGGGTAATGAAAACATCTGCAACAAAATGAACAAGTCTGGGGAGCATCAAGGATTCCACAGTTCAAGCCTGAGCTACAAATATTCTCCTCTAACGCCTTTGTATTTTGAAGAGTCAAAACTCTGCGATTAAAAAACACAAGATAAACAGTTCCAGGAACCCTTGAATACAAATGATTTTAGTGCTTTAAATTATTTTAGGTAGCTGTCTTCTCAACTGTGCAAGCGCATCTGAATCTCCTTTGTTTTACTTCATCCTGAGATAGCAAGAGTTAGTTGTCCACTAAGCAGTAAATGTAGACTGCAGATAATTACAGTTAAGCGACCCTCTTAATAACTAAATTGTGCTTTAGAGTTGCCTATATTCTTTTCATAAAAACAGTGGAGACTGCTAAAAAGTCAAGACGCCTGCTTGAATGAAGACTGATACTTCGCCCTCTAACCGCCTATTGCCAGTAGCAAGACGCTCCCAAGCCTATCTTGTTCCTATCAGTTAAGACTTAGGTAGCTATAAAAATTAGCTAAACAATGACAGAAAACAGTAGGCCAACTATCTTAACCCTTATTATGGTTCTCAAAAACGCCTTCTAATTATTTTTCATTTTGCAGCCTCTTGATCCATTCGCTGATCTAAACTCGAAACATCTTGATTTCTATTTTACAGAAGAATGAACTCTTATCTAATCAAATTTCTCATCTGCCATGGTTGGATTTTGTTCTCTTGTGTTTCAAATCAGAGACAGAGCTCCCCCCTCAAAAAAAATCACACCTTGGTGGAAATATTAATCTAATATGCATAGGTGGTCACAGGCAGCTCCACCCTCTATGTTCACAATGAGATGTGTGAGCTGTCTTGGTCATCACTGTGAAGTATCTCTCTTACAGTAAGAGGGCCTAGCTACTTTCCTTTTGTTATACCAAGTTCATTTCTTGAGAATAAAAAAAAAACAGTAGGATTGCTAGAAGAGATTTTCAGAAGCCCATATAAATGCCAACATACATTTTCAGACACATCTAACAGAAAAAGAAAGAATAGACCGTGTGAAGTTCTCTACCTGAGGAATCTCAAGAACAGCAGTTTGACAGTTTGAACAGATCAGATCAAAAGGACTCCATATGGAACGCAGCCTTTTGACGTTGCCCCCCAAATTGTATAATGGCTTCGTTAAAAATGAGCACATATATAAATCGTTTTGAACAAGTGCTTCTGTTTAGAACAGGTCTGTGCTAGCAAAGGTACGAAGGTATAAAAGTCAGGTTTTGGAATGTCGTTTCTATCCCAATCTTTCCATGATGGAATGGTCTCTTTGCAGCCTACCAAAATTTTTCAGTGTCTTGAGAACACAAATCTATATTTGGCTTTGCTTCCTAAAGCTCCAAAGAAAATGGTAATCATTATTCATACGTAAGACTTCCAAAGGCATTGGCTTCAGATGAGAGATACTTCTGTGCCTCTGAAAGACAGTATTATTATTATTATTATATTATTATTATTATTATTCTTTTTTTAAAAAAAACTGTTTTAAACCACATATGCTTAAAGGCTCTTCAAAAAGACCGTCTAAAAGGTATACAAATTTCTATTACAATCTTAGTATCTCTCCTAAAGAAAAGCAGCATACAAAGATGGTGTTTAAAAAAAATTACCCACATTCAGTAACTGTGCATATTGAGAGCAAAACTACGTTTTTTTTTCCATACAATGAAGCACTTAATATAAAAGAATTATGTTAAATGCACGAGACAAAGCAAAGCTCATTGGTATCTTGGGTCACTTCTTGGTGTCCATTTTTATAAAGTAATTTTTTTTTTTTTTTTTTACAGCATCCTAAAAATCTACAACTCAGCCTGTTTTCTGTTACCACTCTCTTTCCCGGTCTCCTAGAACAGCTCTGCGGGGATCCAGTGTCCAGGATCATCAAGGCCACATAATCGGAAGCACAGTAGATCTAAAGAGGGACATAACGTTACTCAGAGGAAAAGTGCAAGGCCTCCTGGGTTTCCACAGGTTTCCGCAGGACGGCGGCTCCTGCTCCACGGGACGCCGAGATCTGCGGCATGTCTCTTCCAATGATTTCCGTCACTACATCAGAAAAGGAGAGAAGGATCAATTATGTTTTTATGTCTTCCATAAACATCGGTTTCTGAGTAATCCAATAGTTCGACCCTTGCAGTACTGGCTGCTTCCAAACAGGTTGAGACATCTACTGCAATTCGCTTCTCATGGATCTGTCCCTGAAGGTCATCCAAAAGCATAAACTGACTCACCATGCAGCGTATACATTGAATAAATAAATACAATGCAACAGCCCAGGGATTGACCGGCAAAACTAGGTCAGTCCCTGTAGTATCTTTATTCCTTGGAGCGACGTCAGCCGCCAGTTGGCTTCAGGCTACAATTTTAGGGGGCAATTATCACCTTTAAAGCCCTGGGTGGCTGAGATCCTACTGAACTTTGAGTCAGCCTGCTCCAAAATGCCAATTCTGGGAGATCTGGCTGAAAGGTCTTTCTCATCCCTGAGAAATTCCATCACAAGAGACTCCATAACATAGTCCTTCTCCATGCATACAGATTGACCCGCTGAGCTTCCACAGAGAAGTAAAAACATTTGGAAGGTGCTACAGTTAGGATCTGCCCCAGTTAAAACTGCACTTTTATGGCTTAAACAGATACTTCCATCCAGTCACTTAATAACAGTTCGAAGTTACACCGGATCTTCAAATCAGGAAGGAAGAGTCCATGCAAAACATTTTAAATGTTTTGGTTGTTGAGAGGATGCTGCAAATCTGACCTGCTCACAAAACCTTTAGAGTTAGGTAAAGTTTCCTCTTTCGTTATCATTCTTTAAAAGCTACTATCCAAACCTAGTTAGGGACAAGAACTCAAAAGTATTGACTAAGAAGCAAGAAGCCTGGCTGTTTCAGGTTGCAGAAATGTCATCTGTATGTTCAGTTCCTCTCCTCTCATCCTTTTCACAATATCACCTAGTTGGCTGAAAAGTAACAGCCATTTCCATAGGCATTTGAGGCAGCCAAGATCAAGTTTTACATTTACCGACTTTCCGTTTAAAAGCTGCTCGTTGTTTGCAAATTGCATGTGCAATTGAGCAATGGCTTGTCTCAAAAGGGGGTTAGTTCTCTCTCCGGCTGCAATGCCCTCTTAGCCATCAGATGCAGAGGACTAACACTGAGGCATCCTGGGACAACCCCCTGAGCTGTGCAGCACACATATGATTACATTCCCTACCCTGAACCCGCTTCTGTCTCTGCTTATTTGTCACGGATCCCAAACACCAGGCAACACTTTGCTCTTCAGAAGACTTCGAAGGACGGACAGCTTTGCGATTTTAAAGGGGTCATATCTGTATTCGCCAAGCTCAGGATTTAGAAGAAATCCTCTGTTTCTCATCTTATCTTCTGTTATACAAGGCCCTTCTTAGGTTTCCTGGACTGCAAGCTAATTTCCTTTTAGTTTAGTTCCACCGTTTCTTACATTTTCCTGAAAATCGTTCTAAATATTCAGTCCGGACGCACAGAAACATCTCCACTCACACATTAATTGCTTTCTTTCAAACTCTTGGGAGTTTGTATCAGCATGATACAAATACTTATGGACAGAGGCTAATATAAGTAGTCCTCCACTTATAACAGTTCATTTAGCGACCGTTCAAAGTTGCAACAGAACTGAAAAAAAGGGGGCTTATGACTGTTTTTCATACTTATGACTGTTGCGACGTCCCTGCGGTCACGTGATCAAAATTCAGTCACTTGGCAGCTGACTCAGATAAAATAGGAATCTGATTTATGTATATTTATGAGAACCTAAAATGATAGACTACTTAATTACCAGATGCCCATTTGGAAATCGTCAGGAGGCAGTATAGTTTTAAGTAGAACAGATGTCAAGTGACATTAGATAAAGCCATTGAAACGATTTTCTTTTGCCTTCTAAAGTAGAATTTTACAGAATAACAGTTGGGGGGGACCTTGGACATCATCTAGTCCAACCCCCTGCTCAAGCAGGAGACCCTGCACCCTTTCAGACAGGAGGCAGTCCAGTCTCTCCTTAAAAACCTCCAGTGATGGAGCATCCACAACTTCTGGAGGCGAGCTGTTCCGCTGGTTCATTGTTCTCACCGTCAGGAAATTTCTCCTCGCTTCTAGGTTGCTTCTGTCCTTGGTTAGTTTCCATTCACTGCTTCTTGTCCTGCCTTCAGATGTTCTGGAGAATAAGTTGACCACCACCACCCCCATCTTTGTGTCAACAAGCTATGCAAAACTGTAAGAAACTGAATTCCAATATTGGAATGATGTCACTGGTTACCTGGGCAGGCACCCAGCACACTGGAGACCAAGCAGGAACAGCCCTTTTCCAGCATGCAACAATTAATGGGAGAGCTGTAATTCAGAAATTGATTCCAAAGAGAAATCATACTATCCTTAAGTATGCCCTGCCAAGAGCGCTCCAAGTGACATGTCAAAGAAATTAATGACTTTATACGAACGTATTATTCTGGGTCAGCTTATTCTCCAGAACATCTGAAGGCAGGACAAGAAGCAGTGAGGGGAAACTAATCAAGGACAGAAACAACTGTAGAACTAAGGAGAAACTTCCTAATAGTGAGAACAATTAATAAGGGAAGGAGCCTCTGTGGCGCAGTGGTTAGAGTGCTACTTCTGCTGACTGCCGGCTGCCTACAATCTGGCAGTTCAAATCTCATCAGGCTCCAGGTTGACTCAGCCTTCCATCCTTCCAAGGTGGGTAAAAGGAGGACCCAGATTATTGGGGGCAAGAGGCTGACTCTGTAAACCGCTTAGGGAGGGCTGGAAAGTACTGGGCAGCTGTATATAAGTCTAAGTGCTATTGCTATTGCTATATTGCTCTAAAGGGAGCATTCAGAATGCTGAATTGAACACAGTATTTCAGGCTAATTCTCCCCACTGCTCAGAGTTCGATCCTGACCGGCTCAAGGTTGACTCAGCTTTCCATTCTTTCGAGGTGGGTAAAATGAGGACCCAGATTGTTGGAAGGGCAAGAGGCTGACTCTGTAAACGGCTTAGAGAGGGCTGGAAAGCCCTGTGAAGAGGTATACAAGTCTAAATGCTATTGCTGGTGGTAATTCCTAAACTGAACTCACTCAACAATGGCTTGTCCGTACAGAAACCTAACTGCCCACATAATGCAAAGATAGGAAGATGCAAAGTGGTACAGGGTCAAAGCCTGAAATGTCATCCACTCAAAAAAGTCTTTTGAGAAAAAAACTAAATATGCCCAGAGACAGCCGGATACAGGAAGAGCTAATCTATTCGGTAGGATTCCTGAATTCTACTTGTAGGCTATGCTGCCTTGAAATTTATTCTATTTCTACACCCTTGAATACTTGAGGTGTTAATGTGTTCTTGGCAGAGTTTGGTATCAGTGATGAGCTTTCAGGAGCTCCACTGTACATAACGGATCACATGATATATTCTTCTGGGATTAAGTGTCTTTGTTTGGGGTTTATGACACGTTGTTGATGTCTCCATCCGATACCAATATTAATTTTTCTCTCTCTCTTCACAACTCCTATCCCTATGGAGTTGCAACCCAAATGTGAAAGACTGCGGCTAATCTGAATTTGGATCAATATTACTATATTATACAACACGCTATTTACTGCAAAATATTCAACTAGACTGATTTCAGGAGGGTTCTTTTAAAACCACACTGACATGTCCTCAGTTGGTTTTAGTTTTCTCTTGCAAGAACGGGGTGGGGTGGGGGGAGTGTTATAAAACTAATCATGTGAAGATAAAGCCTCAACTGCATTTTTAACGTCCACTTTCACTGAAGGCATCCTGAAAACTCCACGCCTTCTTAGTCATGCATCCACTTTGGTCTTTATAAATTATGTACATTTTTAAATCCCAAAGAGAAACAGGGCTTATAAATAGTTCCTCCACTAGAAATGAACTAGCTATCTCAGGAAACATTTGAACTGTGACCTCTGTTGCCAAACTGGAGAGCTTTTTTTTTCATTTTAAGGCTGCAGTGTGCCTCACAAATCCAGAAAAACATGGCTGGCAAAAAGCCTGGTAAGTGTGACCTTGCCCGAGAGAAAGACAAATCAAGAGCTATTCCAGTTTGCTGCTCAGCTTCTTGTCCCCAACGAGTTAGGAGAAAGGAGAAGGCAGGGCTGCGGTTTTGAAGTCTAATATCTTGCTAATTAATATAGCAGGGAAACTTAAATGGCACTGTAAATATATAGTAACAAGACATGAATAAGTACCAGTCAGATACAGAAGCTTATTTTGAGAAGAAAATATAATTAGACGGGTCTGGCTCAAGCTGGAGGAGGATTTTCAGAACTGGAAGGTTTATTTTAAAAAGATTGTGTTAGGAATATGAGTCACCTAACAGCTATTTGGGTTAGAAATATATAAACCAGGATAAACCTTTTAAAACTGTGACTTTTAAGAAAATGCAAAACTGTAATTAGGTGTGGTTTCTCAAACGGCCATAAGATGGAGCCAGAAACCTGGTTGCTTAGTCTGAGTCTCAGAAGAGAGTGTGAGTGTATCTCTGTTTCCTTCTGTTGGAAAGTATTGCCGTTGCTCCATTTTTCCTAATTGACTGATATTCCTGGATTTAATGTAAGTCTGATACTGAACTGTTTTTTGATACTGGACTTTGACATTTGGATTATCCCTGGATTGAAAACTGGATGATTTAACTTGTGAATGACTTTGGATTGCTTATTTTGGACTTTGCTTAAACCTTTCTGGAAGTAAAAACCTACATTTACTGTACAGTGTATCTGTGTACTGTGTGTGTATTATTCAAACACTTCTCTCAAATACGTCTCCCTGTATGCGCTCATTCTCCTAACGGGGAATTACCTCAACAAGATGCATGCATGATCCCATTCCCCCCTAAATACTATCTTCTTTTCTGCTAAACCAAACAGAAAAGAAGGGGAGGGTATATAAAAAATGCACACATCTTACCCAGAAATCTGATAAAAGAAATCAGGGAAAGATGGGAGGAAAATGCTAAAAATGATGAAACTGTAATCATGTACAGATAAAAAAACACAAACGGTCCTTTTTTGAAACAAATGATTTAAGTGGAGCGTTTAACCAAACCACAACAGCAGCAATGGGGGATTTTAATCAGTTACCCAAACAGAGACTATGAAGGCGTCATACTGCATTCATATTCTGCGTTAACACTTCTTGTATTGTGCAGAACCTGGACTGAATGATCTTTGACATTTCTTCTCATTCCTATCATAACACTGTAAGACACAATGAGTTAAATTGTTTGATTTCGCCTTGCCATGTGAGGATGAATCCCATGCTATGGTTTCTAACCAGGACCTGTGACTATGACATGAAGCAGAAAGCTTGCCGGTGGTTAAACGTATTTTTTAAGTGAACCAGACACAGCACTTTGAACTAGCTTTGGAATGGGATTTTTTTCCCTAGGAAATTACTTCTTCTGGCATAGTAAACAAGGACTTCAACCAGTGGTGGGATTCAAATAATTTAACAACCGGTTCTCGGCCCTAATGATTTCTTCCAACAACCAGATCACCAAACTGCTCAGAAAGTTAACAACTGGTTCTCCCGAACTGGTGCGAACTGGCTGAGTCCCATCACTGACTTCAATCACTCTAGGTAATCATAAGAAGATCACTGGATCACCAGGTCTGAAAGAAGAAACAACGGCACAGGCACACACAGAACACCTGTCAAAAATACTATAAATCAATGTTTCTGAAACTTGGCAACTTTAAGGTATTCCTAAATAGCCATAGGAAAATGCTATTTGACAACTAATTCATAAAGCACCCTTCATGAAAGTCCTTGCCCAATCTTTCTCAGTCTTCATATTTATATTCTTCACATTCACACAAAATATGAGATGCTCATTCACAAATGACTGGGAATGGATGTAATGGGCATAACTAATAGTCCAAATCACCAATATCCATCACAGATTGGCCACTGAATGAATATATCTGGGATTGCTCTTCCTGAACTCTTGCTATTTCGTTGATATTAGCTGAATAGTTGAACCAAAGGTGCTTCTATTTTAAAGGCAACTGGACTTTCTGATTTTTTCTTTTAAGGTGTTTCGATTCTCATCCAAGAAGCTTCTTCATTTCTAACTGAGTTTGGGCAAGGAGAAATCTAGGAAAGATTGTGAACATTCCATGAAATAACCAATGGTCTTTCCAATAATGATAACGTATGGCTATGAAAGTTGGGCATTGAGAAAGAGTAAGAGAAAGAAAATAAATATATTTGAACGATTTGGATATACTTATTGTACTAAAAGTACACTATAAACAAAATATAACCATTCTAAAAGATATTTTTTATAAAAGTCTGATGTGTACCAAATTTTAACTGAGGAAGGATATCCCTATCATCACACAATGTTCAAGTATTCTAATTCCCAGATGAACAAGATATTAAAATGATTTGGAAAATATGACATCTATCTATCTATCTATCTATCTATCTATCTATCTATCTATCTATCTATCTATGTGTTTTTTCTTAAGTTTTCACGGGTACTTACATGTATGGCATTCAGCTTTGTTCGGGTATCTTCCCACGTCATTATAGTTGTGCTTTTAAAGTTGTAGCGACATTTCATCAGAATCTCATCTGCCATCATCAGGCTTCTGTATTGTGTTCGTCTGTGAGTCAGACTTTCACAGCCATTTCTGTTTTAAATTTGGGGCTAGCCTACTGCTGTGCCAGAATGGTTTTTTCTTCATCCTGACTGGTTGGGAGCCTTGGTCTGTGTGTATTGGTCTTGGAGTTTGCTGTGTTCTGCTTGATTGGTGTTTCTAATATCTTTTGTCTGTTTTGTAGCTTATTTTGTCTTGATTGGCTGGCAATATTGTGTTTCCTGCACTGGAGGCTTTTGGTGCAGCTTGGCTCTGAGTAAATGGATGGCTATCATTTATTAGGAAGCTAGGTTTCATCTGGGTTCCTGGTTGGGGTGTGTTTGAGCTGGAGGTATCAGGGGAAGTCTGTTTGTGCCCAGGTGTTTGCCTGGCTTGTGGTGTGGAGATTTTTTTTGTTTGAGAGTGCAGGCTTCCAGATAATTGACAGTCTGGTGGAGTCATCTCTTGACAGTCTGGTGGAGTCATGAAAAGAAGAGATGACTCCAGACGAACACAATACAGAAGCCTGATGATGGCAGATGAGATTCTGCCGAAAAGTTGCTACAACTTTAAAAGCACAACTATAATGACATGGGAAAATACCCGAACAAACCTGAATACCATTCATGTAAGTACCCGCAAAAACTTAACAAAACATATATATATATGTATGCATGTATGTATGTATGTATGTATGTATGTATGATCCATGATAATCCTTTCTTATATGATGCTTCTGAAAGGACTAAGCTATTTAACCATATTCTCCTTATGTAGCATCACTTACCATCATCTAACGTGATGTCTTGCAATCCCATTGTCTGAAAATTTAACTCTTGATCTTCTGGTTCAGGCTTAATATTAACAGTTGACCCTTCTGATGGAAATGGAGATGTGTCACATATGTTATGATGCATCAAAGATGAAGCTGTAGCCATTCCTCCCAAACCTGGGTTATGCTCCTGTGGGGAGGACTGTTGCCCAGACTGACTGACAGAGGCTGGAGGAGGAGATGAGGCAGATCCCGAGCTAGAAAGATGGTAAGGTATAGGTTGCAACTGTGGTGAAGATGGCCCAGATCGTGGTGAATGGACTAAAGAATGAGAAGATTTGGGGGATGGTGATGATGAGGAATTACCTGGATTTGAAGGATAAGTCATTGGCTGCAACTGGGTGGAAGGGTGCCCAAGGGACTGAGTCACGGCAGGAGAGACAGGACTTTGCTGAGGATCTGGACAATGGTATTGCATGGATTGCAAATGAGGAGAGGAGTGTCTCGATTGAGCCAGGTGTGCTGAAGTATGTCCTCCTGTTGCAACGGAAGTTGACACTGAACCTGAACTCGAAGAATGATATGGGATTGGTGGCAGAGACTGGCAGCTGAGGTTTATCAGTGGAGGTACAGGTGCATCTTGCTGAAATGACATTGCCTCATATCCTTGACTAGAGGAGGCAGGGTCCATGGGAAGACCAGACTGTCCATTAAACATAACATTGGGTTGCATAGACTGATAGGAAGGCCCCACAGAAGATGCTGCTGTGACCTGAAAAGACGGATGGACCACAGCTGAAGACAGGACAGGATGCTCTTCTCCTGGACTAATGTTTCTACCTTGTATGTGTGACAACTGAGTTACTGTTGAGGATACCATGGGGGTGAAGGGCGGCGGCTGTATGGGACAGACAAGGTTCCTGGAGGAAGGAGGAAGTAAACTATCGTGTGAAAGCCCTGGATCAGGTGAAGGCAACTGGGTTTGCACAGGAGAAAGTCCTTTACAGTGAGTCAGGGACAACGATGGAACCGAAGACAAATCCATTTCATCTCTGTTCTCTTGTTTCAATACAACTGTGTAACAAGAAAACAAGGATCAGCGGAAATTCACAGATGAAATGATAAACATCAGAACTAAATCGAATAAAAAGCTGTCCTACCCCACATCAAAACTAGCATGTACATGAATGGCAGTGAATATGCATGGAAAATGGGGTTAACCATAACATACTTTAAAAGTATGATATGAAATACACTTGCTTATTCTGAGATAATGCAGATAAGGGTTTTCTCATTATAGCAACAGGAATTAAAGAATAAAATTCTAGAAACATTTTGTGATTTGCTGCCAATGAAGTGCCATTTTGTAACTGCAATAATAATAAAAAGAATTTTTAAAAAAGAATAAAATTCTAGAGTTGAGAATTTCAAGTTTGAATGGAGTCTCATTCAAAAACAGTTTGGGACCTATGACTGTTCATCAGTCCTGAATGTTCATTTTCTGACATGGTACATAAGAGAACCACAATCCATAGGCTATCCTAGCTTATGATGGATCAAATAATGCAGCAAAAACCTTCAGCTCCATACTAGCTGAAGACTTTTCTTGTTTCTAACATTCAAACAATAATTTATTCACTCAGAATAAGTATTAGAATTTAATATGCATAGCTGCATTTTTCCTCATTTGCAGTCCTAGTTAGAAACTTGATAGTAAACAGAAATACTTTTTTAAAGTTTTTTTTATCCTATCTTTATTAATTTATTTTATAAGCAACTCAAGAAAGCAACATACATAATACTCCTTCCTCCTTCTGTTTTCTCCACTACAACAGTTCTCTGAGAAATCACCCAGCCAGCTTTCATGCCTAAGGCAGAACTAGAATTCACTGTCCCCTGGTTTCTACTTTAGTGCCTTAAAAAAACAGGTCAATTGATGCTAAATTAAAAACGTTCTAGGAAAATCATTGAAAAATTTCCTCGTTATTTTTTTCTCTCCAATTCATACCTAATTTTCTATGTAAAATAAATAACATATCTCAGAAGGAGATATGGAAGGACTAGAGAAGGACTAGAGGAGGACTAGAGGAGGACTAGAGACATTTGAAAGAAAAGGCCATTCTCACTCCTGATTTCTTTGCCCATAATCAGTACCTGGAGTATATGTAAAACGCTGAGCCTGGCTTTTTTTCCTTTTGCCATTGCAAACATAGAACTGGACGTGGACGGCCGCTGTAATTGCTTTGTTGTGATATGGGGGAACTTCAAGGATGAGTGCAGCCTGTGTAAAAAAATGAATAAAATAGTAGAAAAAGACCAGGTGTGTCTCGGAAGGCTTTTTTTTTCATCGTCTTCATTAGACCTCATAAATTACATGCTGTATTTCCTGAAGCACATTTTTAAAATCATTCTTAGGAAATAGGTCACCACTGAGAATCTCGGCTCCTTGAAATTCTCAGTGGGGACACCTTTCCACAAGCCACTTTTCCTAAAAATGAGTGGCAGGATATTTGAGTTTTCTGCATGTGGGCCCTACTTCAAAAGGCAGGGAGGATACCTCATGAAGCAGTAATCTTAAGTGGAGGACGATGCTTTCATCGTGGAATATTTACATACACTGGAATATTTACATATTCTGATCATTGTAATTTTCCAAAATGTTAGCTTACTAAGCTAACATCTGAACCACCGGTGCTGAAGACCCCAATGGGGGAAGGGAAAAGAGTTGGCACTTCAATTACTGAAAAAAGATTTACTTCTAGGTTCCCTAGTTTGTGAATCAAATCTGGCAGCTGCTGTAACTTTCTTGTATTATTTATAGCTTCCTCTTCTTTCCTTTCCCACAATCCCAACATTATTAGTGTTTGCTTTCTGCACATCATTTTGCCCTTTCTCGTCTCTCAAGACTGAAGGTTAAGTTTTTCTATTTAATATTACTTCACCCACCGATTTTGCTTTCTTCCTCTATAAATCTGGCTCAAATTCTGCTAATATTTTTGCACATTTGACATAAATGCTAAGAAAAAAATAGCTGCCTACTTTATGTTTAATATTCCACCAGGATCTTTACAGAAATCAGTAAAGTAATTTAGTATTAAAAAAAAAAATCTCACCTCTTGACTCCTATCTCTAATTATTTTGCCTTCCACTTCCCACTGGGGCCGTCCATCTACAAAGACAAACATTTCGGATCAGGTATCAGCTCATTCTAAAGTAATTCAATTATTAAATATATACAAAACACACAGTGCACAACTCTTAATAGTGTTCATTTGACTTTCAAGACTTTATTCATTGTAGACATGTTAAATATTTGACCAAGTAATACCTATGTTGTTCAAAGATAAAAAGGCCAAAGAGAATTGAACTTTGACTAATTAACTCCAAATGAAAAGTGAACTATGGATAAAGTGACTTTTGAATGATTAGTTTTAAGAAGGGAGAAAAATGATGTTCTGGGTGAAGATATTTGCATAATTCATAGGATAATTGCTGTTGCAGGCATCAAATGGTCAATCTATATATGCAAACAGAACCATGAAATAGATAGAATGATTTGGGCTGTTTCATGGGCCACCAGAATCAAACCAGAAGCTAGAGAAAAATCTGAGCAAAACATAACACTCGATACTGCTGTATATACAAGAATATTATACTAATTTACATCCTTTGTTTTTATTTAAATGAATATTTAAGGCACTGAGAATTATGAACTATTATGCTACTTGAAACAGGTTGGCTTACCTTGTCCCTTTTCCAGAAATAAAATTTTTGATTCTGGAAGGAAGTTACAGCCTGTAACAATCATTTCATGGCCTCCGTTTACCGAGCAACTACTGATGCTGTATTTCTCTATCTGAGGAAGTTCCTGAGCCGATCGCTGAGCTTTATGAAAGAGAAATACAAAAAATGCATTAGAACCTACACACATGTGACTCTTATCATTTCTTGTCCCCTGCCTTCCCTGTTTTTATTTCACATAGGCAACACATTTTCCTATGTTTAGCTGAACTGCAGTTTAATCTGTTAACTCAAAAAAAAATTCTGAAATTGCTTGGCTCAACATGAACTAACCACACAGGTTGGATTTGCTAAACACCCTAGACTAAAAGGTGCCTTATGAGTGCAGTAAGTAACTTGGTTGCAACATTTTTATATCCCTGTACCGTTAGTTTCAAAACTCTTTCAAAATCTTTAGAAGATGGGACTCTAGCACGAGTCAGAAAGCTCAGAAGATAAAATCTCTGGTTCTGGTGACCGGTCCAGATTGGATCCTGCAACATTATCCTGGAACATGTATATTTGCCTCCATTCATGAAAATCATTATGCTCCATCAAATTTAACTGTGAAATTACGAACAATGCTAAGCATAACTTATTGCTGATGATTTTGTGTCGGAAGCAATGAGGCACTTCCAGGTTGAAATAATTAACCTGTGATGACACCATTGCCCAGTTGGGGGCTTCTTTCATGTCCCCATTAATAAGCCCGCCAACGTGGTACTTATTTATCTGTTCACATTTGCTCCTTTCGAACAGCTAGGTGGGCAGGAGCTGTAGCAAATGATGGGAACTCACCCCATTACACAGCAGCACTCGGGTCTCAAACGTAGGCTTGCTGATTGTCATCACTTGCTTAATATAATATGTAACTTTGGCTATTGATATTTGCTACAAACTCCAATAAATACTGGTGTAATAAAAGTATATTTTTATAGAAAATGAACTATAGTTATACACCTTCAGAAGCTCTAGAAAGACTTACACACAAACACACTTATTCACATTTTGATCTTGTAAAGGGGTTTGATCTAAAGCAGTTCCATACTGTTTTCCAACATTTTTGTTCAGCATACGTCCTAACCTTTCCTTCGAATCAAAGCTGCTGATAATGTGCCCAAGTAATATAAAAGTTATCAAATTCCAATCAGCTCCAAAATGCAAAAGACATCTAAATATTAAATGAAATGGCATAACAATTCAATACCAGTTGCAACAAATAAAGCATTTCACGATTAGTGGCATTTGACAAAAAGGAGAGATCAAAACTACCAGTCTCAGAAGCAAAGTCCGCAGATGAATATATCAGAATAAGTAAAGGGAGCTTTCTAAAAATCCCAGTGACAGAAAGTAAAAAAGCTAACTCGATGTAATATTTCTTATGAAGTACAAGCTTAAATCCTGAAATATTTATGGACATGTGTGGGAAATATGTATGGATATAAATATTTCCCACACCAAAAAGTGAGCAAACTTACAGCATTCAACAGGTATAGAGGCAACCTGAAGGGACAAAACCTTCCCACTAGGCTGTGGGATATGGACACGAAACACGAGCCTCACTCTTGTGTTTTTTCTTCCAATATCCGTCTCCCCCTTCCGAAGCTCTATGTCTGAATTGCGGAGTTTCAGAATACCTGCACAGTCAATACTGGAGAAAACAGAAGACATAAACCAAGGGTTATCTGATTACCGGTGCATTTCTCTTGTCTGAATATCTGCAAACACGAGCACCACCCATTTATAACAAGAGCAAAATCACTTAGATATATATACCGCTTCATCATGCTCGACAGCCCTATCTGGGAGGTTTACAGAGTCAGCATATTGCCCTTCCAACAATCTGACTCCTCATTTTACAGACCTCGGAAGGATGGAAGGCTGAGTCGACCTTGAACCTGGGAGGATCAAATTCCACCTTGCCGGGCAGAGTTAGCCTGCAGCACTACATTCTAACCACTGTGCCTCCAGAGCTCCTTATCGTGTTGGACTGCAAGCTAGACATTGTACCTTTGTACTAGAACAAGTGAGAAAGTATTTATTTTGTGTGCAGCAATCAGGCATGGAGCTGTGGGGGGGTGATAAAAACCTCAGCAAGCTGCTGGCACTACAAGCGATCATATAATTCTGCTTGGTTTTCAGTCTTAGAGCTCATCAGACATGGCACAATGCTATGGGCAGAGAAAAAGTTGGGCAGAGAAAAAGTGAAAAGGACTTGATCCGAAAGGATCGTGGCAGATGACTGACTAACTCTAGAACATCTGTAAAGTTTGCAAAGGAATTCTCCTGAAAACCACATCAAGCAAAAAAAAAAAAGATCACTTCTTATAGCAGCTGATTACCAGGTATCATTTTTGAAAACATCTAAATGAAAAATGTGACTGACTCTTCCTAGTCATCACAGCATTGCTTGCAGTGTCACAAAACCTTCTCACTTCACATTCTCCTTCTTATGAATGAAGGCAAATGAGGAAGCCTCCCTCGTCCTCATTCAAGCAAAACGTAACTTTAACAACACCTGCAAATACAGCAATGTTTGTGTAGACAAGAGGCAGAAGAGAGAAGTGGGAATGGAAAATAAAGGGTGAAAGAACAGACATGCTACAGACAAACGCGTTTTGGGAAACCACCGAGGCTACCTTGAAATAAATCCATTATAACCTACTTTGCTGATTGTTAGTATTTCAGTACCTCAGACAAAATACATTTTGCCATATTTGGAACAGACCTGACATTTTTTAAGAATCAACGTTAGTTCAAGGATTACAGACAAATATTAATGGGTGTGTGTGTGTGTGTGTGTGTGTGTGTGTGTGTGAGAGAGAGAGAGAGAGAGAGAGAGAGAGAGAGGGAGAGAGAGAGAGAGAGAAGAAGAAGAGTTGTTATGAATGGGTCTGAAGTCACTGAAAAATTGTTTCAGATAGTTGTAAATACTCAAACACAAACTAAAGCCAAGACCTTCTGTTATAATCTTTGTGTACGTTCCTGTGCATGTGTCTGTGTGTGAGCCTGTATGTGAATACACGAGCATGTACATATATCTACCGTACACGATATAAAGCAAGTAATTCTAGGATTCAAAAACCATCTGCAGCTGCATAATCTTATTCGTACTGCATCATGAGACACCTGCATTCCACATGTCAGCCAAGGGGGGGTTGTTTTCTTAATGTGTCCGCTTCAAACCTGAACCACATCCCAAACAGAAGTTGCAATGAGCTGCCCTTGGAAGCTGATATATATGAAGTTTATAGGATAATAAATATTTTTTTAAAAAAATATAGCATATCCTGAAACCCACAAAAGCCTATGAATTCTGGGATACAACATATTGAATTAGCTTGGCAGAATTCTCGAACCTACCTGGCAGTCATATTATTTTCAGGTAAAAGAGGAATTTCCAAAACCTTTGTGCTGGCGAGGATTATTTCTTGACTTGCTGTGGCAACAGTTTTTCCTGTGATTCTATGTACTTGGTAAAAAGCATGTGGCCGTAAGTAACGATCATCTGCTGTCCCAATAAACATCTGAAGATTTACAGGTTTTTCGTTGTAACCTAGGAGCTGATAAACAAAAAAAAAAGCTGTTAAAAAGGAATAATTAGCTTTTCAGAGTAAAAGTGTTAAAACTGCAGACATGACTTCAGATGCAGATGCAAATTTGTTTCCCCACAAAAGTAGCTCACAAGCATATGCCTATAATAAAAATTAAAAACAGCAAATCATATAATCAATCCACTTTATTGCACTTGGCAGTCCTTAGGCTTTTAAAATTGTATCACAAAAATAATGAACTATTATACAGTTTCCTTTTCTAAAATAATTACTGACCTCATTCAAAGGGATGGTTTTTACCTAGGTCCAACCTAGAATTAGACAGATATTTCCTGTCAGTAAGAACAATTAATCAGTGGAATGGTCTGCCACCAGAAGTTCTGGATGCTCCATCACTGGAGGTTTTTAAGAAGAGATTGGACAACCACTTGTCTCCTGCTTAAAGGGGGGGGGGGGTTGATTAGAAGACCGCCAACATCCCTTCCAACTCTGTTATTCAGTTACCTTAGAAATCGTTAACTAACTGGAATCCCCAAATATTTTAGATTTTGCTCCTATATATGTGGTCCCCAATAAGTTACCTAAAGCCTTAATACAGACTCTTTTTTAAAAAAGTAAAATACTATAATAGGAGCCTTATCTTCCACTAGAAAAGACTTTGCTGTGAGATAGCCTTTCGACAAGTCCTACTGGGTCCATCCTATTGCAGTTCACTGGGAATGCAGTGGCTCACGTAGTTAGGTTGCTGGGCTGATGATTGGCAGACTCAAGACCCAGTTGCTGCCTTGTGGTGGGAGGAGCTCTCATCGTTCACTCCAGCTCCCGCCGGCCCAGCAGTTCAAAAGTGGGTGACCATGAGTAGAAGGATGGGTACCACTTCGGTGGGCAACTTAACAGAGACACAAAAGGAGCCCCCACCTGTGAGTCTCCCAAGCAATGGTGATGTCACTGGCTGATTCTTTCACCACAGAAGCGCTTGGGTGCTTCCAAAATGGAAGTCTAGTTTTGCAGTCCAATTATTCAAGTAGAAAGGGGCAAGGAACGGGTATCTTTCCAGTTGTTTGAAACTACAACTCTCACATTCTGTTTCCACTGGCTATGATGAATGGGACTGATGGAATCCAAAACAGCTGGAGGGTGCCAGATTGCCTCACCCTTAAACAGAAGCATGGTGACTTTGCTTGCCAAGTCTTTTGAAGATTTTTGATTAACTGCTTCCTGATCTGTTCCAATGTAATTTAGCAGTGGTTTTAAGCTATAATTTTATTTACGGGAAACTGTATTACTGCATTAGAGCAAGAACTCTGTGGATGTAAATGTAAGCAGCAATAAAATACATTATATCTGTCAAAGTCAAAACCATCAAGGTATAATCTCACATGGAAACCATTTAGATCATTAAAAGTCCCACTCTGAGTTGCAACATTCAATTTAAATTTAATTCATTTCAGTTCTTATTACCAAGGAAAATCCTTCCTCCCTATCCAGCTCAATCATATCCGTATTTGGCGAGAAGCATCTCTATTCGATTAATAGCAACCAAGATCACTACCAAGCCTACTTTCCTTCCGTGGGTATCATATCTCCCAGCATCAGATGCTTCTCACTTCTAATAACTCTAAATAAGAAAAACTGCCCTTTTTAAAAATAATAATAATAAAAGGCAATCACTCTGCACTTGTAGGTAGCAATAAATTGTGCCTTTAAAAAAGAAAATCTACTTGCATTATTTGAAACTAGTGGGAACAGCCAATGCTGGCTGTTATTGAAATTTCACAGATTGATTAGCTTTAATTATAAACTCATTGGGATAACCTGGACTAGCTAGTGGCTCTCAAAATCTCAAAGCTGTTCAAAATAAAATCAGAACCGACGGAGAGCATCAGCCTAGCTACAGTATAAGATCCAGAAGATCAAAGAGGGCTGCTGCTCTACCCTAAATTCTCCTGAATGTCCAACATCCCAAATCAGCAACTAGTAGTCAGCCATTAAGAACATGTTGTCTTAGATATCAGCAGAACCAGCAAAAAAACTATTGGCTTTTCAGGAATTTAGAGTGGGTCTCTTCTTCCTACTACAAACAAAGCTATCCTCCATTCCCAAATATATTACAGCAGCTATATATTATATGAATAATGTCATGTTCCCATCATCCACCAGAACTTAATAGATGTGGTGTTTTATTTTTCCATGTTATATTTATGAGCTTAGTTCCTTCCCTCATTTTAACTGGTTTGCTGTAATTCCATTAATCTCTCAATGAAACTTCCCCGTCTCAAGAACATCCATACTTTCCTTTTCCTTCCCTATAAATGCTAACAATGGTGGCAGTGGAGAAAATACAATATGAAAGATCAACCAACTAATTTATGGTAAGTGAATCTACCAAGCATAAATTACTCCAATTGGAGAAACATTTTTTATATTACTTGGGGGGTCAAGTTGTGACTCCCACAATCCACAAAAAAAAACCCCTATCAAATCACAAAAAGCTAAGGAAATGATAATTGATGAAAAGTGAACTGAAAACTCCTTATGAATGAAGGCGAATATACATGTCCCAGCAGGATAAAGTTGCATGATCCAATCTGGTTCATGTTGAAGATGGGCTCCGGCATGAGTCCAAAAGATCAGAAGACAAAACCTCTGACCAGTGACTGACCCAGATTGGATCCTAAAATCTCTTCATATTAACTTATTCAAATGAAGAAAATAAGGTAACCAACAAACAGACCAAACATAATAAAAATTCTTTAGGTTGGTAGATGAGAGAGAGATAGGAGAGAGAGAGGGAGAGAGAGAGAGAGAGAGATCAGTGGTCAAGGAAATTTGGCTAAGGGTCATGGATTTATATGCAGTTTATAAGCCACTGGTTGTTCATCCCTATACCAGAAGATGAGACTGATCATCCAGAACATTTTCAAAGTATTTCTAGTAAATGCAGAATAAATTTCTAGTTTCCAATACACTTCAAAGCAAAGAGGAATCTATCACCAGCCCTTTTATGCCACCCAATGGGACCTGCAGACTTTTAATTCTCAATAGATAGCAAATGGCAGGAGCCCTTTTCCCCCCCTGAGATTCTGAGATCCTTTCAAAAGTCACTGCCAGGCATGGTAGACTGTGAATCTCTCAGGCCTGATCTAAGACACTTTTCTATTTAACCATTTCCTCCGCTAAAAGATATCTTGGTTCAGGGGAAAATCTTCTGGTTATGTTTTGAACAGAATATGTGCTCCATTTTTAAAGCAAAACAAAACACTGCAGGGACCTTGATAAACCTTCCAATGGATATTGTATTAAATGGCTGGCATTAATGCCAGTCTGTGTCCTTTATGCAGATACTACACTCTAGTGGTTGTGTTACAAAAGGGAACAAAACGTGTTTAAAATACATTTACAGTTCCTACAAGTTGCCCAAATATAGACATGCTTATATGCGATGTATTTTTATTCCATAAATATAATCGCATACTCTTCACACGAGGCATCATACAGAATATTGTAAATAATGAAAAGTTACAGCACCATCTCATGACTGACCTCTAAAAACCCTCCACCAGTAACTATATACTGTGACACACAACCCACTGCTCTGCAGACGAAACTCTGCCAAGCTGTTTGTGTTTCTGTATCGTTTCCATAGCAAAGGTCAGTGTATGCGCAAGTTAAACTAAAGCTGGAAGGCTAAGGAGAGAAGGTCACCACAGGATAAGCTACAATAGCCTCTCTCTGAAACACCTGTAATTGTGGTAGTGTGTTGCCACAGGTAGCTTTCCTTAAATGTGGATGCAATGCAGAAATAAAAGATGAGGTTAGGGAAAGGAGCATTTATTCACCTTTTTCGTATTTTCAACCTTTCTCTGACACTAATGCCTTGCAACTAACTTCAAGGTCAAACGTTTGGCTCCAGCGACTACAGGACTATTTTAGAATGGTGTGACCATCCAAAATCACATTAGGTTCCTTTCAATTAAGACTTTTAACACATTTTACTCCATTCTTTGATGGAGCATTAACAAACCCCCTTGGCTGAATTGGGTGCCTGTCAGCAGTCCAACGCACAATCCATCACATTTATTAATACCACAGATTAGTGCAACAACAATATCCCAATTTTAAAAGGCGAGTTTTCTTTCACAGCAAGCAGAAAGTGTTTGCTTTTCATTTGTCCTTCCGTCTGTATTTGCCCTCCTTTGATCTTGAGCTGCGTTTTGTTTGCAGTTTACAAGCACGGAGATCAAAGGAATTATGGATAAGAGAAATGAGAACATGTGTTCTGATCTGATGTAAAAAGCAGTCGGCAAAGCCAGGCCCACCGCTTTCTTTCTTTCACTGGGCCAGTTTTGTTTTGTTTGTTTGTTTTTGGTAATATAATCACCGATTGCTAATCAATGTTCCGGATTCAGATTCCATTTCTGGATATCTAGAACGTTTCATACACTCATCTAAAACACACAAATAATGGAGATATTGACACCCCGCCCCCCAAACTGGTGTGATAACACCAGTTCCCGGTGACCAAAAGGTTGAGGGCCGCTGCGTTAAATAACTTCAAGATTATTTTCATTGTGTTTTCTTTTTAGACTACTTTAGATGGAAAGTTACTTTTTTCTTCTAGTTTATATTAAAATAGAAATTTTCTTCTGTATATTGTCACAAGATTGGAATCCTTATTTAAAACTAATAATGTAGGTATGTTGTAGAATGCACCTTGGGATTTGTTGGTGGAAGTATCGGAGGAGGAAGATTTCTAGAAAGACCAATTTCTACAACTGTTCACCAATAAAGGGAAAATCTGTCTGGGGTATTTCTTCTGTGTTTTTATGAAAAACTTGGAGGTCTGAATTTTATTAAACTTGCCTACAATGTGTTTTGCTTAGTAATATAAATACAGAAACTAATGTTTTTATTGCTTGCTTTAATTACACTCCTGATTAGTCTCTTATCTTCTCATCGCCCGTTTTCACTGGTTTATTGTTTTATCTATATGAATAGTCTAAAAGCTCTAAAACCTTTTTTTAAGAAAAAGCAGAAATAAAAATCCACCAAAATACAGGTAGTGCTCGAGTTACGACCGCAGTTGAACCCAAAAGTCTATTGTTAAGCAAGACAGTTGTTAAGTGAGTTTGGCCCAGTTTACGATTTTTGTTGCCACGGTTGTTAAGTGAATCACTGCAGTTGTTAAATTAATAACTGGTTGTTAAGTGAATCTGGTTTCCCCATTGACTTTGCTTGTCAGAAAGTCACAAATGAGGATCACATGACCCCAGGATACTGCAACTGTCATAAATCTGAGTCAGTTGCCAAGCGTCTGAACTGTGATCATGTGGCCATGAGGATGCTGCAAACCGGCGTGAAAAATGGCCATTAAGTCATTTTGTTCCAGTGCTGTTGTAACTTTAAATGATCACCAAGTGAACTGTTGTAAGTAGAGGACTGCCTGTGTAAGGCAGCGTTAAAGAAAAATAATCATCTTGAAAACATATAGGGCAAGTCAGGAAAAAAGCAAGCTAATATTAAACGTTGGGGTTGCGCATAAAACAGTTGCGTCAGACTCGCCCTATCAATTCTCTTGCAAACTCCCCAGCTATCAGTGAGGTATTTCAAACTGATCAGATAATCAGAGTTGGAAGGGACCTTATAGGTCACCTAGTCCAACCCCCCCCCCACCCAAGCAGGAGACCCTACACCATTTCTGACAAATGGCAATCCAGTCTCTTCTTGAAGGCCCCCAGTGATGAAGCTCCCACAACTTCTGTTCCATGGGGTTGATTGCTCTCACTGTCAGGAAGTTTCTCCTGGCTAAACTCTAATCCCATACATACAGATTCCAACCATCGAAAATCCCAACGACATGTATGTGGGGCAGGAGAAAAGGTAGGATCAAATGCAAAACAGCTTTCTCCCCGACGTAAATTTTTCAATGATTTATTGAACAGTAAAAATCAAACCTGCCTAACATTTGCCCAATATTAATGTTCACTGTGCTTCTCAAATCTGGGTCACTGTTACATCTTGTGTTTTTTTCCCCCAGACTCTCGAAAGAAACGGATCTGCGAGAAGAGTTTGCTTTTTATTTTATTTTTGCTACCTTTTCCTTGTGCCGGGGAATTATCATGACTTTCTTCTCACCGGCTGGAACAGATGCTGTCTTCGCACATGCTTGAAAATAGTCATATAGTAATGTCATAAGCAAACTAACCTTCTTTTACTCGCTTCCATCTTTTACTAGCTTCCAGTTTTACCATCAATACCTGAAATCTTTCAAAAAAGTCGGGACTTAAAGCTTATTTTTGCATACTCTTTTTCTTGGAGGTTGACAGGGGCATATAAGGTGGTGAAGGGGCTTGCTGTGCCCCTTTTAAAGCTGCTGGCTCACCTTTGGTCCCCACCTGACACTCAGCTCACCTAGGGCTCCATGTACCTGTAACACACAGCGGCCACACCCATCAACATCTCGGTAGGCAGGTCAAACCAGCCGAGGGTAATTGATAAGTCTTTGAATCTTGGTAAGATAGGGGATTTGTCTATCCCAACATGTGAAATCTGGCCCTGGCAGAGTGTTGAGGAGCCTGATCAACAGTCTAACCGTCAAGAAGGAAGCCCAGCAGATGTGAAGAACTAAGAATATGTCCCCAAGGTGCTTTGTCAAGAGACAACTGGATTTTCTTTGTTTTTCCTTGAAGACGTTTCGCTTCTCACCCAAGAAGCTTCTTCAGTTCCGTTGGATGAGAAGCGAAGTGTCTTCAAGGAAAAACAAAGAAAATCCAGTTGCCTTTTGAAAAAGCACCTTTGGGACTACTGTGACTGAGAATTTCCATTGACATTTAGGTAAGAATATGACAAAACATTTAAATATCCGCTGCAGCAGGAAACATCCCAGCCGTAAGAGTTCCCCCTGCCACTAGATTAAGGTCCATTTCTGCCCAGAGAGTGGGACTGCCCCTGTGCAACAGCTCCTCCGCTTAAAACTCACCAAGCACAGGTTTCTGTTGTGCAGTTCATATTTATAGAGTTTGTTTCAATTTCACTGTTTAATATACTACTATTATACCCTACAAATTTCTAAAATACGCCTTCCGGCACTTTTTCATTTCCGTTTTCTATGACTAACTAATACAGAGCAGAATTGTATTTTTTTTTTTTTTATTAATCCTGCTTCAGAATTTACTAACAATTTTGAAAGACTTCCTGTAAGTGCCATGGGTGGGTTATGCTCTGCTGATTTTGTTGGGTATCAAGACAGCTTTTGCAAGGTGACTCACCACGGGATGCTAGATCCCAGATGGCATGATCTCTTGGGGACAAAGGAGAGATCCTGAAGATCATCCACCTGACTCTGGACAGCAGCTCCTTGTGAGTAATCACAGAAACTGCTGTTTTCACTGTCAGTTGATTAATGGAGTGGCTGAGAGTCAAGACCACATCAAAGTCACATTCACAAAGCAACCTTTACAGACATTAAGCTTAATTGACTCTTACATCTTAAACACTTTTTTGAATGTTTATTTTTTGCATATTGAAGAGATTAAGACTCTTTGGACTAATGACTGTGTTCATTGGGTGAGTTTCCATCTCCTTAAAAGGTGATGGTGTAAATTTGGTTTAAAAATTTATATATACATATATATATAAATATATGATTTTTTTTTTACCATGCAGCAAAAGGGTGCTCAATATGTGGATTTTGGAAAATCAATAATGGATTAAGAGGCCAGAAGGATTTAAAATTATAGTTTCAAATTATTTGGAAGACATTGTCTCATGGAAAAATAAGAGTTTTTATTTTTTTAATGATAAGAAAACCTTAAAGGCTGGACATTAAAGTTGGAGGATAAAGAAAAAAGGAGCAGAAATCCTCAGTACAAATCTTTGAATATCTTTCAGCTATGTTCTTGGACAGAATGGGTCAAATATTTGGTAAAATTGAAAGAGCACATTCTAATAAAATTGCAAAACAAGGGTGACTACAATCAATCTCTGGTTTAAGAAAAATATTTTATAAAAAGAATGTGTTAACAATCCTAATAGCCACATTATGATGATGATTCATATTAGCTACCTGTCCATTAAGATTTTGCCCAATAAATTTTACCCAATAAAAAAGATAAGACTTATCTTTTTTTTTCCTCTGTTGAATTTTATTTTGTTTGTTGCAATCCTTTTCTCCAGCTTCAAAGGCCTTTAAAAATGCGAGTCTGTTTTCAATAATGTTGATGAGCCTTTCTGCCTCTGAGTTGTATGTACATTTGATAAGCAACCCATCCACATCCTCTGCCACATTATTTATTTTAATGCACAGGGCCAATTGACAGATCAATTAAATGAGCATTGGCTTACTACAGCTGCTTTACAATCCATTTGTGCCAAATACTGTAGCAAACTTAACCCCTGATCAATAAGGCCATTTTTATTTGAAAAAACAGAGGTTATTAAATGCTTTGCTGGAACTATGTTTAAGCCATTCTCATTATCTCAGATCAGAGAGAGAACTGGCCTGAAATATTTTTTTTTTCCTAAGAAAGCTTTAATTCTTGTAATCAATACAATGATTCACACATGAACCTTGATATTTTATTCTAAAATGCTGCCATTTTTGCAGGCTTTCAAAAATTTCCCACGTTCATACTTATCCCATTTTTGAAGTTGGAAATATAACTTATTCTCCAATGTTTCTCATGCATTATAGATAATGGTTCTGAGATAATATTTGAAAGCTCTTTTAGTACCTAAGTGTATAATCAAACTTTTAAGAGGCATGAAATCATCTCTTTGCTTATAATGGGTATACAGGATGGTAAAGCTTCTCTTTGCCACAGTTGACATAAATTATCTTCTTTAAGCATCATCTTCCTCAAACATCATCTTCCTTGTAACATAGCCAAGGAAACACTTTTTCTTATTACAACTATTGTTCATGCTCAGCTTGGTCTTCCTAATATTTTTATTTGAAAGATATCTGTCAAGAAATCAGGAACCACGATAGAGTTCAAGAGTACTACAAGTTTATTTCACACTGCCTATACAACAAGAATCTGATCTACTAATGGTCAAGGCAAATTGACGCCAGATAAGTCAACAAACTTCAAGGGAGGGGCTGGACTTAGGATTTGACCCCAACCTTAGGCTCAATCCCCTACAATACAACGCATAAATGTTGGCCTTTATGTGAATCTTCAGACTGAAAATACCGCAGTCCAACTGCAAACTTTAATAATCATTTACTGCAAATTTCTCCAAAAAAATAACGATAAAGGTTCAGCAAAAAATGCTTTGAGCAATATGATATTTAAATAATGATTTAATTTAAATGGGCAATGTTAAGTATGAAGCACTAACATCCTCATGCTAAAAGAGAATTTATTGTCAAGATCCAAGAGAAATCATTTTTCATATATTAAAATTTTAATACTCTAATAAAAGAAGCATTTCATTTTCTATTTTTTTTTTCAATTATTACATAACAAGGTAGCTCAGATTTGACCACAATCTACACTGAGTCCCAGGCTCATATATAAAGAAATAAACTCCAGTGAACAGAACTGAACTTACTTCCAAGTACTGTAAAGTTGTACTGGATTATGTATTAAACCTCACAAATTCAGTGCAGTATGCCTAAAAGCCATGCCTACACCCAAACTATGCACTGCGTACAAAAATACTGTCTGTAATCACTGACTATTTTAATGCTTGCCTGAATATTACATACCACGTTAATGTTTAGCACATGCAAACTAAGTATTTGTTTGGTATTCACCTACTTACCTCATTTTACGATCAAGGGAACATGTGCTTTGCACTCTAGTTTATACCTAATGTCTTACTTAAGCATTATGAAAAAATATTCAACCTCCTGTTTATGCAGCACATAGGTAGAAGGGCAACTGCTTGTCAAGAAATTTGCACCCTACTTTGCTAAATGAGTGCAGACTATAACATGCTATCTTTCCATTTCCCTTTCACATGTTAGAACAAGGGAAAGTATCACAGTAATATAAGTGCACTTGTTCCTGGAAACAACCACCATTTGCATTGACTGACTGTGATAATACAAGCCTGCTAATGCCTACACAAAATAACAATAACCAAATACACACAAATCAGAATTTTGGTTTTCATTCATAGCAAGTGTATTACTGTGTGCAAGAATGACTCCAGATTAGTGTTGTCTTCAAATTTCTTGTCATTTCTAAGAAAGCCATAAATTATAAGTAAACTTTAGACCATAGCTTCTGATACTGTCAGCAACAAATAAGGAGATCTGGAGATGTTCCTAGAAAATGAAGTTATTTTAAAAGAAATCCAATTACAGAAATAGCTACCTGCTCACATATAATAAGCCAGCACTCCTCACAGTTCTGACACAATTCTATCCAAACTGTTCATTCCTACAGACAATTATTTTTATTATAACCAAGAACATGTAGGTATAATGATATTTGGGGATGGCTTTGGAGGCAGGAGAAAGACCACTGCAGAGTCTTCATCCTGCCTCCCAAGGCCAGTCCCACATACCATTACAGCAGGGGAAAATGTGATTCACAGAAAAGACACACATTAGCATCTCTTACCTTCACTACAGGGTGTCCACCAGTAGATGCTTTTACTGCTCCTCTGCTGCCTTCTGTTTCATAATGTGCTCTGTGATGAGTTTTTGGTTGTACTTCTATTTTCAGTTCACATTGCCCATATTGTATGGGTAAAGGCCAGTCTAGAGGCGGCAATGAAGATGTGCTAAAACCAAGAAGTGCATATATTTCAATATAAATATAATCTTTTTCTAACCTCCCTTTCACAGTGTCCATGTTTTTTTTGGAGGTAACATGATAAATATAGTAATAAAGCCATGAAGTATTTTAAACCAAGTAAAAACAGTCTTTTCCACATTAAAATGTTATTTTAATTTGTTTTTAAAATAATTCAATTATAATTGTTTTATGTTAACAAAGTTACCAGCAAGGAGAAAGCAGATATGAAGGACTAAGGGGAAAAAAATAGAAAAAAAATTGCATCAACTGTTTTTTCCCTCCAGACTGTAATAGCTCTCCTACGCATGAAGAGGCAGTTATGGCTAAAAGTCTATTACAAAAGTGTGACATATTTCATAAACTTGCACTATCTGCACGCATGATACTCTGCATGACCTAACTCATAATTTTCCAGAAGCATTTAAGCCCTTTGTCGAGCACACCAACGTGAACTATCTGTGGAATTCCTTTCATTCAGTTTTACTATCCCTCTACAAAGATCCAATATGAATTGCAGTATTGTTGTTATGTGCACACATTAAACATGTGTTAATGGAACATCAAGCTACCACCGGCTACACAGGATTCTTATTGCAGGGAAAGATAAATATTAAAAATAAAAAGATTAGCTAGCAGGCTAGGATTTAAGCATATTGTACTGTGATAACATGAGAAAATGCCTAATGCAACCTTAGCAAAGGAGACAGATAAACATTTCAGGTCCATTTTTTTAAAGAAACAGTTTAAACACAGTGTGACACGAACAATGAGCTTGCATTCAAATTCTGATAGTTAGCAGGGACAATCATTACTGAAGAACTTTTCACACTACAAAGACAATAAATACGGAGGGTCACTTCACTGAGAAACATTCTGTATTATTCCAAAATATTTATGACTAGGTTGTAAGACTCCTATTTCTGAAGTAATGGAAAGACTACTGCTAATGAACATATAACCCTTCTTCTAGAGCATAAGCAGACACTGGCTATCAATGATCTACTCTGAATCTGTACAAGATCAACTTTTTCCACAACAGATCCTAAACTGGTACAGCTTGGCTTTCACCGTTGTCTGCTTTATTTAAATTTATCCTCTAAAATAAATGATATCCTCCTTGTTTAACGCAATCACCAGAGTTTTTCCAGGTTAAAAGTAGAATTACTAACACACTTCTTACCAAATCAAGGAACAAGTCAATCATTCACCCCTTTCCAAACTGCAGAAGATGGAAAATCAAAGAAGATTTCGAATATATCTTTAAAAAGAAAGTGGGCGAGAGCAGGAGTGTCATCTGGACTGCTAGGGCATGAAATATGAAAAATGACCCAAGATCTGCTTTACAAACTAGTAGAAAAAAGAGCAGTGGTACAGATATAGTGGCTGTGTTAATAGTAATCCATAATATTCACCACTGCTTGCAGAATAGAACTTTCAAAAGATTTTTAAAAAGCCAAGAAAAACTAATAAATAAATAAAGGTGACAAAACGAAGGTACAAAAAAGGGTTTGCCAATAAATATGAACCATTTTTTTTTCACAGGGAAAAGAACTGCTCTTAATATAACCACCAGGTATTGCATTGATGTGGCTTTATTGTTGTTGATATTTCTTGTGCCCAAGATTAGAGAAATCTGTAATGATGGGCTGGTGTACTATTGAGTGGTAATTAACCTGAAACTGATACATTAAGTTAGGCAAAACAAACAAAACGTACCTATTGAACTGGTTCTTTTAGATATCTAGCTAATGGATTGTACCAATCAAAGGTGAGTAAGATTATATCTACAGGCATCCGTCACATAACATCTACAGTAAAAAGAAATTAATCAGTAAATCCTTCATTTTAAAAAAGGGACATGATTTGACCGTGTAAAAACAGTAAAGTTGCCTGCACCTGCACATCAATGAACCATTTTCCTGTGACAGATTTAACTTCAGTTACTTATGGTTAAAACTGAAAGAAGCTGATTACAAAGGCTAGTGGGTAGCCCCTGCGCACCACAGGGCATCGCAAAACGATTGCAGAGAGCGTGCTGGGCTTCGGCAAAATATCTGGGGGTCGAATGACCAGCCACAAAACTTTTTTCCCCCGCTCAAGATTTCTAAAGCGATTGTGAACACTAAAGAAAGTTTTTTTAGGTTTGTTAAGCCAGGGTTGTTTTGCCAAAGTTTGCCAGCGTTAAGAAACAAACTGAAACAGTATCAGTTGCAAGTGAGATCTTTCTGAAGTTTTTCTTAAACAGACCAATTTTAAAGGGTCAAATGCCAGGTTGCTTTTTAATGATATTGGAAACTTTAGCCAAGTGAAATGTTGAGGTTTTAAGAACTTAGTAGTAACTAGCTCTTTGGTATACTTTTAACTGAATAAAAGTCCATTTCATACGTGATCAGAGAGGATGGAACCGTGGTACAAAAATGTCTGCAGGACTCAGCTGGGAAACATAGACAGGATAAAATGTAAGAGACTCCTGCTTCATAAAGAATCTAGGAAAACTTAATCGTGGCTTTAAAATCAAAAGCCAATGTTTAATGATTCAGTGTTCTATCACAACTTTAAAATATTAATATGTTTGCCACTAATAAGGAACTGAATTAAAAGAAACACAAGGTGAACAAATATAGCAATGTGTAAATGTTTTAACTTCTTAATATCTATATACTTCAAAATGTTTATTTTTCTAAGGCATTTGTAGTAGGCACTTTGAAAGTCCTCCACTTTGTATGAGCACTTATCCCTTGGTCAACAAATGTATTTGTAGGCTACATTTACTCAACATAACTGACTAATTTATATACATTATTGGTGAATAATCTAGATATGAAATTTTTGTTCAGGTTTCTTTCTGTAGACATAGCTACTAATAGTTTTTCATTGTAATATCACAGGAAATATTTGAATTGCTTACTCAAAATTTGAAGTACTATTTAAAAGGATTATTTGAAAACTCTGCAACAGCCTAGCCTGAATGGACTATAAAAGAAATACCACTGGTTTCAATCTCCTTAATAAAAAGAATACTTAGAGGAACTGTACAGTTAGTAGCCAATATTGGGTTTTTCCTGGTTGCCCAATCCCTTTTCTCTTCTTGGTCTTTACACTGCAAACTTTCCTTCTCTTCTTTCTTTCTAGTATCTTCCAATACTCTTTCTTCTTCTTCTTTAACTAAAGAGCAATTAACGATTTTTAAAGCAGTAAATAACAGTTAATTCCTTGCACACTTCTGATAAAAGGAGAACATCTGCTAGATATCACTTGTGGTACTCCCTTTTCCTTATCATGCACATCAGAAGGATGTTCGCCAGGCAAAATCTCTTTTGAACTTTCTATATTTGGGGAGTGAAGAGGAGGAAAAGGAGAAAAGAAAAAATGTTGACAGCTTTACAGGGAGTCAAAAACCAGACTTCTCAACAGCAGAGGAGTAGCACACTAAGCTTGGTTAGTTTTCATTTTACAGGATATGAGGAGGGAGCTTAGCCTTTGGTATTTTATTTTTATTTATTTGTTCATCAAACATGTACAAGATAACAAGTATGAACATAAACAAGAACAAGGGAGTAAGTACAGATAAATGGGGACAGTAAGACGGGGACAGTAGGCATGCTGGTGCGCTTATGGTATGGTACGAACCTAACCTTATGGTGATAGTTCTGTTATGTGAAACTCCAGAATTAGGTTAATGGAATAAACCAAGAATGTGGTAACGGTAGTCTGGCTATCAACACAGTCTGTGCATTTTAACAGAATCCTAACAGAACAGTAGATATCCTCCAACACAGAGAACTAACAGAAATAAAATGTCACATATGCACAGATACTTTCAAAATTCCACCACTGTGTTCTAAGAGAATACATATAAAAATACCCAATGGAGAGTTTATGTATTTTATTGTTTTGCATGCAAAAACTGTGGACGCTGGCTTCTGGGTCCAAGGGGAAATGTTCAATTCTGAAGCATGTTTTAAACTGCAATTCTCCCATTGTTTTTGAGTACAACTGAAACTGCTGGTTTTCATCTCTAAGCCCAAGTTTCAGAAAACCTCCTGCCGGAGATGAGGCAAATGGCGGCTTCAGATAAGGCCATTTCTTTTGTGAAAGCTCAGTTCTGGGATTCTCTCCACCATGTTAAGTCTTATATGTTCGTTAAAATGAACTTACTTGCTCTTAGGATTTAAAGCGCTTTTCAAAAATTGGTACCCTCTAATGAGACGACAGGGAGGCAGGTTGTTGAGAGAGAGAGACAGACACTACCTCAAAGCCACTCAGTGCCTTTTCATGACTGAGGATGAACTTGGATATGGGTCTCCTCACCTACAGCCCAACACCTTCACAATCCACACGGCACTGGGCCCGTGCTGAAACCACAACTGTCCGGAGCCGTGTACCAGAATGTTTTCTGAGAACAACATTTTCCAAAGAATAAGAGCTATGGTTTAGTCATTTCCATTCTCTTTCATTTCCTTTCTTTCTTGGTTCGGATATATAGAACATAGAGCATCAGAGTTGGAAGGGACCTCAGAGGTCTTCTAGTCCAACCCTCTGCTCAAGCAAAAATCCTGTACCATTTCAGATAGGTTGCTCAAAAGTCACCTCTTAAAAGCCTCCAGTGATGCAGCATCCACAACTTCTGAAGGCGAGCCATTCCACTTATATATGCTATTTCTTTTTTTGTCCTAATGCAATTGTTAAACAATCCTGTTCTATATTCTCTCATACAAAGATGCTATAGACTCCCTCTTGTTTTTTTTGGCCTGCAGGCTGCAGTTTTAAACAGAAGGCTTTATCTGTGCTTGATGCTTTTCTGTTTGACAGCTGGCTTACTGTCTCTCATACTTCACTTCTCGTGGACATAGCTCTGTCTACAAATGCTTGTCATTCTATACTCCTGTTTGTAAAGCACTTCAATACAGTTTTTCCTTCAATCTTATTTCCATGCATAAACCGCTGCAATAATTAATCTCATTAGCTGACAGTTTACCTCTGATTTCTTTGTTCTTAAAACATTTCTCTCATTTTCTTCTTTTTAATTTAATTTAATATGCGTCAGTTCCACTGTGACAATTTTATGTTTCCTAACTTCTTCTTACTTTCATTCTATCTTCAAATATTATGGGAGGAATTCCTCTTTTAGTACCATGACTAGCAGGGAGCAAATCTCACCGCAACTTTGTTCTAACTGTATCATCATTTCCAGAACCAGAAGTGTCAATGTACTCACTAAGTTGGGCAACACATTCTGAGGATCTCATCATCTGCCACACAAACATGTTCACGTGTCTAAGTCATGCCCATAGTTTTCTTGATAAGAATTCAAAAGTGATTTGCCATTCATCCACACCCCTGATGGATTACTTTAAACTTCACTCCACTCCTTAGAATACTAAAATCAAGTGTGATCTCACTAGAAGCTCATTCCTACTGACATTGGGCTCACTAAAGTTACGGAACTTTCTTACCCATGTCAATTAGTTGTATTCATTAAAATAATTAGAATTACCTCCCAAATACAGATTGGAGGCACTGCCTCATCATAGTTTAGTTCTTCCTTGGGTGCCCAGTTCCTAATTGTGGTTATGAGGAGGAGAGAGCTCTGAGTTTTGTCACTTCTTTAATATGGACACAAAGCCACCTGAAGTAGGTCATCCATCAATTTAAAAGTTATGGTATCATCAGTATGCTGGTATATACCCTTATGCTACACCAGGGATGCTCACAATGCTTTGACTCAGAATCTGCAGCCTGTGATTGGTTGAAGTTGAACCCAAACATATCAGTTACTATCTGTCCATCAGTTTCTTGATATCCCTGGTACTATATTTGGATAGAATAGAGTCGGTCCACAAGGTATTGGTCCTCCTGGACTTGTGGTTACTACTGGATGGACAGAAGGGGACAATGGACAAGGGGTATGATTTAGGTGGGGTAGCAACCGTGACTCTGTTTGGAGTGTAAAGACCTTGCAAGGCTAATCCACGCCCTTATCATAACTTACCTAAACTACTGTAATTTATATACTACAAAACTTCTCATTGTTATGACTTTTAAATGGGTGAATGGTGCATCATAAGGCAACAATTTTTGAACCAATTTTTGAAGAACCAAGGTACTTCAAAATAGACTAACTTACAGTATCCAAAATATGGGGCCTATGACTTCCAAGAGAATGAAATTTGGAAAAGGTGTGGCTACTTCAATACTACTGGCTGCTGCTATTGTCACATGATGTGATCTTCATTTTCAACAATCCATGACAGTTTCCCAGACAGTCTCGCAATTCCTTGTTCCTTCCCCAACCCAGCAGCAGCCACTAAGCTTCCTGAAAGTTTCTACAAAGAAACTCAGCAGGCAAGCTGGAAAAAAGTCAGAAGTCATTCCGGTTCCCACTGCTTTTTTGCCCGTCCTGGATCTTTCTGTTTCTCTGTTTAGGTAAAGAAATATTTCTGAAACAATGAACAAACAGGGCATGGATTGCCTATTTGGGGCTGCCTTTGAAGAATACTTGGAACATTCAGTTAGTACAAATGAAGAAACCAAGATACTGACTAGTACTTGCTGACCAAGTAGGTTTGTTTGTTTATACTATTTATGTGGCCACTCATAACAGTTATTTTGGGCAGCATGCAAAAGTTAAAACATCAGCCAGCAGACCCTGCTTAACCTCCTGTCCCAAGCACCTGGGGCGAATAGCCAGGTTTATAATGCCTTGCAAAAGGCCAACGGGGTTGAGATATCCGGATTATCTGGAGGGATGTTGTTCTAAAAGCCAGGCGTTGCAACAGGCTTTTGCACAAAATGCTGTTTTTTACCTTTAAAGTTCTACATGGCTTGGAAATGAAGTAAGGTCTATGTTCCCTAGCCTATTTCAACCACTCAGCTCATTTTTTTCCACTCATGGTCACAGATCTTTATGAACTAAGGAAAATGGAGGCTCACAGTTGTTGTTTTTCTGTTAATTTTCTTGGATTCTCAATTTTTTTCTTTCTTTCTTAGCATTATTGGGCACCCGGTTTTGGAAGAATATTTAAGCATCTTCCCATGTGATGTTTAAGGTCTTTAAGTCATCTATAAATGTTCTCCACTATGTATTTAGAGGGTGTCTCTTGGTTGTTTGGCATGGAGGGGGAGTGAGGGGGGGGGAGTCCATCTCATTGGCATCTTAGGAATTTAATTCTCTATAGAGAGGATATGACCTGCATTCTCAAATGCATCTCAGAAATGTAATCAACTCCTAAACTAGCTTTCCATAAGCTATTGGAAATCAATTATTTGGTTTCTCTTTGGACTGGATGAAATTAAAATATTGGTTATTGTTTTAAGTTTTAGGTAGAATTGTTTTGATGGGGGATGGAGTGATTTGCTCCATGGATATTTTAATGTATTCTCTCATGGATGTTCTGTAAGCTACCTTGAATCTTTTTTACTGCAGCAAGTAAAAGTTAATAAATATGTAAATGTATATATATTTATATTAAATATAGATTCTAGCTACATTTCTGATAAAATTCCTATATATGTTTTGGATGCAGAAGATATACAGGATCATAAATCCACATACGCAAGAGGACATGACAAAGGACATTACAAAATGAACACTACAAGAGCAAAGACTAATTTGGTAGAAAGAATCTAGCAGGCAAAAGGATTACCTGAAGTTGGAAGGAAAGTGGAAGGGAGAGCACAGAAAGATAAACTTGATAGAGGTAGGCAATGGCAAATCCCTTTCATATTGTTGCCAAGAAATTTCATGTAGTCACCAGGAATCAAGATCAACTCAAGACAGGCTTTAATATCTTAAAAAATAGATTCTCAGTCCCTAATCTTCACTATCATGTAATCTCCATAGCCTGAATATCTCTAATCACACACAACAGTATTTCCCAACTCTGCTATTTCCCAGCTGCTGGGGAATTTTGAGAGTTGAATTCCATACTTTAAAACTTAGAGTTGCCAAGCTTTGGGAAACGTCGATGGATTGTAACAACAGTAAAATGAAGGAAGAAAACAGGCAAAACAAGTATAGTTAGAACAAGCATGAAACAAAAATCGGCAGCTATTTATGTGAACAGAAACTAGAGCAGAAGATAAAAAAGAAAACATCTTGGGAAAAAAATAGAAAAGAATACTCCTCTAACATCTGTGAAGACACCAATGCAAATTTTTGATTTATCTGCACTAGCCTTGATTTTAATATTCCTTTTACACAAATAGCATTTAACAATCCCAATTACAATATTATGCAAGTTTGAAGGACATCTGGTAAAATTATATGTTTCAAGGAACCCTGAATGTTTCTACAGCGTCTATATGTTCAAGTAAAACCTGATATCTTTTAGCAAATTTGAATGCAAGCTTACTATTTGTATGTTCAGAAGTTCAAAATAAGAAATAGTTTCTATGGCACGCAATATAATGGCCCATGTAAAAGTTTGGAACCCCTTTTAGCCAGAAGTTTTCTAATGCCTCCTTTCTCAGAAATAATAGTTTCCAAATATTTCCTAGTTTCCTTATAGCCTTTCTATTCTTCTCTTAAAATTATTGTTATTTATTTTTCCCCACTCTTGATTAGCAGAAATTTTATAGCTTAGAAATATTCCTGGGTCTACCTACATGCTTGAGATCTCCACAAAGACTTTTAATTATATTCAAGTTTGAGAACTGTGGAGGCCTTTCAAAACCCTTATTTCTTTTAAGTATTTCTGCTTGAAGGTATATTTCAGATCACTGCTTTGCTGCAGAAACCAACTTCCTTTCACCTTCAGTTTTTTTCACAAACAATGGGACACTGCAAAATTTTCCTTCTTGTAACTATGACCTAAATGGATGTTAATTACTGTTTGCATCTTTCTCGACTCCACTTTTATATTGATATCAGTGTTCTTATTTTTAAGGCTAAAAAAACTTATATGCATAGGGATTCCACAAAATTGCTTTGACTTTTAATGTATTTTTTTTCCAACTTTTCTTACTTTCTGAAATGTTTCTGAAGACTTGTGTTTAAACACGGTACAAACATTTAATCATTACAAGAGAAGCTGATCAATTTATTCCAAAAATATCCTATCCTTAATTATATGCCCAATACTTGATACCAATATAACAAACAACTGAACTAGGGTAAGAGTATGTTCACAGCCTATGGTTAATGAATCATATTAAAGTTAACATGCCATGGAGGTGTGTGAATGAGTGGGTTTTAAGATCTGAAAGTGAGCAATAAAAGTTCCCTGAATTTATTTCTGGGAAAGTAATTTCCTAGATTTTTTTTTAAAAAAAGGAAGCAGCACTGGAGATGCTTCCTGGCCTTCAGTGTGACAGCAGTGTAACTCTGATTGCACTTCTTATTAAAATACAGTATATTCTATTGTTTCCAAGGAGCAGAAACCAATTGTTTGAAGAAAGGTGCTTGTGAAGCCACCTATATTTCCTCCTACCATACCACCCAAGCATCTAAATACAGAATTTCACAAGAATGAACCATGTAAAGAAGTGAGAAAAACTGATAAGTAAAGCTAAAAGCGCAACACTCAGCAACTATTGCTTTTGCCTGCTACTTATTTTCAAGTTAAGAAAGTATTAACCAGAATGCTAAGCATGCTGTCTTAGTGTATTCTCACTCCAGAGAGGCTAAAACAAAGAGTCAGATTTCTAAGAAGCTTTCATATACTATTTTAAGATGGGGGTCACTAACCCAGCTTATCCTAGAGAGAATTAGCAAGCACATTTAACCTTATTTAAGATCAAATGGCTGCTCATCCTATTTCACACTTAAGACCTTATATGAATGAGAATAATTAACTAGAAAATTCCTGGGGAAAATCTATATATGTAGTCACTATGAGTCAATGTTAATCAATCTATATATGTAGTCACTATGAGTCAATGTTAATCAATCAATCAATTAGTAACAATTAATTTGTTTTAAATACTGCATTTATGAAATACACATATGTCTGATAAATATGAGGACACCCACAATTTTTTGCTTATCTCTCTGCAGGTGATAATTTAATATATTTCAAAGAAACCCTGTGACTATCTTGATCACAAATTCTTACAATTTAAAGGTAGCACTAGCATTATTTTAAAATGCTAAAGTTAGAGATCCAAATTATTTCCATGCAAGAGTACATTCACATAAATAACCAAATTTCTTGAGGATTGCAGGAATTGCATCCTAAAGTTTCTGGAAGATACCTTGCAACAAAAGTATAAAAACTCTTTTAAATTATTTTACTGTTAGTTTAATAACTCTGCAAAAAAAAAAAATCTTGGGCTCATGAAAATCTTCCCCATTCAACAATGTCCATACACACACACACACACACACACCAAATGGAAAAACCCTTCCATATCAGATAACAAGAGTTGCTTCCAAATCTAAAAAAATATAGTTAACTGTAACTATGGCTTACATAGAAAAAGAGCCAAGATCCTAGACAATTCTTTGGAATTGGCTTCTTTCATGAGACCACTGTAAGAATGACCACAGGGTATCTAGTTGTCAAAGCACAGCAACAGACTAAAGAAAGCAAATGAAAGCTTTTTAAACATAGCTAGTCCTGCAGAAGATGCCACAGCTAGCTATTAAGTGAATCACTGCAATGGTTATGTAAATCACGTGACTGCTAAGTGAATCTCACTTTCCCATTGACTTTGTGTCTTGGAAGCCAGCTGGGAAGCTCACAAATGGTGATCACATGACCTGGGACACTACAGCCACTGTAAATATATATATCCATTGCCAAGTGCCCAAATTCTGATCTCATGGCCATGGAGAGGCTGCAATGGTTGTAAGTGTGAGGACTGGCTGCAATTCATTTTTTTCAGCGCTGCTGTAAATTTTGAATGGTTGCTGAATGGTTATGAGTCCAGGACTAGCGATATCCATCACGCTGTGTACCAATAGAAAGGCAGAAGATAGAAAAATCTGATTTCATCATCTTTAAATCTACTTACCGAAATATAGGAGTATGGCCCGGCTTTGGTTTATTCCAGGTAAAATGTGAAGGAACAGAAAGAAATTGGTCACCGGGCAAATCTTTTTTTAACATATGCTGGGAGGCAGAGCTATCATCTATTGCAGTTTCAAGGGACGGGGACAGATTGCCCAGGTCTTCCGCACAAAGTTCCGCTTTCCCAGAAATAATTGCGGTTTGATCCTCTGAGGTCTTCCGTGTTTTAAGAGGGATGTCAGTATCTCCGCAACACTGGAAAGCTGAAAGGCCGGGACTGAGGCCATGGAGGGAAGAATTCAACCACGTGTCTTCCGTAATACTCCCCCTGGGAGAATGTCCTGGTGATGGAGCGGGAGAGTGATGAGGAGAAAGGGAACCGATGTAACAGATTTCAGCACTTGAATGTCGGCGCTTCCCACAGGGTGATGTAGGCCTTGAGGATGGCCTAGAAGTTGGTCTTGGGCTAAGCCAATTCTCATCTGTGATACTAGTCCTAGGAGAATGACAAGGAGATTGTCTTGGTGACAAGGCATGCCCAAATCCGTATGATTGTTGCCAAGGATCCTCAACTGGGCAGCCTCTTGGAGATCCTCCAGGAGATGCCAAGGGTGACCCGAGGGTAAAGCGAGCAGCAGCTTCATTCAGTTCCGAATCCACGTCATCGTAAATATGAGAGACTGACTCACAAGAGGAAGCGTCTGAGAACCAGCTCCGAGAGGAGATGCTGCTGGCAGGACTTGGGCTAAGGGATGATTCTCGGTAAGATGGCTCAAGAGGAAGATACAAGTGGTCCCTTGAAGGCCTTTCCATGTATTCATTTTGAGGGCCGTTCGTGTGCAACTCATTTTCACTGGCTTCTATTCCATGATGACAGTTTGGAGAGATAGATGTAATCTGAATACTAGGACATTCAAAAGGCTTAGGCCCACCAAGTGGACTGTACTTAGAATCCGGTATTTCACATGTTCCTTCGTAGCTTTTGTGACACTGCAATTTTGCAGGCGAAGACAAAGGAGAAGGGTGTGTTTGAAATCCATGACATGGGATACAAATGGGATGGTTTACCGATGACGAGTGGTCGACGCTGAAAATGCATAAAGATGCACAGTCATCAGGTTCGAGATCTGGCAAAAAAAGAAAAGAAAAGGGAAACAGATGGAGATTAAAACATTGTGTTATAAGAACCTTGCTCTTTTAAGACGTTTGGATCTTGGAACGCTTCTACTTGTTGCGTTGGGAGACGGCACAATTATGGATTCCAAACAATTATGGATTCAATAAAAAGCCTGGAGTTTGCAATAGTGTTCAAAACATTAAAATAGCAATAGATAAAAAAATTGAGGAATAGCAGATGCTAAAAAATAATCCAGGATCGAGCACAGTAATATCACTATAAAAACCAGCCGGTACTATAACTGTGAGCCCACTTGGCATCAAGACTGAATCTAGCAACGGCATGGGTCAAGGTGGGGTAAATGAGCCCACCTATAACTTGCTATGTCTCCAGTTCAAAATCCTTCACAAAGGCCATCGCTGAAATCTAACCACTATTACAGTAACTAGAAGTCTTCAACTCACAGCCACAATTGGGATTAGAACTGCTGTTGCTAAGCAAAATGTTTGTTAAGCGAGTCGCACCCAGTTTACAACCTTTTTTGCCATGGTCGTTAAGTGAACCACAGCAGTTATGTGAATCTGGATTCCCCCACTGACTGTCAAAAGCAGCTGGGAAGGTTACAATAGTGTTCACGTGACTCCAAGATACTGCAACCATCATAAATATTTGCCAGTTGCCAAGCACCCACATTTTGATCACATAACTATGGGGATGCTATGAGGATCGTAAGTACGAGGACTGGTTGTAAGTCACTTTGTTTCAGTGCTGTTGTAACTTCAAATGATTGCTGAATGGATGGTTGCAAGTCCAGGACTATACCCTGTATCTGCATTAATCCAATATCAATATAACATCAAGCTTTTTTCATTTATACGAAGGAAGCCAGAATTATATTGTGCTAGTTAACTAGATATCCAGATGTGAGGTGCTAATTCAACTTGATACACAAAACAGAAGGAGACAGATCCATGTCTTCCATTTTATACATACATAACCGTATTACTGATTGTGCATGTAACTTTGTATTATTAAACATCTATGCCACCCATCTCACTGAGGTGACTTTATTATTTAATAAAGGCTTCATAATACTAGAAGTAAAAATACTCTGATCCTAACCAAAAAAATCCTAAATCATTGTGATGTGAACTTTTTTTTTTTAAGTTATTGCTATATAATATGTGGATATTTAAAACCTTTCACTAAATTCAGTATTTGAGAGGAAAGCAAATTACACTAGGTAAAAGGACATAGGCAATGGCTTCTGACCATGATTCATAGGCCACCCATATGTTCATAGATAGTCAGTTTTTTTGTTTTATTCGTAGCTTATCACCACTTATCTGGCTGTAGCTGATGAGTCTCAGATTTTCTTAAGAAAAGATAAAGATAATCCTATAAGGCTACAATAACTGGATAACTTGCGAATGGATTTTGATAAAGTGGCCAAGTTCTATGCAGTCACCACAATAGCCATTGGTCAAAATGTATCTAAAAAGCACCACCATGGAATGAAAATACTAGGCTGTACACACAACATATTCTTTAGAATGAATGTGTTACTTCAGTTACAAAGATGCTAACAAAATGGACACGTTTTTGTTTTCTATAAACTCAATGAAGATGCTACTGGAGAAGTGAAAAACTCCCAAACTGTTTATTCGTGACATATTCTGCAAAACGATAGGCAGGAAGGTTGTTGAATAAAATAACTACACCTTTAGAACCTGCTCAGGAATTTAGACACAAGCTCTTCTCATCTGAAGCTCAGTTCTTCTCCAGCAAGCTGATTTTAAAAAGGATTTCAGAAACTTTCTCAGTTTTTTACATCAACTTTCTATAAAGCCATGGTTATCTTGAATAATCTTGTAAGTTTGATAAACATCAAACTTTGCAGACACCACTTTTCATGTATGAAGTCCTTTATCAAGATCAATTCACATATTTGTGCCTATCAGCAACCTCAATATCAAATATGCCAACTGTCTTTCTCTGTTGCTTTAATATTTGCTCACCATGACTTTTGCAACCATTTTTTTCTCTATTTTTTTTCAGAAAATAGAAGTGGGATAAGCAGTGAAACTATTGGAATGGTACCAATTATTCATTGTTATAAACCATAAGCCCACCTCTCAGGGTGCTTGTTCTGGAGAAAATAGGAGAAAGATGTGATAGATATATATTTGTAAACATAATACAGGTGGGATTAAAAAAAATCAATAAAAATGCATTTACTTTATTTGTATGTCATCTAGGCAGCTAAATATCAAATCATTACATAAAAGAAAAGCTGTACAAAATAATGGATACGCCCCATATAAACAAAAATGATCAGCATTAAAAGTTATAAAGCAGGAAACACAAAGTTATGTGCCTGCTACACTTCAGCCTTCAGTCGCAATATATTCTCTTCCTATGCTTGATGGAGAATGACTAACCCAAAGTCACCGCACTGGCTTTGATAGATAAGGCAGGACTTGAACTATTCATGGTCTCTTGCTTTCTAGCCTGGTGCCTTAACCGCTAGAATAAACTGGCTCTTCTAACTTAATAAACTTTTAACAGCAACCCTTTATTCTGTTGGTACAGGGGAAAGCCATTCAAGCCTTTAGAGAGAATCATTCAAACCAAAGACGGTTTAAGTTTCTGGCTTAAGTACTGGCTTGGCTGAAAATATCTAATCTCCATTTAATAAACAACACTGTTTTATCAATAAACCATTAAGACAAAAGACTTTAAAATCATCAATAATCTCGATCCTTCTAACAATCATGCAAAAAGCGACCACCTTTCAGAAATGTCCAGAATATATTTAAAATGTGGCACTTGTGAATATGAGTTCCAACAGTAAGAGGCTCCACCTTAGTTCTTGTCTAAATTAGTACCAATAGAATTACGGTATGTTCTTAAAACTATAAATGCTTCAGATTTCAGTGTATGGCATAGAGGCAAAGAGGAAATAATAAAAAACAATATTCATTCAGTGATACATCTGCTCTGCACAGTAATAGCTTTTTAAAAACTGATAATGGCAGCACAACTCCATCTAGAACCAAATATGATCCCTATAAAGAAGAAAGTAATTTCGATTAAATACTGTAGAAGCTATTTTCTTCTCTCTTAGCTGAAGTTATCTAAGGTGGAGCAATAGAGTGAATACTGCAATCCATTTACATGGCTCATACTCCATTCTAAATGAGAGATTCTTTTGATACTTCAGTTTCAGATAGCACAATTTGCCAAGTTTAATTTGATATGCTATTTCAGGTACTTATTAAAAATACAAATTGTTTTGACAGCAATTGTTGCAAATTTGTTTTGATTTAGCAAAACATGAGAAATCTCCCGTGCTTTCAGAATCCCAAGAAGCTTTATATAACAAAACCTAAAATGAATCAATATACTTCGTTAGTTCTGTTAAACTGTCATTTAGACTTAAATGCAAAGGACTTTTAGATTTTAAAAAATCAAGCCAATAAATATACATCTGCAATAAGATTAGAATTGTAAGTCAAATAGCTGCATGAAGAAAACCAGTACACAGATTCAACTACAATAAATTACAGCTTGAATTTTGCAAAATGTCTTGATAAATATATATGCATATATATTGAATATATATGCATCAGCACTGGTGGAAATGGGGTACTTTCTACACTTCATAACTTTGAAATTTCAACTGATGGACTAGGAGAGCTACCTGATTTTAGCAGCAATATAAATTTCACAGCCAATATGTACACATCCGAGAAGAACATACATTTAGCAAGAACAAAGTAACACACAAGGCTTGGTAGCCTCAGCTACAGTAATAGCTATCAGTGGCTAGAGTACTGTAGATTGCCTTCCTATGGGCTTATAATATTACTATATGCAACTTATTCATGCCTTTTTATTTGCAGGATGGAATCTAAAATCCTGGTTACAGCACCCAGGAATCATAAATCCTTTCTTCCTAATTCAATTGTACTTTCATATGAATTTAATTCTGTGTCCTTTGGACAGCCAGTCTGTGCTGGAAATAAAATTACCAAATTCTAGAGTTTTTCTGATTGTTAGTTATTTTGAAATTCATGAGTACCAAAACAGTTCAGTTTTCTGTAATGACTTCCATCCAGATACATCTTAACTTTGCTTATTCCCACAAGTTCCTTTCCAACGCGCGCTTCCTGTCCACATACTCAGCAGGTACACTCTAGAAAAATGAGAAAAAATATTAAAAATAAGATTAAGCTAACAAGACAAAATTTGATGAGAAGAACACTTGTGACATGAGTAAAACTGAATAGCAAGAGGGGATACAACCTCTTTAAAAATGCTACGGGATATTACAAAATAACTCAAGCATGAAGATGATGGGGCAATCACATCACTAACCATAGTTACGGGTCAGGCTATTTAAAGCAGACGCCTGCAATACAGTAATTGGTACAAATATATAAACACAGGAATTAAAGGCTGGTTTCAACATCATCGCTAGAAGGGGGACATTATGTCAATAACTGCCAAGGAAGGAATGTTGACCATATATACTAAGTTAGAAATAAATGTACATTGGCCAAGCAAGAAACTACGTAGTTATACAGCAAGATGTAAAATGCATGAGACAAGTATAACAAGTAAACCACTCAGAAAAGTATTCCAACAAATGCTACTAATACAGGAAAAGGTCTTGAGAAATGAAATATATTTTATCTTGACCTTATCTATTTTATCTTTATTTTATCTTAACTCAGTCTGATTGGCAATAAAAAATCCATATACTTTTATTGCTATTTCATTCAAGCATGGCTGAATTGACATTCTCAAACTGCAGCTTTTGACTTTGCTTAGAACTCTAGTGAAACATTGATTAATTTTTTAATCAGAAAGTATCTTACATTTGTTTTCTCTGTTAATAAAATCTTTTATCTTATTTGCTTTCCACAGGTATCCAGGGAATATTTTAAGGGCACAATAGTTATTTAAATCAGAAGATCTCAAACCCTATTAAAAGCACTATTTTCTTCTTTAGAAACACATCATTAATGTGCTGTGTAAAACTAACAAGGATCTGTTCAAGATTTTTTTCAAGTATTGGATGCTCAAGAAAAGTGCAAACATTTTTAGCAAAGTCTCTGCGAAGTAATGCATATATTGCACTTTTTTTTTCATTCTGAACAATTTTTAATTCTTAAAAAAGCTTCAATATTTCTATGGTCAGCAATAAGATTACAATCTTATACTATAGTAATTAACATACAGACTTGTCAAAAATTGCTTCTGAAACACAAGGCTATTTCTACATTTTACACTAAGCCATTCTCTAAAAATAAATCTGCCTCACGAGCCTGTAAACCTGCACGGAGGTCCCCAGTAAAATAATGTCAATCCCAACTCTTTTATACACTTGTGTTTATTTTCTACAGTATAAGGTAGGTCTTTACTATAATTAACAGGCATGTGGCACTACTAAAATTATGTTGTGACTTTTTAAAAAGCATTTTAAAGTTTCTGCATCCCTGACACGCCACTTCCCATTTATTGGGATGGGCAGTGGGAACAACAGATGTAATACCAAATTTTTGGGACAGCTGATTCAATATGCAGATATCTATTCCCTGCTCTTCAAGGCTCTTGTACACTTCTATACTTCACAGCCAGGCAATAAATGACCACATGGTCGTACACTTCCACAAGGCCCAGACGAGGCATTTAGCTTTGGACAATGTCTCCAGGCTTTTGTTTTCTTTTTTCCTTAGTAACACAAATCTCTGATTTTATATATATAGGTTTTTAATCACTTATTTCTGTATGCCATCTTAAGCCTTGAAAAGGCTTAATGGATGTGAGCAGGCAGATCTCTCCTGCTCTCTGTTAATTCCAGTCTTTGCTTGTTTAGAGCTGCCAAGACCACACACACACACACACACACACACACACGCACACACACAATTACATCAGGAACCCACGTCCATTATCTACAATAAAATGCTTCCAAAAACCAGACCCATCTCTACCAAGCAAGTTTCCAGCAATTCACATCATTCACCGACCATATTCTAAAGCCAACAGACATCTGGTTTTGAAGTTTCTAATGAAAATATTGCAGTGCAACTTGATATAAATTCACACCAGCATCAACTGCTCAGAGAAAAGCCAGCTGCAGGATCTCCAATTAAAATCTTGCTTGAGAGCTTAGGTAAATCATTTGAAATCTGCTACCACTTCCTTACTCTTGCCAAGAAAATCATCTGGTGTTCATGAAATCACCAGGTGCCAAGTCTGACTTTAAAAAAAACTATTTTTTTTTCTAGCGCCTTAGTAATGTATTACCAGATTTTGCATATGTGAACGATAGAGAGACAACTTGCAACTAAAAAGAATCAGAATTTATCCTAGTCATTATCCACTCCATTCTAGTCTTTCTAAAGTTCAGGTTGCTGGCCCCCCCAAAACCTCCGACCAATACTAAGCAGATTTGCTTTGGTACTAAATTCAATCCTCGACAATTAAGAGGACCTCTGATGATAAGACTAAGAAAAGACACGAGCCAACCCTTCCCAATTATCTGTTACAATATCAAATAAGAAGAACCGATAACCTGGTTTAGTTTAAGGCAATTTAGTAGGTTCTGTAAAACAGTAGCATTATCAGGAAGAGCCCAATCGTCTCTTATGAAGCCCACTGAACTCCAGAAAGGTGCATTTTCTGCCCCTAAAAATTCTAAATAGCAGGGAACATCTCTCCAGGTGGTTCATAAGTGTCCATGTCACACATCATCAAATCAAAACATCTGAATACACATCCATCTTTTTTGACTGAGTCCCAAACCATCCAGAAGTCCATCTGGAAAATGCATCAGATTTAAATACATAAGAGAAATAATCCTCATCCCCCTGTTTTGTTTATGCATATTATATATTTATATATTAACCTTTTCAGAAAGAGTCCCAACTATACCCAAGTCAGGAAATCCATCAGGTTTTAAATGCATATTTGAAATAACACTCACTCCCTTTTATTTTTTTAAAAACTTTTTATATATTAACCCTTTCTGAAAGTGGTCCAGACTATGCCTAAGTCGGAAAGCCGGTCATATTCTAAATGCATGTTGGATGTAAGCCTCATATTTGAGGGGCTGCCATAGAGAGGAGGGGGTCAAGCTATTTTCCAAGGCACCTTAAGGTCAGGCAAGGAATAACTGATGGAAACTGAACCACGAGATATTTAACCTGGAAAATATATATAATAATATATATATAATATATATAACTATAATGACGTGGGAAAATACCCGAACAAAGCTGAATATGTATGTATGTATGTATGTACGTATGGTATTCAGCTTTGTTCGGGTATTTTCCCACATCATTGTAGTTGTGCTTTTAAAGTTGTAGCAATGTTTCAGCAGAACCTCATCTGCAGATGAGATTCTGCCGAAACGTTGCTACAACTTTAAAAGCACAACTACAATGATGTGAGAAAATACCCGAACAAAGCTGAATACCATACATGTAAGTACCCGCAAAAACTTAAGAATATGAATATATATACACACACACACACACACACATATACACATATATACAGAGAGAGAGAGAGAGAGAGAGAGATTGAAATTTGATGGGAAAGGGTTAATATATATATAAAAGGGTTAATATATATAAACACACACACACACATATATATATGTTCTCTGTGTATATATATGTGTGTGTGTATGTGTGTGGAAAGGGTTAATATATATATATATATATATATATAAACACACACATACATATATATATTCTCTCTCTCTCTCTCTCTCTCTCTCTCTCTCTATATATATATATATATATATATATATACAGAGAGAGAGAGAGAGATAATATATATATGTGTGTGTGTGTGTGTATATATATATATTAACCCTTTCCTGCCAAGTCCCAAATGCTTCCCTTGTCCTATTGGGAGATTTCTAATGAAAAGCAAAAACACAAAATATTGCCGTACAATTTGATATAACTCCACACTAGCACCAGTTGCAGGATCTCAGCTTTTAAAGGGAACCCCCTTCCCTCACTCTTTGGAAAGGGACTCTGGATTCTCCTGCATGGGAGAAAGAGGCTTTCTAAGGGAGCCAAGAGAAGGAAAAGCCAAGCCAAGCCAAAGGGGGCGGGGGGGAGGACTCCAGCCCCTTAACCAAAGGATAAAGTTCAGGCTGTCACCCCCACCAGGCGGCAGGCGGAGGAGGTTTCAGACGGCCGTCAGCAAACCCAAAACACGGTCAGGGTCTCCTCGGCCACGGGGGTGGGGAGAGAGGGGGCTGCTCCGAGGGGCCCTTCCGAGGGCAGCCATATGGCCCCAGCAAGGAGGCTCCGGGGCAGCCCGGAGAAGTCGGGGAGCGGGAGGTTCAGACGTCCAAGGGGGTTTCGCGCGTCAGGCTTCTCTCTCCACACACATCCCCCATCCGCCTGACGCGCAAAACCCCCTTGGACGTCTGAACGCGCGTCAGCGCTCCCCGCGAGGCAGGCAAAGTGTGGAGGGGGAGGGAGGGAGGGAAAGGGGGGGGGAAAGGAAGCAGCTCTCCCTCTTCCCTCCCCGGTCCGCCGCCACCCCACCCCCCCGCCGCCCCAGGCCTGGCTGCGGAGCATGGGAGTTTGGGGGCGTCCCTCCGGCTGCGCGGCATGGGCGTTGGGAGTCCCGACTCCTTCCCGAAGGCCTGCAAGGCAAGAGAGGGGGGGGCACACCTGCTGCTGTGGAAGAGCAGGCGGCGGTGGCGGCGACAGGCCCCGGCGGGTCGCCGTCTTCCTCCCCGAAGATGAGCCTGAAGTCGAAGTCGTCGTGGGCGCCTCCGCCGTTTGCCGCAGTCATCGGGGGGCGGGTGAGGAGCCCGGACCCCGCCGCCGCCGCCGCCGTGGTGGTGGTAGTCGTGGTGGTGGTGGTTGCTGTGGGGGGGGGTCTTGGGGGGGGTCGTCGGAGCGAGCCAGAAAGGGAACCGGGCGGGCCGCGCTGCCCCGTCAGGGCCGCCTCGTCGCACAGGCGGGGGGGCGCTCGACGTCCTCGCCGCTCCTCAGCGCCCGCCTGTCACTCAACCGCCGAGGGGGAGGGGGGGAGCGCGAGAGAGAGGCGCGCAGGCCACCCCCCCCAGCCCGTTAGAGGCCGCTCGGACGCTGATTGGCCGGAGGGGGAAGAGCGGGTGGGGTTGCCGAGCGCGCCGGTGGAGCCCTCACCTCCGGTTCTCCGTCGCACCGCTCGGCTCTTGGAAAGAAAGAGGGGCTTCTGGATACCCCTCCGGTTCTCGTCTATGGGGGGGGGGGGTCAGTGCGTGGGGTCGGAAAGGTGGTCCAGGGTGCCTCCCTCCCACTCACCCCCAACAGGTGTTTCTGGAACCCCAAGAGACTCGCGGTTCAACGCCCCAGAATGGGCAAAGAAGAGCAACTAAGAGGATCAAAGGCCTGGAGGCTAAAAACCTATGAAGAACTGCTGCAGGAAAATGGGTCTGGCTAGTCCAGGGGTCTTCAAACTGGACAGCTTTAAGACTTGTGGACTTCAACTCCCAGAATTCCTCCTCCAGTCATGTTAGCTCAGGAATTTATTTATTTTATTTATTGATCTGATTTGTCAGTCGCTTACAAGATAACAGGGATAAGTATAAACATAGTTATGAATACATGAAATGGATACATATATTAAAAAGAAAAAATTAGACAAGGTACAGTAGGGGCTTATGCGCGCCCCCTACAGACCTCTTAGGAAAGGGGTGAGGTCAATAGTAGACAGTCAAAAGTTAAAGTTTTTGGAGAAAAAAAACCACAGTCAGGTAGAGTATTCCAGACATTGACCACTCTGTTGCTGAAGTCGTATTTCCTGCAATCAGGTTTGGTGAGGTTTACCTTGAGTTCGTTTGAGTTGAAGTCCACAAGTCTTAAAGCTGTGAAGTTTGAAGACCCCTGGGCTAGTCTAAAGAAAAGAGTTAAAGGCGACAGGATAGCAGTATTCCAGTATTTGAGGGGGTGCCACAAAGAAGGGGGCGGGGTGTCAAATTATTTTCCAAAGCACCAGAACACAGAAGAAGAAATAATGGATGGAAACTATTCTCAAGGAGAGAAGCAACCTGGAATTAAAGAGAACCTTCCTAACAGTGAGAACAGTTAGCCAGTGGAACTGCTTGCCACCTGAAGTTGTGGGGGCTTCATCACTGGAGGCTTTTAAGAAGAAACTGGACAGTCACTTTTCTGAAATGGTATAAGGTCTCCTGCTTGAGCAGGGGGCTGGACTAGAAGACCTTCAAAGTCCCTTCTAAATCTTGTTATTCCATATACAAACTCCTTTGAGAGCTGCTACAAAGAGCAGAGGGGTCAGTTTATTTTCCAAAGCACTAGAAGGCAGGACAAGAAACAATGATTGGAAACGAATGAAGGAGAGATCCAACCTGGAATTAAGGACAAACTTCCAAAGAGGGAGGACAATTAACCAGTGGAATAGCTTGTCTCCAAAAGTTGTGGGTGCTTCATCACTGGAGGTTTTTAAGAAGAGACTGGACAGCCACCTATCTGAAATGGTAGTGTTGCAGGATCCAGTCTGGGATTGGACATCATTGGAATAAAAGATTGGCCGGTCCTCGTACTTATGACCGTCACAGCATCCTCGCAGTCACGTGATCAAAATTCAGGCAAGGACTACCTATTTAATTGTGCATTACCAAATTACACAATAGAAAGGTGCCTCTGTTGTGATTCTTTGTTGCAATTGTTAGCCTTATAGTCCAGGGTTGTCTGCGTTGTATTTTTTTTTTTAAAGTATTTCCATTGTTTTGGGATTCCTGAATCTGTCAGTCTGGGTGGCTACAACCCATTGAAAGCAATAATAAACAACCACAGCAATATAATACTAGGCCATTCCACTCCCATGAGACCATCCCGTTATTAGTAGCAGCAGCAGCCATTCAAGATAAGAGTTGCTACCGATTGTGCAAACATCCTGAAACTGCTTCACACCCAGCACAAGTTGGTAATTCGATTCCACCCACACCCAGGCTTCCCTTCTGCAGTTCTGGCACATTTTATTGGCAAGCCGGGTTGGAACACGATGGAGCAAAGTGATCCATATGGCAAGGAGTGAGTGCCCAGTCCAACGGTACTCTGCATCGCCAATAAAGGAGACGACAATAAAGAAGGGCAAGAGATCAATACTTCAATTTAAAGTATGAAAATGCTGTTACATTTCAAGATAAATTTAAAATATTTTAAAAACTTCAAGAATCTTATGTAGCCTGTTACCGTCTTACAGGGACATGTCTCAAAACGTGTTTCTCAGCCTCAATTTTGCACAAAAATGCAACCTCTGCATTCTCTCATTGCGTGTTTCTCAACCATAACCACTTTAAAGATGCCTGGACTTCAACTCCCAGAATTCCCCAGCCAAGAGGAATTCAGCTGGGGAATTCTGGGAGCTGGAAGCCCATACAACTTAAGAGAAGCTGTAGTTTAGAAATACTGATCTAAACCGTGACTAGAAGACCCAAAGGACTCCCAAAGTCCCTTTCTACCCTATTTATTGTACAATATCCTCTGTGGTGGTGCAACAAGCAGAAGCCGGAAGTTCAGTGGTTCGCCATGCTATTTTAGCCTCTTTGGTCGGCCAGGGTCATCGTCTCCCGGCGGCTCCGTCTGATACTGTAACTTACAACACCAGCGCCAGAGCCACGCCTCCCGGCTACGTCACGGGCCCGTCATTTGTCCTCCATGGCCCCTGGCTTTTAGCCACGCCCAGCGGCCCCGGCTCCTCACCCAAAGCCAGGCTTGTTTGTCCGGTGACGTCAAGACCCAGCGCGAGAGGGAGGAGGAGGAGGAGGAGGGCGGGGCCCGGCGAGTCACGTGGTGCGAGTGAGCGCCCGCCCGCTCTCCCTCCCTCCCTCCAGGAGAGCGCGTGTCGAGTTACGCGTTCGCTTTGCAACTTTTGGGGGAAAAGTTATTTTATTTTATTTTATTTTATTTTATTTATCAGTGCGGGGGAGGGAGGAATTAAGGGTAAACCCGAGCCCCCCCAGAGCCCTGAAAGAGAAAGGGGCGTCTGTGTATGAGAATCTAGAATGTCTTGCATTTTCTTGCAGCAAACTTACCGCGAATGTGTTTTTTAGTGCGGAAAATTTAAATTCCCACCAACCTTGAACAGTTTGGCGATTTGTATGCTGTTTTGACTTTTGATCGGGAGCTTGGTGATAAGAGGAGCAGTTGGATCAGTGTTCTCAATAAACAAAATAAATGTCCTTAACCCACTCGTTTTAGGAGGTGGACTTCCACAGCACACTAACTAGAAACTCAACATGTTCCTCTAGCAGTGTTTTGCAACCTTGGCCACTCCCCAAATTCCCAATCCTAGGGAATACTGAATCCTGAAGTCCACACGTCTTAAAATAATCAAGCTTAAAAATACTGCTCTAACATAGAATTCTCTATTGGCCAAGTACAATTGGACACACGAGGAATTTATCTTTGGTGCATAAGCTCTTGGTGTTCATAAAAGCTATTAGTGATAAATCATGATCATAGCCATCCTGCAAATACAGTCATCATATCATAAGATACAACACAATGAGAGTCATAGGATACTAAATAAGCAATCAACATAAATCATACTAGGAAACTAAACACAGTATTAATCGTAAAGATACAAGCAAAAAAATTATAGTCATTCGTAGAAAAGGAGATAAGTAATAGGAAAGATGAGAAGAAGAACAGTAATACATGTACTGTATATCAGAACAAATTTATTGCCAGACTCAGTGATGGTTGTAAGTTGAGGCTACCTGTAGATAGATTTCCTCTGTTGAGTACGATGTCTTCTTCTGCCATAATTCCAGCACTTGATACATAGTTTTGAAGCTGAGCATAACAAGCTGATGGAATTTGATGTCACAAGATATCATAATGGTTTTGAAAAGAGTTAGACCAAGACCAGGCCAACAACCTTTAATGATTCTAGGCGACCTTCAGGTTCAGAAAATTCCATTTTAATCAATTTCATTACTGTACTCTCTTCCTCTCTCCTTCTGATCTTCCTGTGAATTTGTCAGTAGTGCCAAATGACTTTCAATGTGCATTAACCCACAATTGATTTAACACATTTCCCCCTGTTCTGAGTTGTTCAAATATATTGAAATGAGTTCAGGATGAAAATAAGTGAATGAATGGGAGCACTCTGTTAGGAATTTATCCTGAACTATTTAAAAGGATGTCTGTAGTCTCTTGGTACCTGAGGCAATTATTCTTCATATTCAGCCTTCATAACATGGCATAAAGCATAAAATGTAAGATATATATATATATATATATATATATATATATATATATATATATATATATATTCATTCTTAAGTTTTCGGTGGAACATATATATATATATATATGGTATTTAGCTTTGTTCGGGTATTTTCCCACATCATTATAGTTGTGCTTTTAAAGTTGTAGCAATGTTTCGGCAGAATCTCATCTGACATCATCAGGCTTCTGTATTGTGACGTTGCTACAACTTTAAAACGTTGCTACAACTTTAAAAGCACAACTATAATGATGTGGGAAAATACCCGAACAAAGCTGAATACTATATATATATATATATATATATATTTGTGTGTGTATACACACATATAAACATGTTCATTTTTATAGCTGTATCTGTATAGCTTTGTGTAATACTTTGTGTAATACTTCTACCTCAAAAGACAATAATATGATGGGTTTGTATGAATATTTGCTATCCCACCAAAATAAAATAATAAAAAAAAAAAATCATACACACACACATCTACATAGAGATGTATATGATTTATTATGTATACAGTATACTACTGAAGATCGATAGTAATTATGGGATTTAATCAGAAAAGGTTAATGTATAAAATATTGTCCCTTTACTTATGTCATATGGTAGATGTGATATTTTTTTATTCTTATTTTATTTTGGTGGAATAACTAACATTCATTAAAACCCATCATATTATTGCCTTTCAGGGTAAAAGTGTTACACAAACTCAAAAACAAAAGAATAAGGAATAGCTAGGAAAATAAATACATAACAAAAATGGAAAGGAAATATACTAAATCCAAGAACTGTAGTAGTTACTTTGCTGGCCTAGGACCAGGAAGATCTTACCTTGGTAAGGCCAAATTTGGAATACTGCATTCAGTTTTGATCAGCACAATATAAAAAAAGATTTTGAGACTCTAGAAAGAGTGCAGAGAAGAGCAACAAAAATGATTAGGGGACTGGAGGCTAAAACATATGAAGAACAGTTGCAGGAAGTGGGTATGTGTAGTCTAGTGAAGAGAAGGACCAGGAAGACATGATAGCAGTCTTCCAATATCTCAGGGAGCTGCCACAATGAGGAGGGAGCCAAGCTATTTGTCAGATCCATGTATCTGTCATTCTTCAATGGAAGAAAAAGGCGGGAGGGAAGTTGGTAAAGAAATACTTTTTGATGTAACCTGAATTTTATATTGAATTTGTATAACCTACACATGATATACAACTGAAGGATTGGAGCCAGATGCCCCAGAAACCTGTCACCTCTGGAAGAGACAGCAAGGGGAGAAAGGACCACAAAAATTCCAGCTCTGGAAGATACTTCCTGAGAACTCTTCAAAAGATCATTCCCAGAGGAGGAGAGGGGGAATTAACATGTTGGTTCTTTGTTTGACAAAATACACATCAAGATAAGGAGACGGGTCCTAACTTCCCTTATCTATCACTGCATGCTTGGGAGCTATTAGACTGCTTTGAAACCCTACTTGAATTGTCTCATCTCAATAAAGGATTCCTTTTGAAACAGCTAGTTTCCAGAAGTTCATTCTTTCGGTTGAATGGGAAAAGTTCAGTAGCTGACACTATTCTCCAAAGCACCTGAGGGCAGGACAAGAAGCAATGGGTGGAAACTAATCAAGGAGAGAAGCAACTTAGAACTAAGGAGAAATTTCCTGACTGTGAGAACAATTAACCAGTGGAACAACTTGCCTCCAGAAGTTGTGAATGCTCCAACACTGGAAGATTTTAAGAGGAGATTGGATAAACATTTGTCTGAAGTGGTGTAGGGTTTCTTGCCTAGGCAGGGGGTTGGACTAGAAGACCTCCATGGTCCCTTCCAACTCTGTTTATTCTATTCTATTCTATTCTATTCTATTCTATTCTATTCTTTTATGTTCACTGAGAGCATTTACACCAAGACAAATTTCTTGTGTGTCCAATCACATTTGGCCAATAAAGAATAGAATAGAATAGAATAGAATAGAATAGAATAGAATAGAATAGAATAGAATAGAATAGAATAGAATAGAATAGGCCAATAAAGAATCCTATTCTATTCTATGACTTAATGTTTTCTGTGCATCCAGCTAAATCTTAGAGACAACCACTATAGCAGCTTTAACAGAAGCTTGGAGCTTCAGGCAACATTTGTCTACCAGCAATGTTTTTTGACTTTTAGTGGCTTTTCTAATCAGTAACATCTCTCACAAAGATTCCAGAACCTCAGTGTTCATTCTAAAACAGGCCTAGCACCATTGTTAACATTCCTGAACCCTCTGGAACTGTCCCTAGGAAAAAAACCCAAACCTCACTCTTACATTGCCTCACCCCTCCATTCTGAATTATTGGATCATTGTGCAAAATTGTGCAAAAAGAGATTTTTTTCAAGGCGGTTTAGCCCTGTGAACCCGACAAATCACTAGGGAAAATACTGCAAAATCAGGAATCCCCTATTTTCTGTCTGTTCCCAAAGTTACACAAACTATCCAAATTGTACCTCTGGTTTAAGAGAAAGTTGATTTTATTTATTTGATTTGTCAATCACTTACAAGAAATAGGTATAAGAATAAACATAGTTATGAATACATGAAATGAATACCTATAAGAAAAATAAAAGAAACAATAGGACAGGGACGGTAGGCACATTGATGTGCTTATGCACACCCCCTACAGACCTCTTAGAAAAGGGGTGAGGTCAATAGTAGACAGTCTAAGGTTAAAGTTTTGGGGATTTGGGGAAGAGACCACAGAGTCAGGTAGAGTATTCCAGACATTGACCACTCTGTGGCTGAAGTCGTATTTCCTGCAATCAAGTTTGGCGCAGTTAACCTTGAGTTTGTATCTATTGTTTGCTCTTGTATTGTTATGGTTGAAGCTGAAGTATTCATTGACAGGTATGTCATTGTAATGTATGATTTTATATACTATACTTAGATCAGACCGAAGACGGTGTAGTTCTAGGTTTTCTAGGTCTAGAATTTCAAGTCTAGTGGAAATCTGAAAGGAGCAGAAGAAATTTCTGAAGTTGAGAGATACGGTTTTAGAATAAAGTGAGGGCACAACGAGGAGGAACAGTAAGTGGGAAAGTAAATTATAACTTAGATCAATGTCCGCAGCTCTGATCATTGGTTCCATCTATCCAATATGGTTTCCACAATTTCAAACCTGAAGCTTCCCAAAGGTTTGCTAAATGTGGAATTAAGACCCATGCCCACGGGTGGGCTGCAAGGGTGGGTTGCTACCGGTTCTGCCCGGCTCTATGGAACCGGTAGCTCTGAAGAGCAGCAGACACCAAACCGGTTCTGTGTCTGCTGCTGTTCCGTCCACCCATCCGCCTGGGCTCTTACCTGTCCTTTATTTCCTGGTTGTTCAACCTCAGCTGCATTGCGCGGCACAGCTGAGGTTGAAAAAAGCAGGAAAGAAGAGGCGGCACAGGTTAAGGTTTTTCACACGCTCGCATGCGCGTGAAAAATGTAATCACCGAACCGGTAGTAACACCAGTTGAATCCCAGCCCTGGTGGGCTGCTACCGATTCATCCTGGTTCCAACGAACCCGTAGCTAACCGGTAGTTAATTTTATGGCGGGTTCAGTGAACCGGTAGTTCCGACAACTGGCTGGCTCCGCCCAGTCCAGCCCACCCCTCCCAGGAGTGTCCACGTGGCCTGTTTTGAATCCCAGGTTATTGCAGGGCCTGTGTGGAGGCTTGGGGAGGGCGAAAAATGGGCCTCCCGGAAGTTTGGGAAGGCGGAAATGGACCCATTTCCGGCCTCCGGGGGGGGCCTGTTGTCGCCCTCCTGGAGGCTCAAAGAAAGCATCCGGAGCCCAGGGAGGGTGAAAACGCTTCCCCTCCACCGTGGTGAAGGAGGCTGACTAGGCCACGCCCACCATGGCCACGCCTACCCAACAACTGGGCAGAGAACCGGTTGCTAAAATTTTTGAAGCTTACCCCTGATTTCATGCCTGAAGTACAGCTGGGGAGAAAGAGAAAGATATATAGAGCTAAGATCTGCTTTCGTTTCTCTGTTATCATTTTAAGTCTCAGGCTTCAGCCAAGCTTCAGATCACTCCAGCTATGCTTCCTACCTTTTAAAATACCCATAAAGCAGACTTTGATCGGTTTTATTATTTGCCTGATGCCATTAACCACTTACACCACACATATTATGATTGTAATACTACACCTTGGTTTACGTGGGTGTGATGCCCAACTGAATTCAGTAGGATCTCCTTCTCCATATGTATCTTTAATGTGTATTAATTGTTAACTCTGAATGATTCATTATTATCAATTATTACTTAATGATACATACTTAATGTAATGATCAATTATATTATTACTTTGTTCCCGTCTTTTCTCCAAGAGAGTTCAAGGCAGGTTCTCCCACGTCAAGGTCCTTCTTTTGACATGTTGTCATCCTGGTTGTCAACCTTCTGTAGACAGATGTCTTCAGAGACTATAATTCCCAGAATCCCCAAGCAACATGGTTAATCCAGAGTTCTCACTCGAGGCGGACATGTCCTAACTGGAATTATCCTTCTCGGGACACATTATGCAAAGATCAAACTCTCTAGAGAAATTGAAAAAGGTGGAAGGAAAAAAAAGAGGCTAACCAACAGCCAGGTAGATGGACTCAATTACAGGTGATAAAGGGGTATTGGAAGACTTGACAGACCAAGTTAAGGATAGGACACCATGGAGAAACTATATGCTAATGCTAAGATTTGACACCAACTTAATAGCATGGAGTCAACTAATGGTCAGCCTATCTTGGAGACCTTCTAGCTGTGCAAAGCTACAAGATCTAATCTGCAAAAATACAAATGCCCCACTAGGTGGCAGGAAAGAGATAAGCACATTTCGAGTTTTTGCTGCCATCTTGTGATCAACTGTATTTTTGCAGCTCGAATATCAATCTGCCTCAAGGTTATCCAGTAGGCTTTGTGGTTGAGTTGGAATTCTAAGCTATGTTTCCAGGCTTGACTTTGAATATTTATTTTCTTCTAAAAATGAAAACACACTTATTATTGCTGAGATCACATTGTAACGTGCAAATACCCATCCCATTTGTCATTAATGGAAAAGCAGAGGATTCCTGTGTTCCTTAATGCCCAGTACATTCTTCAAATGCTTAAAGCAGTTCTAGGAATTGTAGACTCCAACCACATGAAGGAAGATACGCAACACTAAAACTCTTGAATTAGAGCTTTCATGAATTCCAGCTGGAATAGCTAACGTACATACTAACTTTAATGTTTCATTCAGAAACAAGTGATTGAATCCATGTGTTGCATTATATTAAACAAAGGTATGTTTGGTGAATTGTTTCAGTACAGTTGCTGACTTTTATATATGTGTGTGAATGTGTTAAGCTAATCTTTCACACAAACCTGAAAATTTGAAATCTTTATAATTTCATTATACAAATGAAGAAGGTTGCCGCCACTCACCAGTTATGGGAGCTGGTTGGCGCGTGCATCTCAGGGAGCTGACTCCAAGGTCCCTCAAAGAGCTGGGAGACACGAGAACTGTGCAGCCCAGATTAATTGTCTTCGGGGGCCATTTCTTCTGCAACTTTTAACTGGCCCAGAACAATTATACTGAGGTGTGCTGATGGAATAGAGCAAATCAGAAATATTTCCAGAATGAGCCCCTTCCTTCTGATAGGAAAAAAAACAAATTTCCTGAAACGCATGGTCTAGAAAATGAAGAAAAGATGGACCCACTCAATTTTAGCCATGTCTGCTGGCAGGAGAGTTTGTAGGAGCTTTCTCAATACTTCAAGATGGATACTTCTTGGTCTTCTGCTTACTCTTCTATGGAATCTCTCTCGTTTCTCCTTCTTTCTCCATAAATTCAACCTTTTTGTTCAGTAATGTGTGATTCCTAATGATTTCATAAAGAGGTCCATGTAATTTTCTCAGCAAAAAAGGAAGCAACTTGTCCTTATAAGTCTTCCAGGATGTTCTTCTCAACTTCCCATTCTAGCCTACAACTTTTCCCCCCATACAAGTGGAAACCTGGTCTGATGCTATGAAGCTTCCAGGCCCCAGCCAGCTGCAGATATTTGATGGCGCAGCATGTTGATATATGCATCCAACTGGCTATTCTTTGGGTTTCATGATTCAGGTGAGTTCCAACCAATGAACCAATGACTCTTCTTTATTGTTTAATTTTAATGTACGTTTATCCATTTTAGCACAATCTAAAAAAGTCTGAATTACTAATTCCTCCGAGGGCGTGTTATTTTGCTTCCAACATTGTGTGAATGCAATCCTAGTTGCTGTCAATATGTGTAGTAGAATATATTTAATCTTTTTCCCTTTAATTATTCCCAATGAGAACAATTCCAGTTTAAACTCTATCAGATCTTCCACTATTTCTTGTATCCAACTCTATATTTTGGTCTAGTATGTTTGGGCTTCTGGGCCTAACCACCACATATGGTAGAAGGTACCTTGGTTCTGTTTGCATTTCCAGCATTTTGAATTCATATTAGGGGACTTTTGACTTTTACTGGCCTTTTGGGGGGTGGGTGGGTAACTTTGAATGGTCACTAAATGTAAGTCGATGACTGCTTGCGGTTCTTCTACATCTAATGCTCAGAGAACCCTTTTCCCACTGCACCGTCGCAATCAGAGCTCTTTCGACAGGGGCCTGGCACAGCCCTAGTTGGCACCTTGAACCCTGCTGCAGGAGTGAGCAGAGGGCAACGGGGTTTTGTTCAGGAAAGGAAACCAGCTGGGAAAATGTGCAGTGCTGGGAACTTGATGTACCCATGAACATCAGCCAGGCAAGGGCACTGAGGGATCCTTGGCTGGGACATGTTTCTGCTCAGCAGAGAATGCCAGAGCCTGTGACAGCTGCCTCTCCCGGTGGCCCCGGCCTCCTGCGGGGTTTAATCCTCTGCATGTACAGTAGACTGTCCTTGCATGAGTAAAGAGAAGAGCGAAGGGAGGGAAGGAGAAGGCGAGGGGGAGATAAGGAAAAATAGAAGGAAGGGAAAGAGAAGGGAAGGGAAAGGGAAGGGAAGGAGAAGAGAAGGGAGGAGAAGGGGAGGGAAGGAGACAGGGAAGAGGCAGGGAGGAGGGGAGGAAAAGGAGAAAGGGTGGAGGAAGGAAGGAAAGGAGAAGGGAGGGAAGGGAAGGGAAAGAAGGGGAAGCAGGGCCAGGAAAGGGGAAGGGAGGGAAGGAAAGGAAAGGGAAAGGGGGAGGGGAGGAAACAGGGAGGAGGAGAGGGAAGGAACAGGGAGGGAAGAAGAAGGGGGAAGGAATGAAGGAAGGAAGGAAGGAAGGGAAGGGAAGGGAGGGAAGGAAAGGGAAGAGGGAGGGGGAAGGGGAGGGGGGAGGAAACAGGGAGGAGAAGGAGAGGAAGGAAAGGAAGGAAGAAGAAGGGGAAGGAAGGAAGGAAGGAAGGAAGGAAGGAAGGAAGGAAGGAAGGAAGGAAGGAAGGAAGGAAGGAAGGGAGGGAGGGAGGGAGGGAGGAGGGAGGAGAAAGGAGGGAAGGGAAGGGAAGGAGAAGGGAGGGAAGGAAAGGGAAGGGAAGGGAAGGGAAGAGGGGAGGGGAGGAAACAGGGAGGAGAAGGAGAGGGAAGGAAAAGGGAAGGAAGAAGAAGGGGGAAGGAAGGAAAGAAAGGAGAAAGGAGAAAGGAGGGAAGGGAAGGGAAGGGGAAGGGAGGGAAGGGAAAGAGGGAGGGGATGGGAGAAGACAGGAAGGAGAAAGAGAGGGAAGGAAGGAGAAAGGGGGGAAGGAAGGAAGGAAGGAATGGACAGTGCTGATTGTTGGGGAAAATCTTTCCCACTATCCAAGAAAAAAAAAACTCGTGTTTTACTCTTCCATCCTGCCTTTCTGCTGTAATTACCCTGTGAAATATGTCAGCCTGCTCTTTCATTTCTTTTCGTGCGTTTGATTCTCCCAGTGATAACTTGCTGGCATCTGCACCCCTGAAGCTGCCAGGCTAAACTTCCTGCCCATGTTCACAGAAGACGCTTCACCAGGTGAACCAAAGATCTAAGCGATGTTCTAAGCTTGCTTAGCTGAATCTTCCCCTCCACCACCACCACAATTTTGTGCCAAACGGCCATGGCAGAAGTGTCTGCATAAGGGAAGCAGGACAAGAAAGTCAAGATGGCACAGGCAATTGCACACCAGACCCTTTGTTGTTGTGTGTGTGAGAGAGAGAGACCTTCATCTTCTCTTTCTTCGCTCCATCCGGAGGCACCCCTATTGGTTAGTTTGTGATGTGGGGTATTCTGCGAACCCAGAAAAGGATCAATTTGACAACCAAGTTAATTACATTATGTGAACATGCACAAGTCTGAGCACTCACAAGGTGAAACCCTCTCTGTTGATAGAAGATGGGCCATGTTGTACCTCGTGGATACCATCACTCTGCTAAACAAATAATTTCCTCAACACTGTCAAACTGTTATTAAATCTGCATTACTATTACTACTACTATTAATCCTCCCTTCCTTTCACCCATCTCCTCCCATTTATGACTGTATGACTGTAACCTTGTTGCTTGTATCCTAATGATTTTTGACTGTTTCCTAGTATGATTGGATTGCTTATTGTACCCTATGACTATTATTAAGTGTTGTACCTGATGATTCTTGACTCTTGATGAATGTAACTCTTTCATGTACACTGAGAGCATCTGCACCAAGACAAATTCCTTGTGTGTCCAATCACACTTGGCTAATAAAGAATTCTGTCTGTCTGTCTGTCTGTCTGTCTGTCTGTCCGTCCATCTATCATACCTACCTACCTACCTACCTACCTACCTACCTACCTATCTATCCATCCATCCCATCCTATAGATGGTTCTTGTTTTTCTGAATCTCCCAGCGTTATATGTGAAATACTGCCAGTCAGTCACAACAGATGTCAAATGTGCCACGACAGTACAAAGATTGTGCTAATCAACCCTCAAATTCTCAAAAAACCAACTGTAGAAATCAATGGGATTTGGAATAATTTCACAAACACCTATTTTTAAAATAAAAAAAACTATATTATTGTATTAACTACATTGTCCAAAACAAATGTCTGTCCAAAACAAAAACAAAGCAGACTATCTTAGAAAATGGGAGCCTTTTCTAATGGATAGGGTGTACTTTTACACTTGCATGAGTGTGCAAAATAAACAAATTCTTGATCCTAAGTAGCTTAGGATCTCTTAAGTAGCTATCAAGCCAAAAATGAACTATTAGTACTTTGTATTTTGGCAACTGCCATTCTCTCCCCCACCCCTCTTTCTCTCTCCCCACACATCTACATGCACATGTGTGCACACCTATCATGTTGAAGGACTAACCAGACTATGGGCTGGAACACAGTGTCTTAGAAGCAGCTACTTCTGAAGGAAGCTCAACCACAAATTAAAACTGAGGCACCTTATACGTTTGCATTTTCTGATTATTTTTTTCTGTCCATAAATAACACTATTTAAAAATGTCTCTTTCCTTAAGGAAGGGAACAAGCAGTTGAATAATGCCAAAAATAAATCTATTGGGTTCAAGCAATAGCTGTGTCCGTAGTAGGGTTTGTAGAATAAACCACACTTTCCTGGAGCTTTCAATACCCCACACTACGAATCATAGTTTGCAAACCATAGCAGCCAGCTTCAAATGAGCCACAAATAAGCAAACTGCAGTTGGGGCTTAGCATATGGAGTCAGATTGTCAAGAAATATGAACCAATAAATAAATCAATCTCTCTCATTTTTGTGCTCTGATTGGCTAAAATGATTCACAAGGAAAGAGAATATATTTATCCATCTTAGACTGGAATCTGATGTAACTCAACCTGGGAATTAATTCTTCTGAGCACAAGATTGTGCCTGAAGTAAACATACACAGCTTGGTATCTTTAGTAACACGTGCAAAGAAAACAACCAACGTATTTTCTCTTATTATTATTACATTCCCTCCCCCTCAAAAAAAAAAATGTCTGCTGGAAACACCTATCACCCCCAGCCATTAGATTGAGGTGATAAAGCTATATTTAACACATTTGAAGAAATAAGTTAATTTCTTCTTTTTTTTTCTTGCAGTATGAAATAAAATAGAAAACATCCTGGAAAAACATTGGTATACCTTCTCTATTTTAGTCCGTGGAAATTTTTTTCCTTCCATCTTAATGGATGGGATGGGATGGGATGGGGTAGGGCAGCCAGGACAGAACAGAACAGAACAGAACAGAATATAGATACTCCTCGACTTACAATCGCAATCGAGCCCAAAACTTCTGTTCTGAGACATTTGTTAAGTGAGTTTTGCCCCATTTTATGGCTTGGTGAAATCACTGCAGCTCATAAGTTAGCAACCTGGTTGTTAAGCGAATCTGGCTTCTCCATTGACTTCGCTTGTCAGGTCCCAAAAATGACCCCAGGACACTGCGATGGTCATAAATATGAATTGGTTGTCCAAGCATCCGAATGTTGATTCTCATGATCATGGGAGATGCTGCCAAGGTCGTAACTATAGAAAAATTGTTGTAAGTCACATTTTTCAGTGCTGTTCTAACTTTGGCCAGTCACTAAACGAACTGGGTCTAGGGACCGGAAAATTCATTGTTAAGTGGAACGGTGATTAAACAAGGCAAGTCAGGACCATGAACGTGTGACCTTCCATTGATTTGCTCTGGATTTCAACCCATCATGAAATGCCAATGGAATAAAGGGAATGGAATCATTCGATTTGGATGTTGTTTTTCTTGGCACTTCTCTCTCATCGTCACAAGGTCGGTTTGTTTTTCACACGGCATTTGCCTTGTACTACGAAGCCATGAGTGCATGATGCAACATGGGGCTTGGGGTTAGGTTTATCTGCTTGTAAGGGAGCCTGATGCTGATTACAGCCGGGAAGGAGCGGTTGGCCCAAGAACACACCCAACTGTCTTCTGCGCCAAATAGAGAGTAGAGCATGGCTGCTGCTGTTGTTGATGTTGGTGAGCTGCTAAGTCGCATCTGACTTTTTGAGACCTCATGGACACAGCATACTAGGCCCTCCTGTCCTTCACGGTCTCCCAGAGTATGTCCAAATTCACGTTCATTGCGTCAAGGACATTATCTAACCATCTCATCCTCTGCCATCCCTTCTCCTTCCATCTATCCCAACATCAGGGTCTTCCCCAAGGAGTCCCCTCTACTCATTAAGTGGCCAAAGTATTTGATCTTCAGCTTCAGGATGTCTCTCTCCAAAGAACAGCGAGGGTTGATTTCCTTTAGGATTCACTGATTTGACCTCCTTGCATTCCAAGACCTTTAATAAATCTGCTAAGGGGGCTCTGGGAGAACCCAGCTTGTTTGAGGGTGACCAAGGCGATCCCCTCTTTTCCAAGAGATCAGTGACTCTGGCCCAATTTTACCACTGTACAGATAAATGAGGTGCTAACAGACACAGAGACTAGTTGGCCAATTTATATGTCTCAACCAATTTATATGCTGTTGTCGTTCAGTCACTAAGTACCTTTGACCCTTTGCAACTCCATAGACTAAAGCAGGTGAGCCCCCCGTGCTCGAGTGCCTCCTGGAATTTGCACAAATTCATGTTCATTGAAGTGAGTACACTATATAACAATCTTCTTCTTTGCCATCCTCTTCTTCTTTCGCCTTCCATGTTTCCCAACATTAGGGTCTCTTCCAAGGAATCCTGTCTTCTCATTTGGTGGCCAAAGTATTTGAGCCTCACCTTCAGGATCTGTCCTTCCAGTTGGGTTGATTTCCTTTAGGGTTGACTAATGGAAAGCAACTTAAACATTAAGAATGTTTACATAGAATAAAAGAGTAATAAAAGGAAAAGAGAAGAGGAGAGGAGAGGAGAGGAGAGGAGAGAAGAGAAGAGAAGAGAAGAGAAGAGAAGAGAAGAGAAGAGAAGAGAAGAGAAGGGTGGGGAAGAGAGAGAAAAGTGCAAGAAACAAAAAAGGGGAAAAAAACCAAAACTAAACTTTAGAGAATTAGGACTTCTAGCCTTCTAATTTTTTTACACAGAAAATTACAATTTTATTATCCTTTCTTTTTCTTAGATGTTATGAAAATCTCTTCAGTGCCTCTTTATAAGAGAAATCTCTTAACGCCAGAAATGTTAATGCTATGTAAAATTACATCCAAAAATGTGGAATTTATTTTTTCAGGAACTTCGCTTATTTTCAAGAAACGGAAGAATCATTATTATTCCAGGCTTCGTGACGTTGCATAACAACAGTCTCATTTTCTTTTCAATCTGAAATGTTCCTACCTTATTTAACATTTTCCCATATAGGGGATGCACTGAGATGCTATATAATTTTCCTTTCCCCCTTTCTCTCCCTCTCATTTGCTATTATTTATCATTCATTCCATTTTCTTTCTTTTTTCTTGTTAGTTTTATTTCCTGGTGCTTTTGGTGGGTAATTGGTTTCTTTCTCTATCTTTCTCTATTTTTTTTTTAAAGAGAAGCCTTGTAATAACATAACATTACAAAAATATTTTAAACTCTTATCTATTAACAAGAACAAAAGGACTTCCGTTTGAACACCTAAACTTAAAAACAAATATTTTTTCTGCACCGGACCAGATTACGCCTTTGAAACTCAAGATTAGATCTGGTGGACAGAATTTGGTGAGAGGGATTCAAACTTCAGGGTGGGCCCTTAAAAGATCCCCCCGCAGGACTTTCCCTTCTCATGATATTGTTGCTGCAGTACTTTCTTCTTCTACAGATTGCCTATTTTGGTTTTAGCTCGAGAACATCTGCAAGTATCTACAGAGATCTGACAACAAGATGACCTTTTAAAGTTAATCAAGCTGAAGGCTCACAGCTACCCTTGCGTGGGAGTCAAAAGATGTGGTCAGAGATATTTTGGCATAGAGGAAGCTAATGGAGTTGTGCAGCTTCCTTATCACCCATCCACCCTCTTCCTAAAGAAAGCTACAGAAATTTTGTCAAGTTACTCAAAAATAAGAGGAGGAAATGGCCACATTATGCTACTTCAGGGGGCAGGGGTGAAATCTGTTCATTTCTGAGTCTTCTTTATTTATCTGATTTGTCAATTGCTTACAAGATAATAGGAATAAGTATAAACATGAGTAAGAATACAGGAAATAGGTACAAATAAATAAGATAGGGATGGTAGGCACGATTGTACACTTATGCACACCCCTTACAGACCTCTTAGGAATGGGGTGAGGTCAATAGTAGACAGTCTAAGGTTAAAGTTTTTGGGGTTTGAGACGTAACAATAGAGTCAGGTAGCACATTCCAGGCATTGACCACTCTGTTGCTGAAGTCGTACTTTCTGCAATCAAGTTTGGAGCAGTTTATATTGAGTTTGTATCTATTGTATGCTCTTGTATTGTTGCGGTTGAAGCTGAAGTAGTCATTGACGGGTAGGACATTGTAACAGATAATTTTGTGTACTACGCTTAAGTCTAACTGTAAGTGGCATAGTTCTAGGTTGTCCAAGCCCAAAATTTCACATGCATTCCATAAATAGTTTTCAAAGATAGTAACTAGATGACTGAAGTTTCTGCTGTGCAAATTTCTAACTGGAGAGCACGATTGATGACTCTTGGCTATGGATGTGTCCCATTGGAGAATATGAATTAGGATACACCCAGGGGGTGGGGGGAAAACCAGGGTCAAGGGTGACAATGAATGATGTGTCTCAGAGTTGGCTACACCCAGGCATGTTAACTCCCAATAAATCCTTTTTAAGTTTTGGAAGTTTGGCTCGAGACTCATTATTTAAATGGGGGTAACTGCCGGAGCCCTGACAGACAGACAGACAGACAGACAGAAGATATGAGAGAGAGAGAGAGAGAGAGAGAGAATGAATAGATATGGAAGATATGAAAAATAGATATGGAGAGAGAGAGAGAGAGAGAGAGAGAGAGAAAGAAAGAGAGAGAGAGAGAGAGAGATGATAGATGATAGATAGATAGATAGATAGATAGATAGATAGATAGATAGATAGATAGATAGATATAATTCTTTATTGGCCAAGTGTGATTGGACACACAAGGGACTTGTCTTTAGTGCAAATGCTCTCAATGTACATAAAAGAAAAGATACATTCGTCAAGAATCATAAGGTACAACACTTAATATCAGTCATAGGGAACCAATAAGTAATCAAATCATGCTAGGAAACAGTTAATAAAATTGTTAGGATACAAGCAACAAGGTTACAGTCATACAATCATAAGTGGGAGGAGATGGGTGAAATGATGGATGGGAGGATTAATAGTAATAGTAATGCAGACTTTGTAAATAGTTGGACAGTATTGAGGGAATTAATTGTTTAGCAGAGTGATGGCATTCAGGAAAAAACTGTCCTTGTGTCTAGTTGTTCTGGTATGCAGTGCTCTATAGTGTTGTTTTGAGGGTAGGAGTTGAAACAATTTATGTCCAGGATGTGAGGGTTCTGTGAATAGATAGATGGTTTTATTTATCAAATTTAATTACTGCCTATCTTGTGATAGGTAGGTAGGTAGGCAGACAGACAGACAGACAAATATAGGTGAGTGAGAGAATAGAGAGATTGGCCATTTTTTAAAGAAACAGTAATGCAGATGATATGTCAGAAGTACAGGTTTACCACTGCAGTAGTTGTGGTGAAGGCTTCAGGTGCACACCAACCACCTAACTGGGTCATTTGTGTGCCATAGCAATGAGCAACTTTTGGATGCCCTGACAGTGGCAACAGAAAGGGCCCATATCTCCAATTATACTTCCTGCTTTCAGGGACGAATGTTGTGGATTTTCTTTCAGTATCTGCACTGAAATTATTTTAGAATTAGGCTTATGTTTGTATGTTTGTAGAGTTTCCAATTTCGGAGAAGTTGTGCTTTTCAGCAATAATGGGGAGAAGGTTCATATGGCTTTCACTAGGTGGTTGCTCATTTCTACCTAGCCCGCCAAAGCTTTGAGAAGATCAAGCTAGCTGTAAAACCACCATTCAGCTAAAATCTCTGCTGGATGCATGCTGGGATCTAAGCCAACATTAGTATGTCCACAACGTACCTCCCAATATCCAAAGCTTTGGAAACCTCTTAAACTGAAAAAATCCATCCTGCCTGGGTCAGTTGGTTGCAGGTATCCATCAACACACCCATCACTGTTCACCAGCACTGGGTCAGCAAAAAAAAAAACCTAGCGCACCCACAGCGCATCAGCAAAACAAAAGAATGCTTCTCCACGAAAGGGTGTGAAGTGTGTAGGCGAGCTGTTCTCAGCCTCATCCCACACAAGATCCTGGATGGGGACTTTGCAAGTTGGGGCAAAAGGGTTTGGGTTGTACATCTAAACAGGATGAGGTTAGATGCTCTGCATCACAGCAACACGGCAAACTTTTTAGGACAGCTCATTTTCCCTTTGATTTATTTATCTGTCACCTGATTTAACTGTGTTTGGAGGGGCAGAGAGAGAAGGGTGGGTGGACAGAACCCTTAGAACAACAACAACAACTGGAAGACATGCTTGTTCCTCTATTTTGCTTCGATGAAAACTGCAAATGGGTCTTGGAGGCTCATAAGGCACCAAGGTTGGCTGACCCATAGTCCATCCCGTACATGTCTGCAACATATCACAGTATTTTGTGGTTTCCTTGCAAACACATCGGCAAGGCAAGAGTCTTCCAACCATCCCTGAAAAAAGCAACAAGTTGGAAATTGATCCGTTAAAGAATCTGGTGGCCTCCAACCCACAGGTTCCATGCAGTCCCTTCTCTCCAGATGTTGTTGAGATACAGTTGGTTTATGCAACATGCTATGAACACCCGTTGTTTGTGAATGTGGTATCTCTCTTTCAAATCTATATTCC